>NW_017729016.1:5485348-5495028 GCF_001723915.1 Gavialis gangeticus
CCCATGGATCTTAACCCAGAGGGTCTCCAGTCGCCCACCCTGGTCACCAAGATCAGCTTGCAGGGACACGTAGCTTTCCTTAACATAGAGAGCTACACCCCCACCCCTTTTATCTACTCGATCCCTCCTGTACAGGGTATAGCCATCTATACCCGAGGTCCAGTCATGGGTGGAGTCCCACCAGGTCTCCGTTATCCCTATGACATCGTAACTATTTGCGTTGAGCAGGAGGACGAGCTCCTCCTGCTTGTTCCCCAAGCTCCTGGCATCTGTGTACAGGCAGGCAAGTGTCCCCTTGGGGACTCCCAGGCATCAAGGTTGCCTCCAAAATCGTTTCCATCTCCTGCTTGCAAGGCAAAAGTATTAGACAGCTCTGGGTTGGGATCACAGCTGCTGCCACTGAGATGGGCTGTGCCCCCTCCTTGGGGAGACGGCTCTTCTAGATCTCTAGACTGGATTTGCCTCGCATCTCCGCTTTACACCTACGTCTCTGTGCAGCCTACAACTGTGGTGTCACCGTGAGTCTCAGCCTGTGCTTCTGCAGAGCAAGGATGCTGTTGCTTCAGTGATAAAGACATTTAGCTTCTGAAGTTTTGCAAAGCCTGCTAGGGACAGAGTCTGGTGTGAGTTTGGAAAGGGAAGGGTTACGGGAAAACCCCTGTTTGCTGCTGGAAAGCCCAAACCAGCAGCTTCAAGTGGTAAGAATGGCCAGACGTCCCCTGTGATCAAGATGGACTTAAATATCATGAGAGGGTGAGGGCTGGGTGATGCACGGTCTCCTGCGCCTAGGGAGAAGGTGCTTTCACTGGTCCCCACACACAAGGCACCCCGAGAGAAGCACGATTTCTCCCGGGGCCTGCGATAAGAGCACAGAGAAGCTGCAAGTGCAGGGAAGGGAGGCTGGAAACCCAAACTCAGCTACTGCAACACACTGAAAACCCCAGCCCAGCCAGCTGCAAACCCTGCACCAAGGGTTAGTCATGCCGGGCTTGCCTACCTGCAGGTTGCAAGACTATATGAAAGGGTGGCAAATGAACTTTATAATGGAACTTTAAAAATGGGTTCTCCTTTAAAAGGAGAAAAATGTGGTTTCCCTTTGCAGGCTGGCAAAGCCAGACACCCCCATGCCCCACACACTGGGGTCGGGGATGAGGGGCACTGGGCTGGGACGGACCATACATGTTCAGAAATGGGTCCTGATACAAAAAAAGGTTGAGGACCACTGTCCAAGTGGATGCAGAAAGGCAGCCCCAGGGCTCAGGGGACATTTCTGCTGCCACCCAACCTGCTGGTATTTTTTTTTGCACCGACTGGCTGTAAAAGGCAGGCGATGCGGACCGCGTTAAGGCACTTGAATACCTGTGGAGGCTCCCGGCATTGCAGACACAGGCCTTAAACACGGCGTGATTATCCTGACGTGGCCCTCCCAGAACGCGCCGTCCTGGGCCCCTAGCACTCGGCTGTTTAAACGCCGCCGGCTTATCCCCGAGCCGGGTGAGCGGGAGGTTGGCTGCCTGCCACCCCCGGCACTTTCCCCAAAGCCGTCCCAGACTATCCAGTTGATTTCCCTTTGGCCACCAGCCAAGCCCATTGCTCGCGCTGGAGATCCCCTCCCTCGCCCCCACCGATCTGCTCGCTGCTACTGGACACCTCCAGCAGAAGACAGCCAGACGATTGAGGATTTTGGTGCATAAACACTGCATACCTCTGAGGAAGCCGGGGGCTGTCAGCGGGCCAGGTCTTTAGCTAGCCGCGTGTACCTTCGGTGAGGGTGTGTGCACAGCGGGGAACTCATTTTCTTGCAATAACAAGGAGGCATCTAGAGAAGTTCTCTCTGACTTCTCTCCTCCGAGATGTCTGGAAAGAGCTGGGCAGGGCCTCCGACCTGGGGCCGAGGGCACCTCTGACATCTCGTGTGTGTGCGTTGTCCCCAACAGAGGACGGAGATTCCCCCCCACCCCGAACACGCTGATTTGCCGCTGCAACGACAGGCTCTGGGGTGCATGCATCGCAGCCAAGGAGCATTGCGGAGGGCCGAGGAGCAGCATTATCTCCTGCCATGTGCCCTCCTCCATCTCAGCCTGACTTGAACCCGGGGCCTCTGCTGTTTGCACTGGCCGACCCATCTGGAGGCGGCATCAGGCCTCCAAGCCGAAGCACGGTGTCATTGTCCCAACCCCATCAAGGGCAGTGGTGCAGAGGATGCTCCTCTCCCTACAGCAGCGGTCCAGGCTGGCCTTGCCCGCAGGGGCTGTCTGGAGCACCGAGGTGATGGAGCCCAAGGGGTCTGTGCACCTGGCCGGGTTGTTCGCCCTGGAAGCTGCCCTGCCTGCATCTCTCCCAGTGGAGTTGAGGGCGTCCTTAGAGCCATCCCCTGCACCCAGTGGGGTCAGCACATGGCTTTCGACCCATGTGTGCCCCCAGCCCGATTGCTGCCCTGTGCATGGGCATCTCACCGAAATATAACCTGCACCCAACGCTCCTCCTGCCTGCTGAGCCCAGCAGGCTACAAGAGCCACAGCAGGGCTCAGCTGTGAATAATCCATGCCCTTCGAGGGGCATTGCTTGCTCAGAGGGGCTGGCAAGGGAAAGTAGGGCCCAGTTCCCAACCTGCTCGGAGTAAGCTTTGAACTTCTCCACTTACTGATGTGATAATAACCCCAGGACGGCTCCTAAAAACAGCTGGCTTTGGGACTACCCTGCAGCACTGGCCATGGAGGTGTAAGAATCTCCCATAGGCAGCACTTATCTTCTCCGTGAGCTGATTGTGAGAGGGCAACCCGACTGCACTGCTTCCCTGAGCCAGCAGTCAATCAGGTCTCTCCTCCGCAATGCCAGGGACGGGAGGGCAGGGTAATACCAGGAGACGACGGCAGATGAGATCAACTGCAGCACCACCTACACGCCGGGTTACTCCCGGCCACGTCCACACGGCCCATCGCCTTTTCCCGCTGCTCCCTCTCCGACTCGGCTCGCAGGCTCGCACGGAAAATAAGATCCCGCCCGCCTGGCACGGGCCGGGCCGCAGGATGAAAAAACAGATGTCAGGAAAGAGCGGCTGAGCTCCCAGCCCCGAGCACAGGCTGCAGGACAGGAGCGGAGCGGCGCGTGGCCTCCTGGTGCCACGAGCTGCCACGATGCTGTTTTCCCGTCCCGCCGGAGGAAACGCGGACCGGGTTCAAAGCCCAGCAGGAGCCAGGGGAAAAACAAGGCTCCTCTTTGAGAGCGCAGGACGCTGCGCTTGCTCATAAACATGCAGAGGAGGGAGGTCGGCGGGCAAGCGGATGGCTGAGGGCACTGGGAAAGCAAGGGATTGTTGCCGTGTCTGCCTCAGTTGCCCCGGCTGTAAAATGGACAAAGGAGCAATTTGAGTTTGGCACAGCACATGCACACAGTTCTCCTCGCAGCCCCCAAACAAAGAGACACCCGTGTGGTGAGAGCCGAGCCCTCTTCCCCTGGCATCGGGTGCGCATAGTGTCTGGGAGAAGCAGGATGGTTTGGTACCCCCTGGGGAGGAGGGGGCCAGGTCCCTATGACCTTCGATTGCTCTGTGCCTCGGTTTCCCACACCATGCCATGCTCATGGGGGATTGCAAGATGCCCGGATGCTCTCAGCACTGCCGCCACGAGGCCTGCACGGCTCCCGGAGGTAGGACGGGGGGTCCCTGAATCAGAACCCGTTTGCCCTTGTGCCCCCCAGTCCTCCTGGGAGCCGACCGAGACAGGAATCAGCTCCCTCCCCATGTGGGGTTTGGTGCCAGCTGCTTGCTTTGTTCATACACCAAAGTCCAGCCAGGAGGAGGCTCTGCAGGGGTAACGGTGCTCGGTCCGCACAGCCATTGCGCTGACTTCTGCCCTGTGAGTGTGTGAGTGTGTGTGTGTGTGTGAGGCCAAGGAATACATAATGTTAAACAAAGTATAGCCACGTCTCCCTGCCAAGCCTGATGTCATGCTCCCATTATGTCATTCCCGGCCTATTCTGCCTTCGTTTCATGGGGAAGAAGGGGAGGGGGGAGAAAGCGCAGTCTTGGCTCGCTCCTTCCCCAGGCCCATTTGGTGCGTGGAGCGTGGCCAGAACGGTAATGGGAAAAGCATCTACAGACAGGGCCGTGTCTGCGCCGCGAGGAGGCGGCCGGAGGGCTGCAGCGTCCCAGGGCCGAGGCGCTTGGGGGCCGTCACCTGGGAGCAGAAACTGGGACTCTCAGAGCTCAGTGGAGCCCTGAAAGCTTTGGGGAGGGGGTGGTGTGCGTGTGCATGTGAGTGTGCATGTGCATGTGTGTGCATGCTCATAACTCCCTTCAGAGGGTGTGAAGGGGATTTGTCACCCAACCAGCTGTTCTGACCTGCTCCTCGAGCCCCTCAAAGTGTGTGCGCACACATGTGCACACACAGCCCCATGTACACACGTGTGCACACAGATGCAACCGAACCCTGTGGCCAGAGCAGCATGAACCGAACCACCTCGGCAAGGCCTGAGCAGAGGGGTGGGCAATGCCCGCGAGATCAGCATCACCGCAGAGCAAGGAAAATAACGGAGGGAGGAAATCAGGAGATGCAGGAGGGTGGGGGTCAGGGAGGACAGCAATCCGAGCCCCCCACCCCATGCATGGGGTCCTGTGCTGGGAGCAGCGCTGGTGCACCCGGGCCCAGCAACCTCTGTCCTCCCACCCCTCGTAGTCTCCATTTGCCGGTCAGGGAAGGGCGACATAAAGTTAATTTGCTTGCTTAAGTCAGGGAGGGACGAGCCAAGTGACAACTCATGGCACTGCGGCAGGGGGCTGGCAAAGCGAGGAGAAAACCCCAGGACTCCTGATGCTCAGTCCTTTGCTCCCTTACGTCACGTTCCCTCCCAGTGCCGGCTGCACCTATGCAGTTATAATACCCCTGCCTTCACTACAGCATCTACCCCTTGGTGCTGTGGGGAACGATGCTGGGCAGGACCTGAGCCTGCGGGATGGCTCGGATGCTCTTATTCACTGGCACAACACCCCCGCTGCGTCCCGAGACGTGCCGAGGAGGAACACTGCCCATGGGCGCAGGGAGGGCAGGTGTCGCAGGGGAACGAGGCTGCATGCTGATGCAGCCCTGCTTCCCTAATGGCCTTTCCAGAGAATGGGGCTTGCAGGGGGGAAAAAAGAAACCGAGGTGTTTTTTTGCAAGTGGAGCCAGGAAAATATGGTTTTAGCTGACTCGGTGCCTTTTTTTCTGGCTTGCACCTCTCCTCGGACGCAGGGAAAAAGCAGTGGCACTTGGGGGGCTGCGGGAAGGCCGCAGCGGCTGCAGTAATTAAAAGGAAGCCTCTGCTCAGAGCTGGGGAAGCAATGGCTCTCGACCAGGGGGCTGGGGCACCCTGGGGTGCCTTGGGATCCTTTTGAGGGTGCTGTGGCATGCCACACAGCGTCAGCACCGCAAGGCATGAAACAAGATTCACAAGACAAATCCAGAGTATTAACTGCTGTGGGCTTTCTGAGCGCTTTGCAACAGGAGATTTGCTCTAGCGCTTTGCTGTAGTCCAAGAATGAGTGAAAACTAAGAGCCAGCATTTTCCAAGCGGGGCTTGAGTTTGGTGAGAGGTGCACGGGGTCTAAAAAGTTGAGAACCACCTGCCTAGAGATGCACGTTGGATGCAGGGATGCACGGCGTAGCCCGGGGCCTGGCAGCAGAGCACGGGACTGAACTGGACCCTGGGGATCATTTACACAACAGCTGGGATTTTCCACTTAACATCTTGGTTTAGGTGCCTAAATCCTGTTTACGGCAAGGCGGAGAACATTACACTCCTGGGCCTGGCCCTGTCCTCTATGTGGGGGTGAAGTTCCCCCATTTCTGCCCTCAGCCTTTGTATAAGTTAGTTGTGCACCGCTGAATTGCTGCATGTCACCCCAGAGGTGGTCACATTTTCCTCTGCTGACTGTCACTTGAAAACTGGAGGTCCAAGCGCTGGCCCCAGGTTTAGTTCCTGTGCAGTGACCTGCCCAAGAAGACCGAAAAGCTATCCTGCTCAAGGAATGCTTCTTCCATGGGAAAAGCAAAGCTCTCGAGATGAAAACTGCAGGCCCGGCCAGAGCCGTCTCTGCGGCGCTGTACGCTCTGTACTCTCCCAGCACCTTTCAGTGCAAGACTGGAAGAAACCTGACACATCCCTGCAGGGAGCTGTTACCCCCTGAGATGAGGAAGGGCAGGGTCTGATGACAGCTCTGGGCTCAGAGTGCCATTTCCAGCTCCGTCACAGACTCCCTGTGTCCCCATGGGCAAGTCACTTAATCTCTCAGTCAGACCTCTGAAAAACAGTGCTAATGTTCCTTCCTTTCTCCTTCTTCTGGACAGGGCAGTCTGCCTGGGTGCAAGCAGGACCGACGGCCCTGCTGATGGGAAACGTGGGCCAACAGAGAAGGGCAATGTGCCCCTCCCCGCCGCAGGGACAGCCACTGATCCCCTTTGGCACCGGGATGCCACAAAACCTACTCCTGAGATGGTTTGCTCTGCCCGTCAGCTCCCAGCACCCATCTGCTTCCAGGTGGGAGCTGTCTGAAGCGCGCTGGAGCTTGCAGGGGCAGCCAGGAGCCTCCCTCCAGCCACAGATGACGACTCAGACTTTCCCAAATATGGTGAGGAGAAGGTCCAAGCGGCTCCGTCCCTGCTCGAGGGGGACGTGTGACCTCATGGAGCGACGTCACGTCCTGGCAAGGCCCGCTCCCCGGCAGTGGCATCATGCAATCCGTCCTCCCCTCCCTACTGGGGCGGGCTGGGTGGGTGCTCCCAGGAGCTGGAGAGATGCTCACTGCTGTGGGACCCACGGCACAGCTGGCTTTTCAGGCTATTTTTAGACAGTGGCTGACCTCACCCTCTGGTTCCCAACATTTAAACATCAGAAGAAAATGCAACCAGGCACTGGTGACTCATCCAGGGCCTCGTGCCTCCGAGGTCACTGGGATTCATGTGAATGGCTTCAATGCCTGGAGGAGCAGGGCGGAGGGTTGGGACTGCCCCGCTTGGGACAATTTCCCGCCTCGTTGCCAACTGTCTGGCCCCTTGTGCAGCCCAAACCCGGGGCCCGGTCCAGGGCTCATCTTCCCCTGGGCACGTGCATCTATCAAGGTGACCCTGCCGGGAAAAAGCAAGAGAGACCTACGCCCGTAGCAGCAGACAGGCTGGCCCATGTGCCCCGAACTGCCAGCTTGACTCCTCGTTTGTAAATCCCACTAAAAATGATGGCTGGGAGGGCCTCTGACTGCAGTACCAGCAACCCAAACATTTAAACGGTGTTAGCAGCCCTGAGAGCCGCCTGCAAACAAGCGGGTCGGGGAGTGCAGCCAGCTAAGTGTCAGCCTTGCAAATATGCCATTGTTCCATGGAAAGTTTGCAAAGAAACCGAAGATGCATCAAAACAAAGTGTCTTCTCAGCACACGTGGCACAAGCAAAAGCAGGGGTGGGGGGTGCAGAGAGGGATGGCGCGGAGGAAAGGAGTCAGAAGGCTGCACCGTGAAACCAGCCTTCTTCCATGCAGGTCTCCACCTCTCTCCCCAAATAGTTCCCCTTGGGTGAGTCTACACATGTGCATTTACTGCTCCATAACCAAAATGACTGCACAGTACGGGCGCTCATCTACACATGCACGCCTGTATTGCACAGTAAATATGGTGACTTATGCCAACTTGAGTGTAAATTCGATACCTGTATCACACAGGTATCACATTTACACCTGATTAGTTACTGCGCAGCAATGCACATGTAGATGCCTTACTGCGCAGTAACACTGTGTGGGTGGGCTGACTTGGGACTAACTTTACTCCCCCAAGTCAGTCCACACACAGTGTTAATGGGCTTGAATGCCTGCACGTGCAGACGCTAACCTATTCCCACTTACTGCACAGTAACTTTCTGTGCAGTAAATTTAAGCCGGCATAAATGTACGTGCAGACATGTCCCTTTGGGAGAACACCCACTGTATCACACGCAAAAAAAGTTCTCTTCTCCTGGGGCCAAAGTGTGCTATCTCTTGTTACTTTATTGAATCCTTCTGGCCACCTTGGGAGCTACACAGGTCTGAAATTGCACGACGTCTTCCTCCGCTGACAAAGAATCGTCTGCAACATGTACGTCTATGTGCAAAGCTTTGGCTACAGGGGCATCTTCTAGGCTCCAGAAGCAAGCAAGTCCCCTTGGGAGAAATAACACGGACCGTCTTCCCCAATACCAGGGGCACAGATGTGCACAGCGAATGAGAGGCACTGACAATGTTGTTCTGGATGAAAGAAGCTCCAAGCATATTTAAATGATATAAAAAATGCACCCGTTGGCTGAGCTGGAAGAAGCTGGAGCCAGAAGACGAAGAAAGATCACAGTAAATCTTCTCAGAAAGCATGCATGAGTTGGCAAACCCTGCCATGTGATATGAAATAAATATTTGCATAGTCTGTTATCTTAGAAACCTCTTAGGACGTCCGTGCTTCGTTTCACTGAGGGCAGAGGTTTAGATAGCAAAATGCAGCCAGGAGAACTTTGAAGCATGAAAAGCTGCAGTTGCCCTGATCTGAGATCGTCCAAAACACTAAATTAAATTAGCCAATTTTAAAACCAATGGGGTCTAGCTCACTTTGAGCTACAGACAGCAGACTAATAGAAGTGCGGCCAACTGCAAAATGCCAAGGTGGGAACGTGTCAGAGGTCATGTCTGCAAACGGTTTGGCTCTGGGAAAACAGTCAACTTAGCCGGTCGTGAAACCTCCCGTTAACAGCATTTAACATCATCATCACAACATCTGATGAAGTAAGCGTCCACCCACAAAAGCTTTTGATCTCTCTTATGGTCACATCTACACATGCGCTAATGCGCTTTCACTAATTGCGCCTACATTTGATACCTGCAAATGCAGGTATCAAATTTAAGCGCGATTAGCCTAAATTTTGCCATTTTTAACGTGCACTAAGGACACACACGTGTAGGTGTGTGCCCTTAATGCACATTAAATTAAGTCAATGCGCATTAACGTATCTCATGTAGACATGCCCTATATATCTTAGTTAATTCGTCTGTAGAGAAAGGGGCACAGCTACCCTGCCTTGTCTAGAAAGGGGCACAGCTACCCTGCCTTCCAACAGCATTTACAACAGAGCAAAACCAAACCCACAAAGCAGCGAGCTGACACCTTTCCTAGGGGCTCACGAAGGGCTGAGACGTTACTAATAATGTCAAATGCTAGCAAAATAGTCTGCTCATAACAGAGAGAACTGATTCTAAAACACAGGGAGGAAGCAAAATACAGCTGTCCTTGCACTAGGAACAGGGTACCCGATCCTCACATACCCAAAGGACATCCTAAACTATCATGTAGTTGTGTCAAGAGGTTTCAAATGGGTATAAGTGCAATGTACTTCCATTTTGGGACTCTGTACACAGCCAGAGGGGTGGAAAGGAGCCCTAGGATGCATGAAAAGCCAGCCCAGAATACTGGTTTTGTAACAATTTATTCATCAGCCCTTCTGTGCCCCATGTGTCACCTGGAGAACATGAGATCAGCTTCAGAATCCCAAACCTGAAGCAGCCCATCCCTGGCACCTGGTAGCAGATGATCTGCTTCGCCTTTACTTCTGTTAGTGCTTTACAGTCTCAGCAGGCTTCAAAGCCCGGTCTGATGTCCTATCCATCGCGCACAGGATAGAAGGCGCTGGCTTTGCAG
>NW_017729016.1:5495201-5497403 GCF_001723915.1 Gavialis gangeticus
CCCTCCCACCCACCCTCCTTGTGGGGGCTCAGGGGGAATTTATTTAACCTTTAGCAAATGTCAGCTAGGCACATGGGGCTTTCCCCCTGCAAGGCATGGCTGCGATCCTGCCTCGGGCTGCCAGCGACCAAGAATGATACCGTGCGGTGCAGACTGTGACACTTGTGCACACCGCGCTGCTCGGAGGACAGGAGGCTTCGACCTTCAGGGTGGTCGGGACGGGACTCAAACAGACTCGAGCCAGCAGCATGGTGCTCCATGCAAGCAGCGGGGCTGAGGATAAACAAAGCTTGCCCCCCACTCCTTTCAAATCCAGGCAGAAGAAACACTTGCTGCGTGCGCTGGTGAGTGACTAGCCAAACCACGGTCCGGCTTTCACTTTCCTTGAAGTCTGGTCTCCGTGGTCTTGTATGCGACGGGCAGCTTCTCCAGATGTTCAAAAACCCTCGGGCCTGCTCGGTGCATTAGCCAGTTTGGGATGGGCTAAGCAAGCAAAGCTAGTAACCCTTTTCATTTCCCCCCCTTCCTTGCAGATCCGCTTCCCCTGCCAACAGGGAGCAATGAGGATGATCACAGATAGCAGGAGGCTCTTGTCATCATCTCGTCTGGCTCCTTGCACGGCGCAGGCTGTAGCACTGCCGTGAAAGAGGTCCTGCTCTGAGCCCGAGACAAACGGTGGAGCTCCAGACCAGCTTTTCTAGTACAACTAGCCTTGATTTCCCATTTCCAGAGATGGAGAATCCACCGCTTCAAATCTCCCAACCCTGCTTCAAATCTCCCAACTGTGCTTGCTAAGCTGCTCACGTGCATGAATAGCCTCCCTGCTAAAGCTCTGTGCCTGGTTTTGGGCTGAACTGAGCCTCACCATCCAGCTCTAGGATCCTTGGCTCTTCACCTGCTCAAGTGAAGAGCTGGTGGTCATCCCCGCGGCGGCACTCAGAAACCCCCATCAACCTTCACCTTCCTTTGCTGAAAAGGACAGATGGAGTTCCTCACCTCTGTCACCCTCGAGCACTTTTCCAGTCCTTTAATCTTTCTAGCAGATCTCCTCTGGGCTCCCTTCACAGTTGCAACATCCTTCTTGAAGACGAGCACCAACACTGGACACCACGTGCCAGTAGCCACCACGCTGATCCCAGGACAAGCACAACAGAATTTCCCAGTGCCCGCTCAATATGCCCTTGCTTGCCCATCTGAGAACCACAGTCACCCATCGTGTTGCAAGGGGAGTTCAAGTTCAGCTGACAGTCCCCTGCAAGCCCCAAGTGTTTTTCAGTCATGCGTCCTGTAGGCAGGGCTTGCATTCTTGGCCTCTGGATATGCAACCCTAAATAAAGTGAAGATGCATGGAAATGTGTACGGGCTACCTGCACCCAGCTCACCAAGTGACTCGGAGCACTCAGCCTCTGCCTTCAGTTGTGATTGATTGTGTACGGATAAAAAACTTATTATCTAGGGGACCCTGTTTGCAACACACCTGCTGGAAGACAACTGCCATGCATAATTACATTTCAGAATTTATAATTGCTTTTTGAGACCTATCATTAAGCCGGCAACTAATCCCTTTACTGCGTGCCATGTTGATTTTGTATAACTCACATTCCTTAATTAAAATGTTATGAGGTGCCAAGTCAAATATCTTCCGGAAGTTTATTACAGCAACGTTGCCATCTTCATCCGCCAAACTTGTAACTGCATCAAAGACAATATTGAGATAGCTTAACATGATCTGTTTTCTACAAACCAAGGTGGACTTGTCTTCATTCTGCTCCTCGTTCTGCTCCTCCTTTAAATCTCTATAGTTTCATAGTTTCTAGGGTCGGAAGGGACCTGAGCAGATCATCAAGTCCGACCCCCTGCCATGGCAGGAAAGAGTACTGGGGGTCAAACGACCCCAGCAAGGTGACTGCCTAGCCTTAAAGCCCCCCATGGTAGGAGCCAGAACCACTTCTCTTGGAAGTTGGTTCCAGATCCTAGCCGCCCTGACCGTGAAGTCACGCCTCCTGATGTCTAGTCTGAATCTACCCTCTACTAGTGTGTGACCGTTATTCCTGGTCACTCCTGGCAGTGCTCGGGGGAACAGGGACTCCCCCAATGCCTGCTGATCCCCCCTAACTAGTTTGTAACAGGCCACTAGATCCCCCCTCAGCCTTCTCTTGTGGAGGCTGAACAGGTTCAGGTCCCGTAGCCTCTCCTCGTAGG
>NW_017729016.1:5497555-5497835 GCF_001723915.1 Gavialis gangeticus
TATTTAAAAAAGGACTTCTTGTTGTCCTTGATCCAGGAAGCTAATCCAGTCCCATCTCTGCCTTCGCCTTCCTGACCGCCCCCTGCATCCCCAAGTAACTGCAGTATAGTCCTCCCTGGTGACGGACCCTCCCTGCCGTTGGGTGTGCGCCTCCCTTTTAGCAAGGAGACATTCCCGGACGCTTTTGGTGAGCCATGGGGGCTTTTGCGCCCTCCTGCTCGCTTTGATCCGTGTTGGGATTACCTCCCTTTGGGCTTGGAGGATCGTCTCCTTAAGGAGC
>NW_017729016.1:5502835-5503457 GCF_001723915.1 Gavialis gangeticus
CCTTGCACTTGTCAGTGTTGAATCCCATCCTGTTCTCACCCGCCCACCCCTGTAACCTGTCTAGGTCCGATTACAGCCTATTCCTCCCTTTTAGCGTGCCCACATCCCCCCACGTCTTAGTGTCATCAGCAAGTTTGAACACATGTTTTTTACCTCCGCGTCCAAGTCACTGATGAAGATGTTGAACAGTGCGGGCCCAAGGACTGAGCCCTGGGGGACCCCACTGCCCACGTCCCTCCAGGTCGAACATGACCCGTCCACCACCACCCTCTGGGTGCGGCCCTCCAGCCAGTTGGTGACCCATCTCACTGTGTGGGTGTCGACACCTCAGCCCCCCGGTATCTTAATGAGAACGGGGGAGAGACAGTGTCGAAGGCCTTCCGAAAGTCCAGGAAGATGAAGTCCACTGCTACCCCTGCATCTAAGGATTTGGTGACCTGATCGTAGAAGGCCGCCAGGTTGGTCTGACAGGACCTGCCACTGATGAACCCGAGTTGGTTGCCCCTAAGCATAATCTCTCCCTCGGCCCCTCATGGATATGCACCAGGATAACTCTCAAAAAGCTTGCCCAGGATTGAGGTAAGACTAACTGGTCTATAGTTCCCGGGTCCTCCTTCCTCCC
>NW_017729016.1:5503805-5523156 GCF_001723915.1 Gavialis gangeticus
TTACCCAGTACCTTCTTTTTAGCCCCTATGTATTTAAAAAAGGACTTCTTGTTGTCCTTGATCCAGGAAGCTAATCCAGTCCCATCTCTGCCTTCGCCTTCCTGACCGCCCCCTGCATCCCCAAGTAACTGCAGTATAGTCCTCCCTGGTGACGGACCCTCCCTGCCGTTGGGTGTGCGCCTCCCTTTTAGCAAGGAGACATTCCCGGACGCTTTTGGTGAGCCATGGGGGCTTTTGCGCCCTCCTGCTCGCTTTGATCCGTGTTGGGATTACCTCCCTTTGGGCTTGGAGGATCGTCTCCTTAAGGAGCGACCACTCTCCTTGGACACCTGGCTCCCCTCCCCTCCCCTCTGGGACCTCAGTGCTTCCCTGACTATTCTCCATAGCTCATTGAAGTCCGCCCTCCTGAAATCCAGGGCTGCTGCCTTGCTGGACGCCTTTGCCACCTTGCGCTGGATGGTGAATCCCAGCAGGCGATGATCGCTGTCGCCCAGGTGGTCGAGCACCCGCAGCCCCTGCACCAGGTCATCGCCCGTGGCCAGTCTCCATCAGTCAAGTCCCTATCCCTGCTGTCATTATTTTGCCTGGGTTTGATATCAGATGACAGGCCTATAATTATCTGGATTCTCCCCATTTATCCTTTGGGATAGTTGCACATTACCTTTCCTTTAGTCCTCTGAACTGTTCCAGGGATTACTGAAAATCAACATTAATGGCGCAATAAGCCCTTTAGCCAACTGTTTCAAAATTCTTGAGGACAAGTTATTATCGGGACCTGCTGATTTAAAAATGTCTCACTTTAGTAGTTGTTGCTTAATATCATTCTTAATTACTGCTGGAATGGGAAGTATTGCAGTACCTTCATATGAGAAGAACATGTCTTTTTCCTGAATACAAAACAGAAACATTTACTGCAAGCTTCTGATTTACTGACCATTTTCCCAGGTCCATCTAATGATAAACAAATGTTATGGTTAGAATCCTTTTTGTTCCCAAAATGACTGACTTTTTGTTCCTTATTGCCCTTAGCTCTGCTCGCTATAGACCTTTTGCTTCCCTTATCCAGCTCCTCTAATTCCAAACTTCTGATTTATATTTTCGCTATTAACTTCCTCCTATTACCACTGGTCATTATTCATTTTTTTAAATTCATTTTTAATTTTGTAACTGCTTTCACTCCCTGTCTAAGCAAGGCAGGGGACATCAAAGGCAGGTCTGGGTTGTTGATCATACTCATCCTGTGCAAAAAGAACAAAATATCTCCATGGCCAAAACAACCCCAACATCCCAAATGAGCCTGTCCCTAGAGAGACCCCAAATCTGCTTTGAAGTGGGTCACTTCAAGGCTGGCTCCAAGCAGTAGCTTGCCTTTTGTTGCCCCCCACTTTTTTTTTTTGCACATGAAAAATATCACTCTGGTGCCTTCCAGCATTGCTAAAGGAATTGCAAACTATGTAGGCAAAGAGAGGGCAACCCTGGGAGGGGAGCTCTGCAGCCATCGAGATTTAAATCAATTTGAAGTAAGATCGCTCCAAGCTGCAGGCCTGCACCACCGGCCCGCCAGGGAAGGCGAGACTTTCCCCACCTCATTGCAGATGTGAATGCAGCTGTGCAAAAGGCACAAGGGCTTGAGGCGGTGGGGAGCGGAGGGTGGCGTGGGGGGAAGGATTCCTACAGCATTAGCAACTTGCTGGTGTAGCAGACCCAGGTCTGAGCTTCCCTGGGGCTGGCCCCAAGACAGAGCTGCAGGGCGGACGCGTTTCACAGCTGATCCCCGGCATTAGAGACACGACTGAACGAGAGAGTCCCGGGCAGGAAGGATGGGGCAACCTCTCCGGTCTCCAAGCTCTGCAGCTGCCCCCGGCCCAACCCTGCCTCCAGTCTCCCAGGGGAGAGTCCCCCCTGCAGGGACAGACCGCTCTCCAGACAAATGGACCTCAGTGCTCTCCATCTCCAGCCCAAGTGTCCCCTTGTTCCTTTATACCCCTGATCAAATGACGACACGTTGCCTTCAAAAGGAGACTGGACCGACACCTTGCTGGGATCAGTATTCCTGCCCAGAGCAGGGGGGTTGGGCGCAATGATTTTTCAAGGTCCCTTCCAGCCCTTCATTTCTATGCTTTCTATACAGACCTACTCCTTCCAGCAACACTCCTGCCTTACACCGGCGGCGGTACAGCGCCTCTCCTAAGCCATCACCAGGCTCCCGCCTCCCAACCCAAGCCAAGGCCGCGGGGTTTTGAGGCTCCGGCGGAGACGCCGGGCTTCGCGCAGGGCTTGGAGCGCCCTTCCCGGCAGCCCTGCTGGGCTTGGCGTGCGGGTGTTTGTTTGCGATTTTGTGAATAGGGCTGTTGAGCACGTTGAGTTGCCCCAGAAGGGCTGATGTGTTGCAGCGGATTGGCCGGCGATTCCCCGAAGGAAACATCTGCACATTCCAGACACGTTTTGTAACGGGAGTGAAACCCATCCTTGAAGTGAAACTTTACAGCCTCCCCGGCGCAACATAACGAGCGCTGGCAGCCAGCAGTGGAAAAGTAATGTTTAAAATATTATTACAGGGAAGCCTCTGCCAGAGCCTCAAATTAATCATTCGAATGTATCTTCGGAGCGGTGCAGGGCATTATGTAACATCCAGCCGCCTCCAGCTTCGAGAGCGGCTCCGCCGGGGCCAGCAAGGGACTGGAGGGCTCTCGGCAGATCCAGCACCGCTCCCAATTGCCCCTGCACATGGAGGCATGGCCTGGGGTGAACGTGCGCCCCCCTGGATCGGGTCCGGTTTGGACGATTTTGGCCAATGTTTCTTGCAGCTGCACTTTCTCTCTTCTTGAAGGAACAAAAATCCCAGGGACAGGCAGGGAGAAGGGCTGAGGTTCCCACTGCGAGCACCTCGGATAAGAAGGGTGGACACCGCTTGCCCCAGAAATGCCAGAGCCGGGCCATGGTCTTCCTGAGTTCACGCGGCCAGAGCCTTGCACCATGGTCCCACCCCTGAGCAGACGTCCTGATAAAACGCCCCTTTCATTCACCGGCGTGCATCGCACGTGTCCTGAGCATCTTCTCCTGAGGACAGCCCTCGGCTTGTTTGTAAAGCCCGTTTCCTTCCCTCCCCAGCTCACTCCCACGCTCCGCAGATCTGTGCGCCTTGAGAGAGTCTCCCCCCGAAACAAGATACGCAGCGACGTTTTGCCCCCAGCTGCAATTTCACGTCCATCGGACACAAAAACAGTCGGATCTCCGGCTGTTGCTGCAAATGCCTAAATGTGCGATTCATTAAGAGCCCGGGCAGCAGGTCCATGGGCGTTGCTACATTGGCTAAATCCAATGCGTTTGGAGATACTGTCTAATGATGAAGGTAGCGTCAAGGGCACCCAAGAAAAGGGTCCAGATCTAGGATTGAGCCGCGGTGCTTTCTCCATCCTTCTCTTGTAAAATTATATTAAAAATCTGACGAAAGAAGCCAAATGGAAGAGTGCCCACTTATGCTGGTCATGAACTTGAACCCCCTGCTCTTAACCAAGTCTAGCAGGGCTCTCTCTCACTGGTTTAACCCAAGGTTGAGGAACAGGTGTCCTTGAAGGGAGGATGGCTCTTCTCACCCATCTCCCAGCTCATTTAAAAAAGCCCACACCCCCTTGTCCGTTTTCAAGGCAAGCCCTAGCCTCAGGCCACTAAACTTCTTGCTACAGCCAAGCAGCTGGTGTGTGGTCACCCCTACCAGTAAAGCCATTTGTCATCCTCACCCTGTCTGCGTCCTTCTTCCCCTGTTGTCTCGTGGTATGGAGACTTTTTGGGAAGCAGACTGGCTTCTTGTTGTGCCCCCTTGTCAAGACACCAGCGCTGCATGTGGATCCCACAATGAGACCCCAGCACATCACCAAAACCTGGCGGCACACCCGGAATAGAAATGCGAAGCAAGGACACCTCTGGCCCAAGCGATGGGTGTGAGACGGGAGGACTGGGACATAGGGCTCCCCTATCCCAGCGCTGCTCTCAAACCGGGAGCCCAGGCTAAGGGGGAAGACAGCCATCTCGGCACAGCCTTTCCCGTCCATGCACTCGGTGACATGACCTCCCCTGCGCTGCGGCTTGCCAGGCCCGGAGGCCTCTTTAGCACTGGGAACCGCGGTGGAGGCTGACGCACCTTCCCCCTGAAGACAAAAGCAGCCAGAATCCAGGCCGGAGCCTCTGGATCAGGATTCTTGCATTTCTGGCACTGACAACCTGTGCGGCAGGGCACGAGGAAGCCTCCGGGGAGGGAGCGCGACTGTTTCAGCTCAGAAATATGCCCAAAGACCACGGCACAGGGAAGGAGTGGCGTCGGGTGTGAGCACAGCCCATGGGCTGCTCTCAGAGAAAGCGTCTCAGAAGCAAGCATGAGAAAGCATCTCCAATCCTTATCCCCCCACCCAGCATTCGCCAAGGAAGGCTGCTGGCTGCGTCATGGCAAAGGGGCTGGCTGTCACGGGGGCCCCGGCCTGCACGTGCGTGATACTGCCGTGGTGCAAATCTGCACAGCATGTTTCCTTTGCCCCCCATGCTGGAGTGCTTCTTGCTGCTCCGTGCACCCCAGTCATCCCTGCTAGTCCCTGCAGTCTTCCTTATCCCACCCCCTCGATGCGGGGAGCCCCAAGCTGGCATTTGCTAGCTGCACAGGTCACTTCTGCCACGTGCTGACTGCCCTTCGCTCCTGTCCGCAGTCAGCAAAAGCTGAGAAAGCTCGGTATCTGGCAGGATCAGGCCCATGGTTAAGCCTCCTGGGTGGAAAGTAGCCTTGAGAGCACTTGCAGACCCCGCCCACGCTGTCAAGTAAAGGCACTGGCTGAATCTGAACCTGAACCAGTCCCTCCTGGGTATGCGAACTTGATCTGTAGAGATGAGTTAGATGCCACAAGAAAAAAGGTTAGGATTAGGGTTAGGGGAAACCAGGAGAAGAATTGTTAGGATGCCAGGTGCCGAATGGGATACAGACCGTCAGAGGAAAAGGAGGTAAGGCAGAGATTTTTCTTTCATACTGGGGGAGACCATGCAAAAGGGCAAGCCTAGGGCTGGCTGTGCCTGCTAGCACGTGACAGCAATCCGGTAGCCGAGGCAATGTGAGTTTAGGGCGCCTCACTGGAGTTCCCACCAGACAGACGTGCAACCCTGGCCACGCAGAGCTCTTCCTCCCGACAGTGCAAGGGCAAAGGGATACAGGACTCCCCTCTGCACAAGGCTGCTCCTGCATCCTGGTGGCGACAGGACGAGGCTGGTTCTGTGGCTGAGCCTGCCTGGTCCCCCTGCGCTGGGCCGAGGGCTTTAGCCCGCTGCTGCTGGACGTGGCGATGCGGTCCCCCAGGCCTGGCATGAAAGGTCTTGAGCCCCATCCCAGGGTGGGCTGAGCGGTAGGTGAGAAAAGCCGGTTCCTTTAAACACAAACCCTGCAGCCTGCTCTGGGTCCTGGGCTTGCTGACCCAGCCTCCATCACGTTCCTGCTGATGGTCCGTCCCGTTTCCCTGCTCACCAGGGACGTGGTGCATTTTCTGATGCCTCCTTCGTCTGATGGGACCAGGCCCCTTCCAGCTTGCAAAGGCTCCTAGCAGAAAACCGCCAAGGGGAAGAGGAGCAGGAAGCACGGGGGATCTAGCGCAAAGCCCTGCGATGGGCCAGGCTCAGCCCTGGGCTGGAAAGCTTTGCAGCAGGGCGATGCCACCTGTGCTGCAAGGGGCCGGGGGGCTGCATGGCCCCGCTAGCGTGTGAGCAGTCATGAGGGGGAAGGGGTCTCCATGGAGGGGACATGACCCTCGTGGATTAACAGGGAGTTGTGTATCTGTGCTACCCATGGCTTGGAAAGCACCGGGTCCTGATAGGAGAGAGCCAAGAGTTTTAACATGATCTGCCTGGGAAGAATAACGGGCCTCGAGCATGCCAAATATCAGTGCTGATAAATCCAGCGTGGAGCAGGCGAGCAAGCGTCCGGGGACGGGGGTGGAGAGGGGTGGGCAGGTCCCCAGGAAGGGCTCTGGCAGTGCAGACCGGCAGTCATCCACTGACCCTCCAAACCGCGCCGCTGACCCCGAGATAGCCTGCTCCACTGCCCCTCCGCCCCGGCTGTCTGCCTGGGCCCTCTGCCCAGAAACGCCTCACCCCTCGCTCAGCCACCGACCCTGGACAGCATCTGTGCTGCTCCCCCGGGGACCCTGAGGTCACCTCTTGCTCCATGCCATGTGCAGGATGGGGCTGGGCCTGAGCAGGATGGAGCATACTCCTCTTCACAAGCTGGATTCCCACGTTAGCAGGTCCTCGGGGGCCTCAGCACTGACAGCGGGTATAGAAACACTCTGGCCCCAGGACTGGGGGCTTTGAGCAGCCTACAACGGTGCACACCATAGCGATGCTCGCACGCCATCCCCTTCAGGACCCCTGCTCCTGAGCCCCGTGACATTTGCTACGATGCCGCCATGGAGGCTTGAGTGGCGAGGGATGGGATTCCCCCTCTTCTCCTCCAAGGGGGGAGATCTACAAACTGCCTGCTCTGTGCCCTTTCCCCTCCCAAATTCAGCAACCCACCAAGATCCCGCAGCTCTGAGCCCTTTGTCGGCGGATCAAGAGGACCGTTTTGTGCACGGGAGACGCCAAAGCCTGTGAGAGAGCATCTTGGGGAAAGGTCATGATGATGTCCTGTTTCTTTCTCACTTGGATTGAAACCTGTAACCCACCCTTTTACCATCCAAACACAGATTAATCCTCCTCAGGGCAAAAAGAAAACAGTTTTGTAGCTAATCTTCTTAATGATTTAATACCTGGGAGCCCGGCAGGGAGATAGCCCTCCTGATCCGGTTAGGAGCTGTCACGCTAAACAGCTTACTATACCAGAGTATCCTATGGTGGATTTCTTTCTTTTTTTTTTTTAAACAGAGCCGATTTCTCCCAAGACTCAGTGGTTTTCTCTTTTTTTCCTCTGGTTCTTTAAAGACCTTCTAAATGCCTGTCTGGGGGATTCCAATAAGTCCTGGCACAGATTCTCCAAATAGTAGCAAAGCTAAACAGGGTACGGCTGTTATTGTAGTGATCATTTATTGCCAGCATAAATACACAGAACAGACCATTCAACCTTTTACAGCAGGAAAGTCACGGACAAATGATGATTCACAACCCGTGTTTCTCTTCCCCCCCAACCCCACCCCCGGGTCCCACTCCTTTTTTTAATTATTCTTCATTTCTGGCAAATCTCCCCTCCCTGCGGCGTTTCAAATGCATTTTGTTTTCTGATTCACTCACGGTTTTAGCAAGAACTGTGACGAAGGACGGGCACGGGGGAGCTGCAGAGCCTTGCACGTGTGCACCATCCTTGCACATGTTGTGCACAGACAGGGGTGCAAAATTGGGGTTGAGCCAGCCTGGGACAGACAGTCCCTCTGCCCCGAGGAGACCAGCACGAGGCGTGTGAACTGCTTAGGAGTGCAACAGGGCACTGCCCAGCTCACGGCCCGCGCGGGCGCAGAGTGAATCTCACCCACGTGACGCTTTACTGGGCACTTTTACGTGTGAATCCAATGGAGTTTCTCTCCCGGATCAATATTTATAGGGAGGTCCATCTGGGGGCTTAAATTGCTGTCCAAAACCAAGACAGAGCTCTGTGGGAGTTGGCATTAAAGTCTGAAGGGGAGGTTTGCACACAGCCTCCACTGCCTCATTTCATCCGAAAGGAGCAGAGACGGCCTCTGATCTGAGCCCTCCCTGTGTGGGTTTGCCCCCTGCGCTCGGTTCACTGAGTATTGCCCGCTTGCAGTTCAAAGGACTCCCGAGAAAGGGGCTGTCCCTGGGGAGACGCTTCCCCTGATGCTTAAGCTCACAAAGAACTTTTTTCCAGCTACTCCACTGGTTTAATAAAAGATATCGCATCTACCCAAAGAACCTCACTAGCCTAAATCAGTGATTCTCACCCAGGGTGCTGCCAGGTCCTTTGAAGGGTGCCCCAAGGCATGCGGGGATAAACAGATAAGCTTACACAGATAAGCTAGGATTTGGCTTGTCCCTGCCTGGATGATCTCCCACTCCTACTGCCCGGCCCCCGTGCAAGGAGGTACGCACTGTGATAGATGACTTAGTTTAAATTGGGCGCCCTCAATTCATACAAGTTGTGGAGCAGTGAGGGAGGGGGCTTGAGTCCAGTGAGAGATGCCTCAAGTCCAAAAAGGACCACCGGCCTACAGGTTCTCCCAGTTCAGCCAGTTCCCCTCATCCCAGTTGAACCGATGATCCTAACCGGGAGCCGGCGTTAGCTCCCGTAGCCCTCCCCTATCCTGCAGCCATGGTACAGGGTATGCAGCAGGACCCAAGAGGGATCGGCAAGCACCGAGAGACCCACCTATGCCACCGGAAAGACTGGCACTGGTGCCCCTTGTGGTGGGTGCAGAGATCCCACCTCAGGAACACAGCTGGGTATTCGTATCCCTCCGCTGTTTCCACCACGTGAGGCGGGCCAGTAGGGGGTGCTCCTGCGTTGAGCCGCCCACCTCCCTGCGCCCGACCACCTTCCAGGCTCCGAATGCCTCCCTAGGGGCGCCTTATGTCCGGCCGACCTCTCTCCCGGAGCACACTCGCTAGTCTGGGGGTAACGTGCCGCCACCACCCCAAGAATGGACTGTCTCGCGGCCCTGTGTCCTTGGGGTAACACAGGCCTAAAGTCCCACGGGTACTCGACCCAGTACAGGCACTTGGGGTACTTCCCCAAGTCTGGGGGCAAAAAGGTATAGTCTCCCTTAGTCCACAGACCTAAGGGGTCTCTTAGGCATAATTTAGACCCACCCCTCAATAAGTCTCCCACACCAGTCAAAAAGGAGAACTTTATTGATTACAGGGGGTAGGGTAAACTAGGGTACAGGATTGAGCAATATCTAGAAATCCTAAAGAGCAAACAGTCTGGCTGTGGTAGCCTTTTGATTACGCATCTGTGATACTTCCAGCTAAATATCTAATCAGATTGAGTAGCTTACTCACAAGCATCTTCCAAAGGCAGGTGAAGTTTCCCTTTGGAGGCAGGCGGTTCCTAGCTCGTGAGTTTGGGGGGAGAGAGCCAGTTTCAGATGTTAAGGCTTCTCTGTCCCCTGCCTGGCTGCTGCGTCACCTCATGGCCGGAGAGGAGAGACCGCCTCCTTCCCCGTCCTAACTTATATAGCCCCTGTGACCTCATTCACCTGGGCCAGCGGAGGTCAGCCCCAGTTGGCTGTCAGCCAACCAATCTGAAATGCATCACCTGTTACCGGGCAGATCCCAGCTCCCCAGGTAGAAACCCCTCACCCAGGTAAGTGATGCAAGTCATGTAGGCAGAGGGAGCAGGTTCCCCCCTCCCTCAGGAATGCAGCCAGCTCCAGTTCCCTAAAGAGACAGGCTGAGGGTGTGGTCCCCTGTGTGCTGGGCCCACCCTAACTGAATGGTCACAGCACAGAGATTTAAATCACAGTGTCACAGGGCAGAGATTTTAAACACGATTACAGGGCAGAGATTTTTGGGGAGAAACCAAGGTGGCTTTCTGCCACACCCCTTTGGCTGCAAAAGCCTCAGGAGGAAGCTTCACACTTCCCTTCGGGCCCTGCCATCTCCTGGGGCTGCTTCTCCCTGTCGCGACTCTCCAGAAAGCCTGAGCTGGCAAGCTGCATCCTTACCACGCAGGAAGGAAAGCAGAGGGCGGGCTGCTCACGTGGCCCTGGGTGGTACCCACGTGGCATTACAGCCTGCTGGCTCAGGCTGCAAGAGAGGGAAGGGTTAAAAGGCCCTGGAAATGCAAAGGAGAGCTCCCCCGGCAATGGGTCTGCGTGTCTCCCAAGCATGGGCTGTGTCAACACAGCATCCCCGCCCCACTCTGTAGGAGCCAAGCATGGGCTGTGTCAACACAGCATCCCCGCCCCACTCTGTAGGAGCGGTGGAGTCTTGTAGGGAAGTGCCCTGGATGTTTATCAGCTCCCCCCGGGACCTCATCCAGAACCTGGCACTTGCAAATCAGATGAGACCTCGAGGCTAGCTGGAGGGACCGAATGTCTGCCCAGGCTCTCTGGGAGCACGATGTCCTCTTCTCCCCAGATTGACGGGAGATGCCAGGACCAGCCTAATCAATCGGGCGTCTTCGGTTAACTCGCCTCCCTGCCAAAGCTAAAAATGATGTGGTGGCAAAACCACGGCTCGAGCCAGGCCAGGGAAATAACAGAGTCCTTCCCCGGATAATAACAGCAACTTTTGTTTCCATAGTGCCACTCGTCCTCACCCCTCCGGGAGGCCGCGGCCCACTCGGCTGTGCTCACCGCGCTTATGTAACCCGCCATGAGCGCTGCTCGACAGCACACACCAGCATCCCACGCCCGCTCGAGATGGGGAGCGCCGCAGCCCCGCTGCTCTGCTCAAATCTAAGCAAGATGTTCAGAGCCGCCGTGCCAGGTCCTGTCTCCCTTCATCGCCAGCCCAGCTGGTCCAAGCCAAGCCAGCCCGGTGCCCACGGCATCTGAGATGCTCTTTGCAAAGCTGCCTAATGAATGATGCTCTTTTAATGATCAGGTGGATGCTCTCCACGAACCACGTCTGCACAGAGAGGCGGAAAGCAGCTTGCTGTTGTTATGGCACGATTAAATCTCTTATGTTAGAAACGCTGTCTTGCTAGATTATAAACCCATTGAGTTTCTGTTACTCTGGACAAAGATCAAGGGGCTTCCCGTCATGAGCTGGCCCCGCTGCGTCCTTGCATGAGAGCCGTTCTGCTTGCCCAGTCGCTCCAGTGAGACACATCTATTGCCTCTGCAGCCTGCTCTCCCCCCTGGGAGGGCTGTCTGAGAGCAGAGGGATTGCTCCTTTCCAACATTTTCCATGCTGCCCTGCCAAGAGAGCTGTGCGCGCTGCCTGCCATGTCTGGCGTGGCAGCAGAGCCCTCTCCTCTGTGCGCGCACACCGGAGAGACCCGCGCCAGGGCTGCTGGCTGCCACCAGGAGCTTGGCAAAGCTCTGCTCTGACTCCAGCCAGCCCAGCAGAAATGCTGGGGGTGTGATGGGTTGGATGGACCCTGATTTCTCTGCACCTGGGGTCCCCCTCCCAAAGCTCCCCATGGCGCACAGAGGCTTATGGCAGGATGAAGCAAACAGCCGAGGGGATTTGCTATAAGCGGGGCACAAATTGCTCGCACCCCATCAGCACCCCGGGTTGTAAGCGAGACAGGTATGAGCTGAAGCTGCGTTACAGCCCTCCGGATGGGAAGGATCTCTCTGCAGCCCATTGCCCCTTGCCGTGATGGGGTGGCATGCCCTGTTGGGCTGGGCCAGCCTTGCATACACCCTCCGTCCCCAGGCAGGCGGAGGTATCAGGCCCAGATCCTACACGATTTGGAGTGCCTTGCAACTCTGGCTGAAATTGGGGTGTTGCTGCATGCCGGGGCCAGGCAGGGTCCATCCCCACCAGCCTCCAGCGCTGCTGAGCTGGGATGGGGAGGGCAGGCGGGAGCCCTCGGATACGAGATGTGGCCTGGTCCCTTTGCAGCAGGGGAGAACGTGCCAGGCGAGCACGCGAGTCAGAAGAGAGAGGTGGCAGCCACGGGCATCGCAGTCCAGCCATTGCCCCCAGCCTGGAGGGCGTGCATCCTCCCCACTGCCCAGGAGCAAACGGCACAGCCAGGCAGGCTCCCTACGGGGACCGGCCTCACTCCCACAGCAGCCAGCTCTTCCTCCAGGATGCCAAGCTGCGTCCAAGGGGGAAGCGGCCTTGGGGGGCTGCAACAGAGCACGGCGAAAGCCCGGCAGACCTCACAAACGAGGTGGGTCATGCTGTGGCCATCTCCCCGAGGAAGGAACCTTTCCAAGCAGACCCTACCCACACCCCCAAGGGCAGGCTGGGCCCTCCCATCTGCTCCCAGCGAGCATTTCACCGCACGTCTTCACGTCTACAGGTTTTATTTCTATCTGTTATGACTTTGCCGTGTGTGTTTGGCCATCAGGCCTTGCAAATTTGCAAGGAGCTTCGGGGGCTTTTATAAACAGGGACTTTCCTGTTGCACACAAACATAAAACAATAGACCAGGATCCCTGGAAAGAAGGGATGCAGCCCAGTGGGGTACAGCCCACCTCCCCTCCAGCCTGGCTCGGCTACGGGTGCTACAGGCTCGGCCACAGCCAGGTCCTGGGGTGGAGGATCAGGCGCCAGCTCCGGACATCCGCAATGTGATGGGCTGGAGCTGGATCCCCTCGAGGTGTTTAACGGCACGGTGTAATTGTGGATATGCTAAGCAGTGTGACTCACTCCCACCAGGCCATTTCTCACTCCTCTCGGGCTTGTTTTGGCTCCTGGCTGCACCTGAGCAGGGAGCGGACCAAAGCAGGGCGGCAGCTCTGCCGGCGAGCAATGCACGTGGAGTGGTGCGGGGCACATGTGCAGGAGGATGGGGACCTGCAGGCTGCCCACGGCTCTTGGGGGGGAAGCAGAGACAAGCCTAGCGCCCTGCCCACGTCACACTCAACCCCGGCGTTTCCTGCGTGAAAGCCATTTAAAGAGACGCGGCGAGACAGGACAGAGGCAGAGGGCGGAAAGGCAGCGATGGGGAGCACGCAGGAAGGAGGCACTCCTCGGCACCCGCGTGACCATGAGCAGGGTTGTTTCTTTTAAGAGTCTCATTCTTCGTGGGCAAGACAAACAGAGCGAGGGAGACAGCCGCGGGCAGAGATGCAGCCAGCGCCAGACTGACATAATCCCCTCCGCAACCAGCGCTCCCCTCCCCGGGGAGGAGGCCTTGGCAATTGCCGGGCACGGAGCAGCAACACACGGCCGCTTTCTAACCAATCCGCGGGACTCTCCCGCTTTCTCTCCTTCCCCTTCTCACCAGACTGTGGCTTCGTCTCGCTGCTGGAGACAAATTGGACTGGGCACATCACTGACGGCATGGAAAGGAGCGGCAGAGACTTCTCGAGGCCGGCAACCGCGGAGCAGCTGCCAGGAGACCCTCCCAACACCCAGGCCGCCACGTGAGGATGCTGCACATAGGCAGCACATTCATTCAACCCGGGCTTGGGCTGCTGCATCCCCGATGGGAGGAGGTGGCTGCTGGGCACGGCAGATGCAAGCAAGGCCCTGGAGCTGCAGGGAATGTCCTCACCTCCTGGGTCCTACACGATGCTCTTCAGAGCGGCTAAGCGCCAAGGTTGTGGTGCCCACCTTGCAGCAACACAGCTGCAAACCCTGACAGCCCGAGGCCAGGACCTGGGGGCATCCTCTCATCCGCTCCCCCAGAAGGCAGCTGCCGTCAGCACGTGCCCAGTGCCACTCCTGAGCACTTCAGCTTGGCAGTGCTGCTTGGCACGTGCTCAGGGATGCTCCAAAGCAGCTCTACCACGTTGTTCCTGGGAGCAGGAGTGTGAGGGCAGGGCAGTGCCCGCCAGAGCCAAACCCCAGCTTCCCAGGACCCCAAAAGACAGACGGGGAAGCGGCTGGCAGCTCAGCCCTTTGTGCTCTCGGCCGTCCAACTCCTGCCCCCTGCAAAAACAGGGCCAGGAGGTTCAGCAGTCAAAGCACAAGCTGTCTCCCTGCCAAATTGGAGAGCATCTGTCTCAGATCAATGTCCAGCATGCTGCAAGATGCCCCCATCCACTCCGCTGCCCGCTCAGATGCTGCCCGGGGAGCTCAGAGAACCGACAGCGAGGCAAGAGGGGTGGCAGTTTCGGACTGGAAGGGACTGACTGCATCTGCAGCCGGGTGGTGTCCATTAGATGGGCACAGCCATTAGATGGGCACACGTCTCTTTGTCCACGCGCCTTCGATGGGCACACGTCTCTTTGTCCACGCGCCTTCGGTGGGCACACGTCTCTTTGTCCACGTGCATTACATGGACACACACCTGTGAGGGCAGCTGATGCCAGCAGACACGAATGGATCCACAAAATGGACACAGGGGTGGGGGGCAGAGCGCTGCAGCTGGACAGGCCAGAATCAGGCCCTGCCTAATGAAATATCAAGGCAGACTTGCAAGGCCTGGATGTAAGTCGTGGTAAAGAAATTCCCATTTTAGAGGTGGGGAAGCTGAGGCTGAATAGGGGAAGGGACTTGCATGGCATCCCCCAGCAATGCTGGGTCCCAGGCTGGTGCAGAAACAGGCCAAAATCTGCCGCTGTGCCACAAACATCTTCACCTGGAGCCAGGGCTGTTTTGCACAGGATGTTACAGAGGTGTGGAGAGAGGTGTAGACTCAAATCCTTGAACCCAAGCCAAGTTCCATCTGAACCCGTGTCCGGTCCAGACACTGCTGAGATATCAGCCCTCCGCAGGGTTGAAGTTTCACAAGATCCAACGGGTCACATTGGGAATCATGTGTGTGGCACTACAGGGTTTTGGTCCCGATGTATCTGAGCTCAAACCAAGTGCTGACTTGGTCTCACACCTGGAAGCCCATCTACTCCTGATCAATAGCAAGCCTGGCTCTCAGCACCCCCTTGCTGGCCCACTTGTGCCAGGGAGACTCACTGGCCATAACATGCTCTCAGCTTTGCTACTGCTTGATATTGGGTGGTTGCTTCCCTTCAAAGCCCCAGCTCCCGGAGTCCTGTGATCCCATGAGACCCTCCATTTCCATTGCTTTCCGGAGCGAGAAGCCTGAGCACGTGACCCGAATGTGACCGAATGGCTCAGAAACCAGAGGCCAATAAAAATACCTTGTGTCTTTAGTATTATTATTTTTTTTAAATGTCATGATTCTGGGGCATGGGCTGACATCAGACTGTCGAATATTTTGGAGGGCAGGACTGCACAGTCTTTTAAGCAACCATATTCTCTCCATCGTGCTCATTAAGACCAGTCCTTCCTCAATGGCTTTAGGTACTAATGATGCCTTTGGATGCTGAAAGAGAAACATCAATCCTTGAGCTCAGATCTTGGCAGAGAAATGGCCTTTAATTCTTCTCATCAGCCATCGCT
The DNA here is from genome assembly GCF_001723915.1 of Gavialis gangeticus. Classification (NCBI taxonomy): domain Eukaryota; kingdom Metazoa; phylum Chordata; order Crocodylia; family Gavialidae; genus Gavialis; species Gavialis gangeticus. The sequence goes on from NW_017729016.1 coordinate 5,518,719, forward strand.
GCTCAGATGCTCTCGCGAGGAAGTGCAGCCAGGTTTCCAGTGACAGGAGTGGTCTCATCAACCCTAGAAGATCACTCAAGCACCTTCACCTACACAGGTGTCACAGCCTAAAGGAAGCCCCCGACCCAGCAACGGACCACAAGCCCCATGCCAACCCAGGCTATGACTTGTTCGGTTCCAAAAAGGGAGCCGTAGATGTGAGCAAGAGGTAGACACATCCTGTCTGGTGGCCAAGGCCAGCGCCCTCCTTCTTTTCGAGCAGCGTGCAGCTGGGGAGAGCTAGTCACTATGGAGTTCAATGAATGATTAACTCACCTCGACATATTAACCATTGCTCTCCACTCTCTCCCGCCGTGCAGCGCGCCAGGCCCTATTCCTGGGTGGTGCCGTCACGCCAACATCTGATACCATGTCGGCGCTGCCGGCAGGACGGTCAGGTGCTGGGGACAGCCATGGGTCTGAGCCAGGTGCCCATTAAGATGCAGTAATGATTAATCCACTGCTCCAGCCCCAGGAGTTAATGATGAAATGCTGCTCCTCTGGTCACACCAAATATGCCTCTGCTAGGCCTACCTCCCAGAAGTCAGCACAGACGTTTCTTCCCGTAAGGAACATCAGCGCAGCTTCAATCCAGTGCGGGCAGAGCCCTGCACAGCCCAGGGTGAGGGTCCGAGCTGCAAGGCAGCAGCCGTGGGTAGGATGGATGGGCATCACTTACTGCTACTCAGACACGGAGAGATCAGGTTATTTAGGGTGGTGCTGGGTGCAGGACAGGGCCACGGTCTGCACACCCGGGGACGTCTGCCAGTCTGCATGCCCGGGCGCATTACTGCATGCCGCGCCTGGGAAAGCAGGTCCTATTCAGCACAATCGGTGCACAAGCCGGTGCCTCCATCTGTTTGCAGCAGACGCCGTCTCCACGGGGCAGCATCCGACACTCCTAACGCCGCGGCTGCTTGTCTGCCACTTGCAAACTGCGTGGCAAGGGATTAGGGCATGCTGCCGCTTTCTGTAACAAGGCTTGGATCTGCAAGGCAGGTGCCGCGTCTGCTGGCAGGTGCCTGCGTGCTGCGCGTTAGCCAAATGTCGTGCATCTGAGTGGGAGTGCCCCGGGGAGGTTCTCCCTTCCCAAACGTCTGTGTGCAATGGCTGAGATGTGTTTGCTGGAAGCTTTTTGGTACCAGCCTCCCAGCCTGGGGTTGGATGTGTGGCTCTGCCCTCAGACAGGCGTTCCTATGTTCTGTTTCCAGCTCAGTATCCTACACAGATGGCAATGGCCATCAGGCATGGAAACAGAGGGAGAAAGAGTGCATGGGAGGCAAAGAGCTCTGTAGGTGTGAATGAAGGGTAGGCGGCTTTGTTCTGTCCTCACTGAGCGTATCGGGACAGGTGCAATCCGCCTTGCAGGGCAGAGGCCTCATGCTGCCTGCTCTCCACATGTCCCACTCACAAACCGTCCATCTTGGGCAACCCGTGTTGGCTTCTCATTCAAGACAACTTCCGTCTGCAGGGTGCAGACGCGTTTCCTTTCCCCGTTCTTCCTAACGAACCACAATAAAGCAGAAACAATGAGGGCTGAAGGGGGATGAAATGCAGCAGCAGGCCTGGCTGCCTCTTCCATGGCGCGCTATGCAGAACTAGCCCTTTGGAGCCTGAGCTGAATCCACAGACAGGGCCACAAAGGATCCTTGGGATCATCTGGCTGAACACAGGCTGCTGCTCTCAGAGGAGCAAACACTGGGATAACTTGGCTGAGACCCGGGAAGTTACTAGATGCCACTCGCCCAGGTGAGCAAACCTAAGTGCATGGAGCGCAGCAAGTCTGCCAGCTTCCCACACAACTACTGGGAAGCACATTTCAGTGCAGAGGCATGTGTACATTAGAGAGATGCAGTTAGCCAGGTTAGGCTGAAGCCAGGAAGATTTGCACCTGATAGCCTAACCAAAGATGCATACATATTGCATTGTGTGTGTGTTAGATAGTTGGACGTGGTACTGGAGTCCTGCATCCAGTTTTGGGCCCCCCATTATAAAAAGGATGTGGACAAGTTGGAGAGCCCAGTGGAGGGCAAAGAAAATGGTTGGGGGGCTGGGGGACAGGACTGGTGAGGAGAGACTGAGGGAACCGGGACGATTTAGTCTGGAGAAGAGAAGACCGAGGGGGATTTAATAGCAGGGGGGCTGCAAAGAGGATGGAGCTGGACTGGTCTCAGTGAGGGGCAGATGGCAGGACAAAGAGCAATGGGCTCAAGCTGCAGCAAGGGAAGTTGAGGTTGAATATTAGGAAAAACTCTCTCACTAGGAGGGTGGTGAAGCACTGGAGCAGGTTACCCAGAGAGGTGGTGGACTCTCCATCCTTGGCAGTTTTGAAGCCCTGGCTGGGATGATGTAGTTGGGGCTGGTCCTGCTTTGAGCAGGGGGTCGGACTAGATGTGACCTCGTGAGGTCCCGTCAACCTGAATTTTCTATGATTCTTGGTGATAATAGCAGAAGTGCTCTTGACTTAGGACGCAGCACGGGCTCTTTTCTGCAGCAGGGTGCTGGGCACCCCCCTCCGATGGGACGGTCTGTGTAGGATCGTGACCCTGGGCCATGCCCCTTTGGGGAACTGGACTCTGATTGTTTTTAGAGACTTGTGAAGAAACTCCTGCCTTACCCCGTGCAGCAGGAGCTGCAAATCCGTGCTGCCCATAAAGGCTGCTGCCTTCACATTTTCCCTCCGGAGGAGTGCAATCACGTTCCCACACTCGGATAGGAACCTTTGATCTTCCCAGATTTAACGCATCACTTATGAAACTCGGGCTGACGTCCCTCCACCGGGCTCGGTGGGTCTCAGCACGCCGTTGCCTCCTGTCCATGGGGACAGGAAGGCTTGTGCCTTTCTCAGGGCCTGGAAGCACCGAGGAGAGAGGCGGTCGAAAGGACTCCCCCACCAGCTGTTTATGTAACAGTCCCCTTGCAGAAAACCACAGCGGTAGCGACGGCGAGCCGCCCTCTACAACAGCTTTTGCAGAGGGCTGGGATGGCGCCAGGACATTTCCAAATGGAAACTGTTCTCCCTGGGAATCGTTTCACTGTGCTGCAGACGAGCACTTCCCCATTTCAAGTCTCCTTGTTTCAGGGACCCAATGAAGCAGGGTGGGGGTCAGGGTTAGGGTCAGGGGGCCATCACGAGCAGCGACGGCACAGGAACCACGCAGGTGCACCAAGAACCACGAGACACAGCAACAGCGAGAGGGGTGCTGTGCCTGGGCTCAGATTGTCTGCCTATTTGTTCAGGTGCTTTCAGGCAGGGCTACTCTGTCCGTCCCAGGCCCGGCACATGCTACCTCCAGAGTGCGACGTGCCAAGTGGCCATGCGTGACCTCCCTTCCCTTAGTCAAGCTCTGATTTTAAAGACAACAAAAGCCTCTCATTTCTGCCCTGCTTTCAGACACCACGCCCCAGGGGGATGTGCACCCCTGTGCAAAAAGCCACGTGGAGACATGGGCCCTACTTAATAATGCCGATGTAGAGGGCTAGGAGCGAGAAGAGCACCAGATGCCCAGTGCAACGGGGAAGGGATCTCAGCTTGCAGGCATGAAAGCATGAGGAAGGGAGGGAAATGTGGGGCTGGCGCTGTGGAAAGTGGGCTCAGCACACAGCGGGCAAGGCAGGGTTTCAACCTCCGTGGGAGGGATGTGGCTTGGGGTCTCTTTCTCGGGGTGGGACACCCCTCCTCTCACACTGCGCTGAACAGTCCCAGCCTCTGCTCCACTCGCCCTGCAGCCCCGGGGCGGGGGGACTATTGCATACACAGGGCAGCCCCATGCCAGCCCCAAGAGCCCGGCAGGATGCGGCCCGGCGTCCTCATGATCATTTCCCGGCCCTGCCTGGCACCAACAAGGAGCGTGTCTCTGCCGGCGGGCTCTGCTGGAAGTCAGCAAAGCAGCCTCCACACGCAAAAGCCATTAGGCAATGGCAGAGAAGCAACCCATAAACACTGCCATCTCAACAGGGTGCAAAGGAGACAGCCAGCGCCTGGTCCCCATGGCTGGGCAGTGGCTGGCTCTGTGTCACACACAAGCGGGTGTTTTCCAAGTGCATTAGGAGCCACAAACTCTGGTTTCAAAGAAAGCGGCACAGGTCACTCCCCCCATCTGCACCCAATAGCCCAGCCAGAGTTTGGGGGGAGAAAGTGATGCAACACAGGGCAGCATAGCATCCTTCCTATGCAGGCTAGCACCGGGGTCCTGCTGCTGGAGAGGCAGAACCCGAGTGTGTTAGCAGCCAGGCAGGCACTGAAACATCTGTTTTATTTAAGCTGCACTCAGGAAGGCGACACTGGATCCCGCCCTCAAACGCAAGCAGCCCAGCGAGCAGAGAAGCACCAAAATAGCCACGGCGCTGTTCCCGCTGCACGAAAATAAGTCAGGACAAAAAAAAAAAAAAAAAAAAA
>NW_017729016.1:5523480-5531660 GCF_001723915.1 Gavialis gangeticus
GCACTCGCTGGCTCCTCCAGCTCCGAGAGGGGCCCATGAGTCCACGTCACTGCAGCAAGTCCTGCTGCGTCCCTGCCGGCCGGCCCAGCACGCCGCGGCTCTCAAGACGCAGGACATCATGTTCCCATCACCTCAGCGCTACGACGCCCCATCCGGCTCCGCTCGCGGGTCGCAGCCATGCTCCTGGAAGGAGCTGCTGGGCAGATGCCTTTAACCAACCTCCTCTGCAGCAAAAACCCACATGCCGCGGGGTCCGACTCACTCCACCCCTTTCTGGGGTGTGGCTTGAACGGGGAACGGAGCAACTGGCCAACATAAGAATCCAGCTCAAACTTTCCCAGGCTTGGCTGCTCCTCTGGTTTCTCCCCTAGGACAGCTCGGCCCACACCCTAGATCCCCTCTTTGACAACCGCTCCCACTGCCAAGGGGGGAGGAGGTGGGTAATAAACCATTTGCCTCCACAGAACTCAGTTAACCCCTTCCCAGCATGGCTGACCTCTTCCACCCGGGCAGGGGGAGCGCTTTGCGCACCCCCGGCATGCGTTCTTCGGCCCCCAGACATCAGGGACAGCAGGTGCAAGCTGCTGCATTCACAGCCTGCGGCAGAGGATGCTCCTATGCCCTCCGTGTCTGCTCGGGTCCACCTGAGCCCTGCAAAGGGGAGGCCTGGAGCAGCAGCCAGAGGCATCACCATCACCAGCAATGAGTTCAAGTTGCAGCAAGGGAAGTTGAGGTTAGATGGTAGGAAAAACTTTCTCGTAGTAATGCACTGGACGAGCTTACCTAGAGAGGTTGAGGCATCTCCATCCTTGCAGGTTTTGAAGACCCGGCTCGACAAAGCCTTGGCTGAGATGATGTAGTTGGGGCTGGTCCTGCTTGGAGCAGGGGTTGGGCTAGGTCTGACCTCCTGAGCTCCCATCCAACCTGAATTTTCTGCGAGTCAAAGATTCATGGCATTTGCCTGGGGAAATGAGCACGCTGCTGGGAGCCCTGGGTCTCATCGGGGCTGCCAGCTCCTGCCTGGGTCTAAGCAGAAACAAAGGCGGCCCCTTGCTATCAGTGACACTCCAGGTTCAGGGAAACTGGGTGGTGGGGTAGGAGGGTGCCAGTGGGCGATGGCAGAGTCCAGCCCCCAATGCCTCAGTGTCGGCCTGTGTGTCGATGTCAGGATTCCCACAAAACGGCAGTGAGGACACGAGCCAGCGCCAGTGTGAATCTGAACGTGCTCATGCCATGTAGAACGGCCTTGGCAGGCCGGGGGTTTCTGCACCCCTCTCGGTGTTACCCACTCCAGAAGCTCAGCCTGCAGACTCCAAACTAGGCAGATGTCCGGGACATTCCCCGAACACAAAACTGTTCCTGAAAGCAAGGCCTCGGTCTCTGGGCTGGCTAATAGCTGATGGAAGACCCTACCTGGAGAGCAGCAGAGCAGAGCACGGTGGCTGAGCCCAGGCTTGCCTGGGTAGGAAGAATGCTGCAAAATACAGCCCCGGGTTTCAGCGCCTGGCATCCTGCAGCGTGCAAGAATCTGCTCAGCAGCTTGCGACAATAATGCCGAGTAGTCCAGGCTCCCGTTTGATCCCGTGCACGCGCACGCAAGCGCGACCACTTGGTGTGCAGGCTGTTCCTGTTCCCATTCAGGGCTCCATATTGCCCAGCCAGATGTTCCCAGCCTTCCTTGGCATGGTAAATGCTTTTGTTTAAAGCACGTGGTGGGAACAGGAAAGATCAAGGCAATTTTCTATGGTGCCTTTCATCTCCAGAGGGTCCCAAAACTGCTGCTCCGGTCCTGCGATCGCCTCCGCTCAGACACGGTCTTTGCCCACCTGCGGTGAACCCGTCCCACCCCGACAGGGCTGGTCCTGTTCTCACGTAGCTACATTGCACCTGATGAAAATGGAGGTTACTCTCGTCTCAGGCCGGGCTCCAGGAAGGAACGACAGCCAGATTCCCTGGCAGCGGGACTGCTAGCTACTGCAAAATCAAGAGCTTCATTATTTTCCCCCCATCTTGGTGCAAAGAACAGTATGGGTACAATCCTGTCGCCTACAATGCTACGCCCTGCTGTGCCTGGGGACTTTCCCCGGGACCTCGCCCTGGGAGCCTGAGGCTGCTTCTAGGATAAGGTGAGCTCAGCCTCCGAGCTATCCCGTCTTCTCTGTCCATGAAGTCCAGTCATCACGGGCCCGGTTACTAGGCAGCTTGGGAGGAGAATCACCTAACTTCTGCAAATCCTGGGGTTTTAGTTGCTTTTATTTTTCAAGCCAGTTGCACGACTTTAAAATGATCTGGTGCAAACTTGGGGAAGGGACTGAAACCCTGCGGCCTGGTCATGCAATCGTGCTGCTGATGCCCGAGTTGCTGGCCACGACACCGTTATGGATGTCAGTGGACACAGGAGTTTTTATCCTGTACCCTCTGGAAGACCAGCAGGCCCTGAGCGTGGGGTGTCTGCTCCTCACAGGGATTCTTGCTGAAGCGAAACGCTCAGACAGTGCACCTCTGCTCCTGCCCCCACTTCTCCTTCAATCCTTTTCCCCTTCAACTCCGACCCAAGCTCTGCTTTGGGACGTGCAGCGCAAAGAAAAGAGCAGGGACCAAGTGAAAATGAACTGGACTGAGAAGCCTACTACAGGGCCTGGAGAAATTAAAGAAGGATGAAACAAATGCAGGGCAGAAACCACGGGCAGGGAGGGAGGAAGGATGCAGAACAAGATACAACCAGGATTTCCATTAAACTTGCTGTACCCGGGTGAGCCCTAGGTTCCTACCCAGGGCAAGCCTGACTGCACAAACCCAGCTTGTCTTGCGCACAAGGAGACTTCCTGCAGGCCAGCTGGCCTCAGTGGGCAGGCAGGATTGGGCCCGTGCCCTTATTTCAACAGGCAAAGGGGAAAAAGGAAGACCCATCTCCAAGGAAGGAAGTAAATAGTGGGGGGAGACCACCCACAGCAGGGGAAGGGGAAGACTAGAAAACTGCCCGTGTGAAAACAGGACTAATGCAGACATGGGGACTAAGCAAAGGCCCGCCACTTTTTGGCATTAACGGGACACAGCAGCAGGTCCCTGCAACCTCAAGTGCCAACAATGCGAGGGCACTTCAGGAAAAATCTTATTTTCTTTAAATACAAGCCCCACCAAGGCCTTGAGATCACAGGCGACGTCTCACAGATGGATTTTTTTACGGGGAGAGTTAATTTCTTGATTCGAACAAAAGGCACCATCCGTGAGGTCCAGATGCAGAGTCCTGCCCAAACAGGGTTGAAAGAGCCCTCAAGAGGTCAAGGCCAACCCCTTGTTTGGGCAGGATCACCGCCGTCGAGCCCATCCCAGACCAATGTTTGCCTTGCTGCACGCCCGAAATCTTCCAACGACTGGAAAAGCCGAGAGGGTAACCTGCTCCAGTGCTGCACCGCCTTAAAGAGTTAGAGTTGTTTCCAGTAACTAACCTACATCTCCCTTGCTGCAATTTAAGCCCATCTGGCCAACAGAATACTTTGGGTCTGATCCTGCAACTGGATACTCAGGGTCTGATCCTGTATCACAGACATTTGGGAACTGAATGGGGCGCATGGATGGGTTTCTAGATAGCAGTGCCTTTATCCTGCCCAGCTGAGATGTTTAGCTGCCGCTTCTGCATTTGCCACCTCTAGTCTGATCTGCAAAATGGGGCTGCAATGAATTACTGAGCACACACCCGTAAAAGGCCACCCCGGTGAAGGCTTAGCAGGCAAGATGCCTCAATATTGCTCCTGGTTCTTCTGTACAACCGCTTGGCCAGTTCTGCAAGCCGACGTGCACAACACTTTGTCACATCTGCTCCCTGATACACAATGTCCTCAGTGATTATGTTTGTGTTACTGAAATGCTGAACACTAGCAGCAGAAACAGCCCCAAATTAGACTTCAAAATGAAAAAGGATAATCACCGAAAAGAGGGCTGTACCCGAAACGGGTCTGGAACAGCTGGAAACAGCTGTAAACAAGGCTGTCCAGCTGTGGGGAGCGATTGCCTCCAGCCGCACAGGCACTAGTGACGCTTCCCTGCAAGGGGTTAATAGCACCATCTACATCCCCACCTTGCTCACTGCATTAATTAACTCAGGCTATATTGGGCTCAAAAACACAGTTTATTCTGTCCTTGCAACCTCCAGAGTGAATGTGTTTGCACTGAATCCTCTCTGGCCCCTCGACTTGTGCCTTTGCTCATAAAAGTTTTTTGAAAAAGAGATCCTGGGCCTGCAGCTCGGGTGGAGATGAGGACTCTTACTGGAGAAAGACTCCCACTTTTTCTAGGAGCTGAAGTGGAGATATTTAGGATCTGCGGGCTGGCGGCTTGCTGCTGTTTTTCCCTTTAATTGGATTTTATTTTTCATTCTCTTTTGGACACCTTCGAGCCTGGGATAAGGGGGTTCTCTTTATTTCTGTTTCAAGACACAAATGTTGTCTCATGGATGACCCCGAGACCTGCTGTAAATGGCAGAGGCTTGCAAATAAATGGGTGAGAAAATAAATGTGACAAAACACATGCTCCTCTCTTGCAAAATATATTTATCCTGACACAGTTTGCTGAGCTCTGGTTATTTGCTAGGCTGCCCGATGGCAGAGGTGACCGAAACAAGCATTGCAGTCCCCCCCAGAATAACGTATCGATAGACCGTACTCAGCACCAATCCTGGGCCGATTTTGCACAGTTACCCTACTCACCTAAGCAGTCTTGAGGGACCTAAAGGACTGAGTGTGCTAAGTGAGTGTGTTCACAGGATGGAGCTGTTTGTAAGTGCTACGAGTCCCTGCTAGCGTTCTGGTGCTAAGTCTCTGCTGCAAACTATCACCACCTTTTTGGACCTCCCCGAAAAATGTCAGGATTGTGGAAGGGAAAATAAGTGATGTTTCCACAGTACATGTGTCTAATAAAAGTGGATTCTAATCCTGCGTAAAAAGTCACCAAAAGAGTCCAGCAGTGTTGGAAATCATCAGACTGCACAGGGGGGAGGGGAGGCAAGAGGCAAAGCAAAAATCAAACTCGGGATAACTATCTCACCAAAGCCCCACCGACCGCAACACAAAGGGTTGAAGGAAACCCATCAGGAGCGCACTTTACGGTCGTCTGAAAACACTTTTTCAATTGGTGCGAGCGCAGTCCTGCCAGAACCGATGCCTTAAACGCGACACGTTTCAAGCGCACGCTCAGACTGGAGCGTGCTTCACCTTTCCTTTTAAATCTCAATTAGGCGTGTCTGCAGAACAGCATTAGTGCCCCTGCAAGCCACATTTCTTGATGTCCTATTCAACAGAGCAGGCCCCCGCTTTCATCTAGGTATGCAGACTGGATGTCTGGCAGGGGCTGGGTTTTTTTCGCCCCTTGATTTCTTTTGGATGTGGCATTCCCTTTGTGTTCATGGCAACCGCTCCGTCAACGCTGGCAACTCCAAACACGAAAATGCCAGGGCTGTTCTGCTCAATACTGGAGGAATTTGTTTCGTAGACTTTGAATCTAGAGCTCCCCATACGTAATCGCATTCTCCTTCAGCGGAGCAATTACCACGCGCCCGACCGCGGACCCGGACGAGTTCGCTGCACGGTGTGTATCATCCCTTTTGGTGTTAATAATGTGCCGAACATCACTGCTTTCATAAAAGGCCATTTTCATTTGGTCTCAAATTATCCATAGAGCTCTGACGCTTTTATTACAATATACTCCCTCGAGCGAATGTGCAAGCGTAAGTAGCTGAATATTAAGACCACCTGCTTTATGAGTCGGGATTCAATAAAAAGAACGTCAGACCGGGGAGGCTGTGTACGCTGTCTGGTTTCCCTCCCTCCTAGCTTGTGGACGTGCAAATATAGGGGGTCAAACACATATCCTGAGAGCGACACGTATGCAAGTATATCTCCTGCTATGACCTTCTAATGAAGGCACACAGAGTACCAAGCTTGCTACATGGCTTATTTACATGGCTGCATTGCACATCCCAATGTGGATCCAGGAGCTATAGGGCACAAACATCTGGGCAGGCAAAATATGAAATGCGCATCTTTTAATGGCCTTCACGGTGCAAGCTGGACGACAGGGACCCTGACACTGGTCCAATTATGACAACTCCTTACCGCAGCAACGCTACGTGTGCAAACCATCCTTCTCAACAAGTGCCCAAACACATCTTGCTTATTCATCCATGAAGGGGAATTTCTGCTAGTTATAACAACACCATGAAGTCTCGGTCGCCTGACTCCAGAAGAAATCTTCCTGCAGTTTGGGGGGTTTATTTAGCTGACCCTTAGCGTGCAACTTTGGTTTGCAATGACATCAGAACGGCCCATCCAGCTCCTCAACTCCACACCCAGTTACGCTCCTGATAAAGCCACTGCAATAAGCCAAAATCTTTCCAAAAACCAGACCAGAGGTTCCCGGGATGCTCCCCGTTCCCACCGCTCTCCTCGCAACAGTTTTTCAAGATCCTCACGCAGCCAGGTCCGGCTGCAGTCTGGAGGAACGCTAAGCTTGCAGGGCCTCCACCAGGAATGTCTAGCTCCAAACATACGCAGTCCGGGCAACCAAACCGATCTCACCCAACTCAGGAATTTCTGCAAAAGCCTTTGCTTAGGTTATTGCAAGAACATTAAAAATGCGGCCACCAGCACAAGGCCAGGCTACGGCCTCTGCAGCAACCAGCACAAGGTTAGGCTAAGGCCTCTCCTTTCAAAGGTCACAAAACATCTCGGTCTCCAACTTGCATCTCCCTACACAAACACTGAATACTCCGGTGTTTTCCTCTAGGAAAGTACCGAGAACGCCCCGGTCTCAACTTCAGGGAAAAGCACCGGCCCTCTCCATCTGGCCCTGACATTAGGGAGCTGGAGCTGAGCTCAGCATCTCCAAGGGTGTTGTGGAAGGTCCAATTCAAACAGGATTGTCGAGCTTTGGGAACATGGGCGTTTGCCTCGTTGCCGTATCTGTCGCGGGCAGGCAAACGGAGGCATCCCAGCTGCACAGGGAATGGCTCTCGGGAGCTTTACGTTTTCTTTTGGGCCTGAATCACTTTGTCTCCTGAAGTGCGGAAAAGCTTTTCCCTGAAGTGACTGACCCAGGGCGACCACACGGTCTCTCTAAAAGAGAGAAGAGCAGTTCTTGCAGCTCGACCCTAGCCTGGCTCCCGAATCAGGGACTGGCTTGTTGGACTCGGACGACCAGCCGTATTCCCGCAGAAGAAACAGGAGTTTTGGTCATTTCACACAATCCCAACCCGGTGGTAGACGGGTCGCTGCGTCTCTAGACACCGAGCGTGCACAGCTGAGATGTCCCTGGGCCTCAGGGACATCCCGGGAGTTTCTCTGCACGCCGCCAAGGCCGGAGGGATAAGGAAGAGTTTGCAAACAACATCACCTGCCCTGCAAGCGCCCGCGGCTCAGCACGGGCACGAGGCTTGGCAGGGCCATGAGATGCCACAGACCGGGGCTCATGTGGGAAAGGCCTCTTCTGCAAGGCAGGGGCACAGGGGCACCTCGCTGGCCCCTGCCCGGGCAAAGCTGCCTCCCCTTGCCCTGGGCTGGGCCCGGCCCCCGTTCCTGCCCTCCACCGCTGCCTTCCTGCTGCAGGACTGGGCTGGAGGGTGCCTGGGACCCAGCGCTGGGGCAGGGCAGGGCAGGCCAGGGCAGGGGGGTCTTCAACAGCCCCCAGTCACCTCCTGCCCGTCTGTGGGCATGCAAGGGGAGAGAAGATCTCCCAGCCCTACGCACCCGGGTACACCCAGCTCCATGCTGCCCAGCCCTGTGCACCCTGGTGCACCCTGGCTCTGTGCGCCCCATCCCTATGCACCCTAGTACACCCCAGCTCTGTGCCCCCCAGCCCTGTACACCCAGTGAGCCCCATCACCATGCCCCCGAGTGTGTCCTGGCTCCGTGCCCCCATCCCCATGCCTCCCAATACACCTCAGCGCCGTGCCCCCCACTGTCCTGGCGCCATGGCCCCATCCCCACGCACCCTAGTCGCCCCGGCGCCGTGCCCCCATCCCCATGCCCCCCAATACACCTCAGCGCCGTGCCCCCCAGTGTGTCCTGGCGCCGTGCCCGCCAATACACCTCAGCGCCGTGCCCCCATGCCCGCGCAGCCCAATACACCTCAGCACCGTGCCGCCATCCCCGTGCCCGCCAATACACCTCAGCGCCGTGCCCCCCCCA
>NW_017729016.1:5532517-5551636 GCF_001723915.1 Gavialis gangeticus
GCACACACACTGTGAGCACCCCGTTCACATGCATGCACACACACTGTGAGCACCCCGTTCACATGCACGCACACACACTGTGAGCACCCCGTTCATATGCATGCGCACACACTGTGAGCACCTCGTTCACATGCGCACACACACACCCTGTGAGCACCCCGTTCACATGCATGCTGGATCAGGGCCACGTGAAGCCCATTGTCTGTTTCTAGCGGGAAGAGGGGGCCACCAGCCGGAGTGAGGAGAGGACAAAGTGGAGGAGACTTGTGGGGCTGCCCTTCTTGCTCAGTGCCTGAGTGCTTGGTTTGCAAGCAGGAAAACTTGGGCAGCGTCCAGGGCTTTCTCACCACAAACAGCAAATACAGGTGCTTGTAGGGCTGAAAGAGGGGTGAGCCCATGGCACCGGACCACAAGCAGAAAGAGGAGCTGTGGGCATCCCAGACGGTGCCGGCGCTGGTGCGGAGAGCACCGTGCAAGGCGGGCACAGGGAGCTTGCCGCCAGGTCTGACCTGAAGCAGGCGGGAGGGTGAGGCCCAGCACCTTCGTTTGCAGACCCACAGTCAAGTCCAAATGTGCCCCAGCGGGAAGGGACTGCTCTAGACCGGGGGTCTGGCTCAGCATCTCAGCAGAGAGGCAAACCTGGAAAGGGGTGAAGCTGGGGAGGCAAGGTGAGGGCAAGACGGTAAGGGAGGAGGGGGTGGGAGCAGCAGTTGGAGACATGAACAGCCTCCAAACCAGCCTTGCTTTGAGGTCAGCTTCTGCTCAGGAACCAGCCGCTCATGTCTGGCCCTGTGTGTGCAGCCACAAAGCTCTCCTTAGCTTTGGCTAAGACAGGGCTCGTGGCCCCCGGCGGGGTCCTGCCGGCCCCACGCAGGCACAGGCCTGCCTGAGCTTTGCTACAGGCTCCCGGTGAGGTAGGCGCAGCTCTCCCGCGACCGCAGCGCAAGCCTCCACTCTGCGAAGCTCGCTCGGGGGTTTTGACTAAATAAGGCCTGCAGCCTCCGGTCTGCGATCTTTCTCGATGAGATTCCAGGGATTTTTGCCATCCTCCGCAACGTCTGGCCCTTCCTAAGCAGCAACGCCGCACAGCAAAGCCCCCGTGGTTGCAAGTCACCGGAGCAGCGGGTCAGCGTTGGGCCGCGGTGCTCCCGGGGACTTGGCCGGGGTGTGCCGGTGCTTGGGGTCCAGCGCACGGCGCCTGGACAGAGCAAAGCCTTGGATGGGGACTCACCTGAGGGGCCGTCCTCATCCCTCTGGGAGGCAGCACTCAGACCAGGAGAGGTGGGAGAGGACAGGCCCTTGCCATCTCCCAGGCACGGAGGATGTGCCTGGCAGCTTTCGATTGAAAGCCCCGACAGAAGTAGGGCTGGGAGGCTGAGGAGATGCAGGTGCAAGCAGCAGGGAGATGAGACAGTGTTCAGGGTGGGATTGGGGGTGTCGGGGGGTGAATTCAGGGGCTCCAGGCTTTGCCTTTCACCACAGCTAACCTCGCCCGCCGTGGGGGCGATGTGCCACAAGTGACCCCGACGGCAGGTTTGTCGTGCGTGTGTCATGACTTTTACCCCCTGCCTGGGGAGAATCGATGCTGTTCTTGAAGCATCAGCTCCCAGAGTCAGGTGAGCGTGTCAGGATCCCAGATTTCCCTAGAAAACAGGGTTTCCAGCCCCTCATCCACGTGGGAAAAAGCTGCACGTTCAAACCTTCAAAACTGCAACCAGGTGGCAAAGAAAGATGAGCTCTACACGTGCCCAGGTCTGACCTCACGACGTTCTTCGAGCACCGGCAGCTCCCGTGTTTGCAGCCCTGGGTATGCAGTCAATACTGCATGTGCATCCTTGAGACATCACGTAGCCCTATATACCTGTATACTATAGGTGTCACTCCTATATGCCTCTGTTAGCCCTCTCCTCTGCTTGCTAGGCTGGCTGCTCCGTGGTGCTCAATAAGCAGCATCCCTTGGTCCAGCAAAGCATCCAAGCACCGACTGAACCCTGAGCGCGTGTGTGGCGCTGTGGACGCCGATGGAGCAATGTCAGTCCACACCCGCCACGTCCAGAGCACTGTGTAAGCATTAGGCAATCTCGTGGCATCTAGTTTCCCTCCTTGGCAGGCTTTTTGTGTCTGTGAGAGCTGCATTTGTGAAAACATCCGTGCTTTTTGGGCTGGAAATCCCCCCCGAAAGACGCAGCATCCCTTGCTCGATGAATTAGCCCAGAAATAGTGCTGTGTTTACTACTTTCTGAGTTGATTGCGAAACATTTATTTCTGCTTTCCCGGGTTGTAAATATTTCTTTTTTTTCTCTAACCCTCTGGCATTAGCATCCACATCCGCTACAAATTACCCTTTCAGAAAACGGCAAGGAAAATCCATCCATCCATCTGTCCACCCATCCATCCGCTCATCCATCCATCAATCCCCCCATCCATCCGTCCATCCAGCTGGAGATTTTAGTGTAATCAATGGCGTTGATCGTTCCTGTGACCGAGCAAATGACCCAATGGAGTTGCATTTCCCTCCCCCCAAACAATAAAACGGGCAAGCTGTTTGGAGGACTAAACAAAGACATCATGGGTGGGGTGGGAAACCGTGCAGTGAGTCTTGATAAGCTGCGAGAGGACGCATGGTTTGCATTGACTCATGCCTGGTCTGGCAGGACGGTCTCATTACTGGGGTGCATTGCGCAATGCAAACTGCGCACAGCCATGGAGGACGTCGTTAGATCCAGGACTGTCTCCACAGGGCAATTCTTCTGCATCCTCACCCGTGGCACATGAATTGCACATTTCTCAAACGCGGTTTACATGAAATCAAAAAGAAATACAAGAAATCAGCTGAGCAGACATGCGGCCCCCCGCTCTGCCTTAGAGACCCCACCATTGATTGCCCACCGTCTAGGCTGTAGGCAAGCATAATAACGTATCGCAGGGGATGCGACATCGCATAACGAGCCAGAGAACGTGGTGGTTGAACTGAAGCATCCGGAGCCCGAGACCGGGGCTGCAGACGGATGTAGCACTTGCCCTGTGACAGCGTGACTCTTACTGCTACAGGCCCCCATAGCCACCCGCGTGCAGCAAAACCTGGGAATGCAAAAACCTAGAACTCTTGGTTCAGAGATGATCCCTCTTATTAGACCAACGGAGAAATTGCAAAAAAATGTATCTTTTTCTGCAAGCTTTCAGGCTCACACACCCTTCAACAGGCTCAGGGAAAGTTAAAGATGGTAAAAAGTCCCCATATGTAGGAAATATCCAGCCTCAGCTTCCTCTGTGTGAAAATTAAGTGTTTTTCCTATATGCAAGATCTTTTTACCATCTTTAACTTTCCCTGAGCCTGATAAAAGGTGTGTGAGCCCAAAAGCTTGCAGAAAAAGATTTAAAAAACCTTTTTTTTTCCAATTTCTCAGTTGATCTAATAAAAAGTATCATCTCTAAACCAAGAACTCTAGATTTTTGCATTTCTTTTTGTCTCGAACCAACACAGCTACCAAATCCATCCGCAAAACCCAGGTTCATTCACTGCTCACGTGACCGCCATTTAGCTCAATGGCGTCACTGTGGGAATGAGAGGTCAGACCCCAGGACTCCCAGGCAAGCACCCTAATCACTAGGCATCACTTTGGTCTGCTCTCCCGAAGACACTTTAATCCCCACGTGTGCAGTGATCCCAGCGGGTGGAGGGTGCTTTAACCGCTGGCTGCTGCACCCAGAGGGGACCACGCATCCTCATCCCCTTTTGGTCCCCGGGAGGAGCAGAGGAATCCCATCCGCAGGCTCCCAAGCGACCCGGAAGATCCCAGCCCCACCGTTCATTTGTCCCTTTCCACCGTTTCCCATGGTTTTGCATTGCCATGCAGTACATCTTGCCCCTTCCCTGTGAGATGAAATCACAGGGTCCTTATGAGCAGATGTCTCTTGTTTCAGAGGGAAAGAGGGAGCCCTGCTCTGGCTTTGAGAGGGAGCCTGCAGGTGCCTGCCTTGCAGAGTGGGTCTGGAGCACAGGTAAGGGAGGCACCGCCAAGCCAGAGATGGAAGAGACACCCCATCCTGAGTCTTCTCCTGGGCCGGTGCCTCTGGACCCCGTCCTGGGGTACCCAGTCTCCCCAGGCATTGCAGAAGCACAGCACCCCCAATAAGTGGGCATTGCATCTCTCGCTCTGACTGCACCTTTTCCCCGTTTTAGGTCCAGGCCGTCAAGACCGCCCCAGACATCACAGCGACAGCTCAGCTGGAGCCCAGAGCTCCCTGTTTCCAACCCTCCAGCACACGGACTCACCCTGTCAGTGTCGGCAGGTGAGGGTTTATGACACATAGTAGGGTGGTTTGGCTTCCATCCCGCAGAGGATGGCCATAGACTTGCCCTGCCGGTTCATGCCATGCATGTTGCCAAAACCATTTCACCAGCACTCCACGTCATCTCCCGTTAACAACGAACACCTTGACAGAGGGCAATTTGCCCTGAATTCAATACCCCATCGATCACCACTGAAGAGAGATGAAATGCAAAACACCATCGCTTTTATTGCCTGCACAATGCACATTTTTCCCCTCCTGCTTTTACGCATCACCCTTCCCAGGCTTGGAGAGGGGGGATATATGAGGAGGGAAGTGTGGCTGGAAATTTCCAATACTGCTTTTATCACAGGCCTTGGGGTATTTGTTGGTAAAAGCTGAACTCCAGTTACTAGGCAGGAAGCTTTGAGCTTTTTGAACAAAGGTCCCTGGCTATTGCGGCTGCAGGGGAAGCTGCAACGTACAGCTCTTAAATGTTTCCATCTTGAGGGGCAGATGAAAGCGCGTGACGTATGTGGTGTTTTGAAAAGCGAATGCCTTTTAACTCCATCGATTTCTGGAGGAAATGGTTTGAGTCATGATTTCTGTTTTTTTGGCAATACCCAATACTGAGGCTTTGATCCAAAGGGAACCAAGAAACCTAGCTCCTGCCTGCCCTCTCCCTGCAAACAGGCAGAAAGCAGGGCCTGCCGGGGTGGTGACAGGGCCTGCTGAGGTGGCTGTTTGTGCAGGGTCCTCAGCGTGGCTGGTGACCTTTTGGGGGGCTGTCTTCCCCCAAAAGGAGATAAGGGGGCAAGTAACTGCCAGGTTGGGAAGCATCCCATCCCACGGGGTGCTGCCGGAGTGGCCACCACTCTCTCCGTCTCCTGTCTCTTCCGGCTGCAGAGTGGAAACCAGCCCTGGGCAAAGTCACCAGACCAGCGTTTGTCACGCTCCCTGATCCATTTGCTTGGAGTAACCTTGTCTTGCTGGAGAAGTGGAGCCTTGCGCTCACCCATCGTCTCTGCCCCACGGTGGCCTGTGTACCCGGCTCTGCGTACCTGGGTGCACTCAGTGCACCCCCAGCTTGGGGCTAGGACCGAGTCAGCGGGGCCGAACATGATTAGCTGCTGCTGCTTAGGGGGCCTGAAGGGCTGAGACATCCTGGCCCTGGGCGATCGCTCCACTTTGCATCTTCTAGCCTGCAGTTTACACAGCGCTTTAACTCTTGTCATCAGGCAGCGCTGCAGGCAATGAGTGTGGGCCTCTGTGTGCACACACAGCAGGACCTGCCGTGGACACGACGATGCCCCTCCACGCCCAGAGGTGAGTGTGGACACCTTTAAGGACAGGGTCCCACTTAGCTCAGCTGGGCCAGGACGACAAAGGGCTGAGCTGGCATCCTACACAGGGGCTGGCACCTGGGTTGGTCCCTCGGGCTCGGTCGGTGCCTCATGCTCCCTATGCTCACGCTGCCCACGCAGTGTCCTAGTCCCTAGGGTATGAATAAAAGGAGGAGATGGAGGGACTGAGGATGTCTGCCACGGTTTGGCCTTTCTCTGGTGGCACCTGGAGACTCGTGAGTGCCGCCCACCTGGGGTCGGGGTAGGAGATGCCTCCATCAGCACAGGACCCGCTCTCAGCAGGGCAGGGCAGCCGCAGCTCTGACAGTCCCCTCCCAACCGCGCTACAAACTGACATCACATTTGCCCAGGGATAAACCATTTTATCCTGGGACAAAGCGAGATCTTTCAGACGTCCGTGTCTGTTGTCCCAAGCTAAATCCTAAGAAGGTTCATGGGATAAGGAGGACTAATGATTTATCCTGGGACATGGCAAAGAGCATCTGAACAGTTATCCTGGGGCTGCATTGTCACATCAGTGGCAGAAAAGCACCAGTGTCGTTCAGCCACTCACTACAACCTGATAAGAGGGGCGATGTGTATGCACGCCTGTATTTCTGTTCTGGGACAAATGCGGGCATAATGTGTCCAGGGATAAATGCAATGTATGGTCCTAAAAGAAATGCAAAAAGCTAGAACTCTGGGTTCAGAGATGATACCTTTTATTAGACCAACTGAGAAACTGCAAAACAGTTATCTTCTTCTGCAAGCTTTCAGGCTCACACGCCCTTCTTCAGGCTCAGGGAAAGTTAAAGATGGTAAAAAGTCCCCATAGGTAGGAAATACATTTCATTTTTGTACAGAGGAAGCTGAAGCTGGAAAACTCTTCCTCTGGGTCGTTCCTAGACTTTTTATGCCTGAGATGGTGGAGAGAGAAGGGCCGACTGCTGCAGATCCTCCGCGGGTGGGGCTCGGTGGAGCTGCGCTGGGCACTGAAGTCCACAGGCCGGGACCTGCAGCAAAGCTGTCTCTACGGAGATGTCTTGTCCCTTTTGCTGGCAAACTCCCTGAGGGTGAAGCTGGCTTGTGAGCCATGGAGAAGAAGAAGTGTATTGCCCGCACGGGCAGAGATGACCTATTCCTCCCAGCAGCGTGGCGTGCAGCAATGTCCAGCCTGAGCGAAGGTGCCAACACCTGGCCCAGTTTAAGGATGATTTCTGTGTGGACTGGAACTGGTGCAATGTGTGTTGGTTGGCGATGATGAGGACAGCGCCTGACAGTGCAGCCACGGAGAGGCCTGGGGACAGGACAGAGCCCTCATTTGTGTCCTCCGCTTGCTGTGCTCCCTGCAGCAGTCGCTATAGACGGGGACTTGGGAAATGTTTCTGGCTGGTGGCTGCAGATGGAGAGGCTGGCAGTCTTTTGGGCAGGATTGAAGAGGCTGGTGGGGTGGCTGGTCCCCCCGGTTATTCCCAGGACAGGGGTGGCTCGGGCGGTGGCAGGGAGCTCTTGCTCTCACCCATCAATCAGCCAAGGGGCCTCATGCTGCTCTGCCCTCGTGGTGCTTGGCAGAACCAGCTATGCACTGCAGGGGGCTGGGAAGGCCGGCAGGTCCGCGGCTAGGGCATGTCCCGCAGTGTGAAGGAGAGATGGCATTTGAGAACAACCGTGGGAGTCGGTATTTTTTACTTTCCCAGGGCAGTTCTGCACCTTCCCCTCCTTCGATGCTGGGTCTCCATTTTCAACCAAGCGGTTATTTTGCATTAAAAACTTGGTGGGGGAAAAACAGTGATTTGTCATTGTCTTCAATCGAAAAGCTGCTCCAGCTTCATCAGAGCTGGGGCTGCTTTTTAGAAAAACATTCCCTGTACACAGTGCTCCCAGCTGGCCTCGCCCTCAGCCTTGCAGCAAAGTTTGAAGTCCTGCTTTGTGCACTTGGTGTCCTCTGATCAGTGCCATCTCCCCAGGCCTGCCCCGCTGTGTTAGTACAGCCTGCTACAGCATTGCTGCCCTGTGTCCAGCCAGACAAGGGACTAGGAAGTGGGCAGTGGGTGGTGGAAACAAACTCCGTGCCAGGGGAAGCAGCAGCTGGATGCATCTCTGGAACAGCGATTCAGTAAAACATTGGAGGAAGCGACCCAGAGAGGTTGGGGAACCTCCATCCCTGGAGGTTTTTAAGACCTGGCTAGACAAAGCCTTGGCTGGGATGATGTAGTTGGGGCTGGTTCTGCTTGGAGCAGGGGAGTGGACTACCCTCACAACCTGAATTTCCTATGATTGTATGGGTGGACCTAGGATTTTGAAAAGAGGGGTGCAGTCGATGGGGCACATCACATAATAGCGCAACACTCCAGTTACTAGAAGCTTTCCTAATATCCTAGGGAG
Organism: Gavialis gangeticus; assembly: GCF_001723915.1. Lineage (NCBI taxonomy): Eukaryota > Metazoa > Chordata > Crocodylia > Gavialidae > Gavialis > Gavialis gangeticus. Next base: position 5,540,518 of record NW_017729016.1, read on the forward strand.
TTAGCGCTATATTATTCAGTTTAAGATTGAAGCAAAAATAAATCTAGCTATTGGAATGTGCGCTAATTTGCTAGATTATATATAACGCGATAAAAACACAACACGCCAGGCAAAACATAGTCAAAATAGTCAAAAAATATTGTGTCATCAGTCCTGCAATCATTCAAGTTAAATGTATGTCTCTCATTCAGATTTACAAAACACAGCCTAGCCTTCTTGAGCATCTTGACAGTGCCTCCAAAACTTCACTGTCAGTCATTTCTGCACCTGAGCTAATATTCCCACACTAGAGCTGGAGCTGAAAACAGTCTGCAGGGCAGTGAAATAGAGGAGAGGCTGTATCAGGAAGGACTTAGGGACAACACTGCAGAGAAAAGGATATTTGAACAGTGGAGCATCAAGGCCATCAAAAAGAAGAGTGGGTCGTTCACACCTGTGAAGTGGAGAGAGATTGGGGGGGGCACCCATTCACTTTGCTGGGCAGGGGGGGAGGTTTCCAGCAACACCTGCAGGGAGAAATGCATAAAAGGCTAGGAAATATTTACTTGTAAAGCCCCAGAGGGACTCCAAGCTGGAGCAAAACCCAAAGCAGCTTTGCGCTCATTTATCAAAGCCCATTCACCATGAAGTCGATGGCATCTTGAATCCCGCGTGGCTCTGGGGCTAAGCAGGTGGTTAATTAACTGTCCCGCAAACTTCCCAACAATTTGTTGCTGCACTTGGGAGGGTGTTGCCAACAGGAAGCATTAGACCTGCCCTGCACAACCTTAACGAGGGCCGTGCAAACCTGCAGCATCATCTTCAAACTCTTGGACTCTTAATTAAATGAAATGAGGCCATCTGCCAGCCATCCCACTCCAGTGCCAGCACAGGAGGGTGCCATGCGGTGAGCAGGAAAAGGAGGAGCGATTGATCTCCAGGCTCATAAATATTGTTAGAAGAGGAGCTGCCAGCACCTAATCAGTGACCTGTCACCAGTAATTTGGCCGGCGCGGTGATGAATCACTGAACGAGCTGAGCACTTCGATACTGGGTCTCCCCTGTCACTCATCCGTTTGCCACTTCAAAGGGTGGCAGAGAAACAGTGCAGATGACGGTGGGCGTGCGCCTTGCTGTGCAGGTTTCTGGGCCTGGTGCTAGGCAGGAGTTGCCATCAGAGCAGGGCTTTGCCGTGCCCTGGAGCCTTCCTCTACTGGGCCCCAGCCCACGCGGGATACAAGCACCCGCACTGCACAGGGTGCTCGACCTGCCCTTCATGGGACTTTCACCCTCACCCCAGCTGCCGGCCTGGGCTCTGAAACATTACCTCCACCCCTTCATCAGCGGTCGCTCTCCCTTTTTAGCATCATGCCTGATTTTGCAGGGCCCCAAAGCCCAGCACACTGCAGCTTTCTGGCAGGTCCCCTCTCAGCCCTGGAAGTCTTGATTCTGCAAAGCCCGCACTCAACTTTAAACACATGCTGTGCCAAGCGGCACCGTAATCTGTGAGCCAAGCCACCGTCCCCGTCTTCACACTCGCCCTCCCTCTGGGGCTCTGAGCATGGCCAGCATCACTCTCCGGCCCACTTTGGTGCCTGCGCTGTCTGTCTGAGATTGGATGCCAGACCTGCGGTGAAGTAGATTCGTTCTCACCGACTTGCCTGGTATTATTCTCTCTCCAATTCTTTATACGTCTCTCTGTGTTTTTTTCCCTTACTGTCTCAGGGCATTAAAAGCTGTCTGCTCTGAGCTCTTTGTGGTGATTCATAGTTGTTTTTTCCCCTGAGTGGCTCACAGTTACTTCAAGCCAGTCTCATCCCTATTTTTATAGCACAGGTCTGTGCAGGAAGGTTAGCTCAGTGGTTGGCTTGTCAGCCGGAGACTTGAGCACCCCTGGTTCAATGCCCTCTGTTGCAGACTGTCTGGGTGACCCTGGGGTCTGTGTGTGCCTTGGTTTCCCATCTGCACAATGGGGATAATAGCTTTGGACTACTGCTAAGGGATGTGGGGTGCCTAGATTTTTTTTTTGGTAAAAAAATGTGTGTGTGTGTGTGTGTGTGTGTGTATCTATATATATAGATACAGAAGGTGTGTGTGTGTATATATATATATGTATATATATGTATGTATGTATGTGTGTGTATATATGCGCGTGCGCGCACACACACACACACACACAGATATATATATACACACACACATACCTTCTAGTCACTGATCATTGCCTCCTTAACCCACCATAGGAGCCTGTGCCCAGATGCTATAGTAGTCTGCGTCTCAGTGGTTACCAGGTTATAAAGTCCGTGATTTTGGCTCTGCTCTCCAACCCGAGACTCTTCCCGGGGAGGTGAGTAGGCCGTATGTTTATTTTCATGTTGCTCCGAGCTGAGCCCAGCCGCGCAGCGTAGAGCATTGCAATGCACCGCGTATCCTGGACCCGCCTCCGGGCCTTGCAGCCAGGAAGCTGAATATCATTTTTCTGCTCCCCCGGCCCATATGGGAAAGGACGCAGTTTAAAGGGCTCGAGGATCTGCGACTCCAAAGCTCTTCCTCTTAGGGCACCGGGCACTGCACTGCTGGATGCCCCTGGGCAATTCTCTCTGCTCAGTTTGCTGAGCTATGAGGCAGATGTAGGCCTGCCGTACGTGCCTTGTGGGGTGCTGTGAAGGTTAAGAGGCATATCCTTTGCTTGGTATCACAGCAGCAGCAGGAGGTCCCAGCTGAAATCACAGCCTCCATGTGCTAGGTGCTGTACGTGCGCAGTGAGACAGCACACAGCCCAAGCAGACAAAGCAAATCATTGAGGGGTGAAGGGCAAGTTGTTATGCCCATTGCACCCTGAAGAAGTGAGACAGAGATAGAAGGGACTAGCCCAAGGTGACTCAGTGAATCGGTGGCAGGGAGGGGAATGGACCTCCCCACCCTCTAGCCTCTCACTGCTTGAACTTCTTCCAGACCTCCTCCAAGTGCCATTGCTGGAAGGGGCCCCCACAGACCCGATCCTGCTGGGTGCTGTGTTAGCTATTCGGGCCCAGGAACCGTCGCCTCTGGCACACATTGCTGATCCCCGGGAGTGGGGCTCGGTGATGCCCTATGAGTGATCCTAGCAGTGATGCATGAGCCTTGGCAGCTGTCTGGTGCAAACCTTTCTGGTCCTCAGGGGTGACTAGCAGGAGGAAGAACCTGGCACAGCATCCGTTAAGGGGCCTGTGGTTGGAAACAGGCTCTCCTGGGGAGATCGAAGGCCTGGAGGTATCAGTCCTAAGGTGGCAGACCTAGCTCCCACAGCAAAGCACGTCGCAATTAGCCGCTTCTAATTAAGTGCTGAGTGGATAAAACGTTTATCTCTGACCCTGGTTTTAATGAGGAGGTTCGATGACCCCTCAGCCCAGCAGCTCCAACAGCAGTGGAGTTGCTCAGCCGTTCTTGCAGAGAGCTGACGCATCCCCTCGGCTTGGTACAGCCCCTGCCGCTGCTCCGGCAGGCAGTTGTTTGCGAGCTGCAGACAGATCCGACGCGTCTGCCTTTGCTCACAGGAGCAACCTCCCCTCGCGGGGCCAGGCACCTACATACCAGGGTGCCAGGTGGGCGGAGGAGATGGCAGCGTAGGGACCTGGATCCACCTGCAAGGCCTTGCAGCCAGGGAGGGCACAGTACTGACAGAGGGGGAAACTGAGGCAGGCCTGTTGGGGGATCGGCATTGTGGTCTCGCTCCCTCCCTGACGTTTCCATCGTCAAGGCTGCATGGCCCCTCCGCGTGCCTGATGACTAGCCAGGGATGGCAGATGGAGATAGATGCCTCGTGGGTCCCTGGGGACGCATTAATGATGAAGAGTTAGACCCAAATTTCCCCCGATCTATAACCCCGTGCAGGCAAGAGACAAAAGTGATGGAGGCGGGAGGCGCCAGCCGGCAGCCTGGGCATTCGGGGCAGGAGATGCAACCCCCCCTCAGGGAGCCAAGCCAGGCAGTCATTTCCAGCCAGTCCCCGGAAAAGGCCACCCCACAACATGGTAGTTAATGAGCAGCAGCAGGTGCAGCGCTAGCAGGGGAGAAGCAAAGCAAAGGGAAGGAGGAGAGCAGGGCAGGGGAGAGGTAGCATAGCCTGCTGCCTCTATCCCCACCAGCGACCTGCATCAGCTGAGCCGGGGGTGGTTTGGGCGATGGCCTAACTCGCAGAGGACGCAGCAGAGGCCCAGTGATACCCAATGTCCCTTCGCTAGCCGGAAGGAAACACACTGCTGCTTTGCAAGTGGATTTTGCCTTGCAAATTTGTTCTGGCTCCATATCAAGGGCTTAGCAAGAGTCTGCACTCACGGAGCCGCTAGGTTCCTCCATCCTTCGGACCTGTGCTCCAGGGACAGGGCGACAGATGCCATTCAGGAGCTCAGAGGAGCAAGTGGCGGCTGTCCTATGCGACAGATGATAGAAAAAAACCAAGAAGCCCAAGCTCCGAAACATGGGGGCTGCAGGGCTGCGAGAGGCAGAGGAAGGAAGCTGGCAAAATCCGAGAGGGACCAGACCAAAAAAGTCTTCCAGCAAAATGGTGGATTTAAACAAAGAAGAAAGCCAGGCAACTCCTGAGTGACAATAATTGATGGGCTGCGTTTGACGAGATGCTGCCTGAGGAATTTCAATGACAAGCCGGAGTGAGGCTGGCAAAGGAGATGAGACTGAAGTGGGAAAGGTACGGGAGCGATGGAAAGGGAGGAACAATCAACGGCGAGGGGAAGGTGCAGCAGCTCAGGCTGTGTGGGCTGCTCCATTTCTAAGGAGAAAGAACTTGGTGTATTTGAGGTGGCTCCGTGCCGGAGAGTGCACCCCACGCACTGCCTGCCAGCTGCTTGCAAAGGCACCTCCAGAAATACCTGCCTTCCTGCGGCCGTGCGGCCCTGCATGCCGCCCGGGGCACCCATGCAGAGATGCCTGGCATCACTGTCAAGGCCCTTCCTGGCTGGCGCCCACTGTCCATCAATACCGAGAGGCTGATGCCTGCCTCGTGAGCTTGTCTCATCAGCCTCTGTCATTAAGTCTTCAAACAAGCATCTTCAGTGCTTTGGCCTCTGCTGCCCCTCATGCCTGCATCTGCAAAACTGTCCCCCGCCACCCTCCTTAAAGAGGCTCTTCTTCACCAGGTAGCCTACAAAGCCCTGGCGATGGTTGGGGCACTGCTGTGCTGCAACCATTGCCCATCCCAGCGGCCAGACTGCTCCAGTGCCCTCTCACCTGTCCACATCCAACTACCATCTGTTGACAAGCTCCTTGGAGCATCTTTCTGCCCTGCAGTTGTAGAGGACCCCGCTCCGCTGGGCTGTTGTCCATGACTGGGCTTGCACGGTGCAAATAACAGGCACCAAAGCCTTTTGCATCCACAGACAGCTGCTGCATGGAAAGACCGCTCTCTCTGTTGTGGCTCGGAGCTGCCTTCCTCCCCCTGGCAGATGCACGCAACCAGTGGACGTTTCGTGTTGGCTTATGAAATCTGCTTTCAATTAATTTGAATTGCAACATGTTAATAGGCAAAGCTTTAGTTAGACCCTTGAATTGACTTGCTTCGTTGCTGTGTAAGTCAGGTACTGCAGGAACGGAGCTATATCTGGGATTTAGCTGGGCGCACGAAACCTTTCCTTACCCGGGGAAGTCCAGGCTAAGTATGCTGGGTCTCCTACTTGCATGGACTTTCAGTGGCTTCCTTTGAGAAGTCCAGCCTAAGGGCCAGGTTCACAAAAGGACGTAGGTATCCAAAGATACAGAAGTGCCGAGGTGAGTTAAGTGCCTAGGACTTCAAATCCTGCAGCCCCAGGAAGCCTCCAGGTCCCCTCTACCAGCTCGGGCTGGGAAGCTTTGATTGACCGTTGACAATCATGTGCAGCAAAAGGGACTCTTTGCTATGGAGCAGCCCAAAGCAATACAAGCCCAGAGTGCTTGTCTGCTCTTTTCATTTGGAGATCTCGAAGCACGTCCCAAGGGTGGGGAAATCACATTATCCTCTCTCTTTTCTGCTGTTAGGGGAAGGTAATTGGCTTTGCTTAATGAGGCCCGTGGCAGAGCTGAGCAAATAGCCCAAGTGCCCCCTCTCTCTGCCTTGTCGATGCTTCATGACGTTTCACGGCTGCCCTTAGGGAGACAGAGACCAACAGCGCCCATGGGAGGGAATCAAGGGAAAGGCATTATAGGAGGGTTAGCCAGAAGGTAATGGACCATATTTATCCCCACGAGAGCTGGGGTGTGTTTGCCTTGGAGATGGTAGTGATGGAAGGGGAGCACGGAGACAAGCTGGTTGGAGTATAACAGATTGGAGGGGCCGATCTCTTCTTGTCTGGGGGAAAAGGCCTGGGGGGATTTGCTTCCAGCTCCAACTTCCCTGCTCCCAGTCCAGTTACTTCACCCACATAATGAAAGGGAAACCAGCCCCTCTGTTGCAACGGGGCCTCTCTGCAGGACTTAAATCCCCCTTCCACGTGCATGTGTCCAACAGAGGAATTCAAGTGCCCTCTCTGGTGCAGGCATCCCCTTGCAATGGGAAAGGACACGAAGGTTTCAGGCTTCCCCAGCAAATTAGCAGGTAGTTGCATTAGCGGCTCGCTGGTTCTGGTGACCAGTTCAGTGTTGTACGAGGCTCTGAGGTTCCCCCTCAGTTGCAAAGGGTTTTATAGGACGGAGGCTGTACAAGCCACCAAATCCCTCCCAGCTTGTAACGGCGCGGCACAGAGCTGGGAAAACCTCACGGTGGATGAGAAGCGGCTGTCAGCCAGCACCAGACCGCAGGGGTCCGAGGAGAGCGGGGAAGCAGCCAGGGTAAACCTGAAGTCAGGAGTCAGGGAAATGCTCAGGGCACATTGAAGGGAGGTGGGCACACGGTGAATCACTGAGCAAGCGAGTGCCGCAGGGAGTTCAAATGTTCAGTGCCGAGAGGGCACCAGGCTTGTTTACAGCCAGCAAAGAAATGAGTGTGCTGGAAGAAGCCGGGCTTTGGATGAGGCGTGTGCTCAAGGGCAGTGTAGCTTGTCCTCCGCTGCCACTGCTCTCGTTGCCGCCACGTGTACAAGCGCCCATTGAGGTCCTTCCTGAGGGTAAAGGCTCTGGCAACCTCGGCGGGTTTGCTGCAGGCTTTCAGAGCTCACCTATGAGTCAGGCCCTGCAAAACTGGGTCCCGGGTGAACTGGTAGCAGTGCAAGTGGAAACACTGGGGAATGGGCCTCGTGGAGATGAGCAAGTGGCTGGGTCGAAGCAGGGACCCATCCCTTGGAGAGGGACCAACATGGATGGCATGGGCACAGCCTTTCATCCTCTCCTCCCCTGGGACGAGCCCTGTGAGACTGGGGTGGGGGGGTTGGATGCAGATGCTCTGTCCTCCAGGTCGCCAGATCCCACGGAGGGCAGAGGATCCTCATTGCACTGTAGGGAAGGGCCAAGGCTGCCATAACCTGCAAGCTAGACGTGAAGGCAGGGCTGAGAGCAGGCCCCTTGCAAAGTAGGATGAGAACTAGAGGCAAGAATAGTACGAGTCCATCCAGAATCATGCCGGCCTCCTTGGAGAAAGGAAATGGCCGTCATTCAAATCCCGGGACCCCGTTCGGCTTCTGCAGGGCAGTTCTCTGCAGCTCCCAGCACAGCTCAGCACAACGCTCTGCCTTCTTCGGGCGCTGTGCAGGCCCCATCGAAAACAGGCCAGGAGCAGGTGTCCCTCTGAGTGCTGGGGCTGGAGTGCCAGGCGCAGAGCAAGGGCACTTGCAAACTAACCATGCCAGAAAGCATCCAGCCCACGTCGTAGCCAGGCACCATGGGTTTGGATGCGCCGCTGGCCTCAAGAGGGCACCCTCATAATGCAGTATATGTCCGAGCCCAGAGGAGACACGGGACCGTTACCTTGGGAGCTCTGCACCCACACACCCGCATGCAGAGCACTCCAAGATGCTCGGGCTGGACTGGGCCAGGACGTCGGGGGGGCTTCACTTGCAGCTCTGCCTGGGTGAAGCGAACATAGCAAGTGCATGACATGCCCTGGCAATGAGAGAGAAAACCCCTAACGCAGTCCACCTGCAGCTCCAGCTGCTCTCCCCTTGGAGAGCCAGATCCCAAACCTGGGAACTGCCGTCAGGACCTTAGACGCGCTTTGGAAACTACTTCATTTCCATCATTTGGTGCCACTGTTGTCAGCAAATGCTTCACCGGTGGGAGGAATGTGATAGCCTCAGCTCTGCAGAAGGATAGTGGGCAACCTGGGGATGCAGACAGAGGGAGCGGGATAATTAAGAAGCAGTTCAGGCAGCCGGCGCAACCCAGTGAGACTCTGCTCTGTTGCGAAGGAGCACATGCCACACTTAGTTGGCATCGTGTGCTAATAAAGGGAACAAGTCCCACTCCTCAGTTGCTCTTTTGTTCATTCAATTAGGCGCTGCCATTCTGCATGTAAGAGCCTTGCTCTAGCACTTGTTTGATACGGCCACCCTTTAAATAAAGGGCACATTGCAAAATAGCAGGAGAGGTGCTTCACGTCTAGGGAAATCTCTCCTCTCTCGTGCAGGCCTTTGGATAACCCAGAAAGGGACTCTGTCCATATATCTGGCATTGACACGGTTCCTGTCAGGGCAGCGCCTTGGGAGGTCAGTCAGCCGTGGGTGGATAGAAAGGTAGTGCCGATAGCAATTTGCTCATCGTCGTGTGCTGAGCCTTCGTGTGACGCTCTCCAGAGCTCTCGGCCACCTGGGATGTGCAAGGTGATGTCTGATAAACCATCAGGAGAAGAGGCCAAAAAAAGTTCTTGTTTAAGAAATCTGCTTGTGTGAGTGTCCAACCTGCGCTGGGAATAACCAGTGCAACACTCGGCCTTGACTCACAGAGGGATTTGTGCACGCAGCAACCTCAAACACACGTGGTCCCCTTAGTTTGTTTTTAGTCCCTGCATCTCCTTCGGAGCGTCTTTCATTTCCAGCAATCTCAGTCATTATACTTAATTATTCCAGGTGCAACACTTCCAGGAGTCAACGTGATTTTTAAGTTGACCCTGGCTCTTTGAACATGCTCCAAGTCCTTCCTGAAAGACGGGCAAACTTGCTGCCCAAAGACACTTCGCAGAAAAGCATTTGCTAATGAATGACTCCATGCATCTGCACTGAGAAGGTGACATGTCTCTTCTGACAAAAGCTGGACTCCTGGAGTCACAACCGTAGAGGTGAAGGTACCGTAAAAATGTTACCTTATGGCGCAGCTCTACCACCAAAGCCAAGCCACGTATCTTCTGGGTTGGAAAAGCAAGAATCCCCTCTTCCCCCCTCCCCGCTTCACTCTCCTCCCAGGATTATAAACTGCACAGAAGGCTTTGCTTTTGTGAAAAGAATGCGCTGTTTACTATACACCTTACTAGTTCATTAACAACAGTTAATTAGCCCATAGGTCTTTGTCATACTGCAAAGCAAAGCTCATTTTTGAGCTCCCAGCAATCTGCTCTCCTGTCCTTGAAATCTTCACCTTCTCCTCCCTGTTCAGTATCGGCTTGGGAGGCAGTTTCTAGGAAGGCTGCCAGGTGATCTGTTCTCCATGGGGAAAATCCAGTAAGGCAGGCAGCTTTCCCCAGGTCCCAGGCTTGGCTTTGAGGGAATGAGAAGGGCAGCTTGGATCGCACCACCCCGGGTGCTGGAGATCATCAGCTTCTACAGGAGAGAGGAACAGATGGGGTTTGTGTTCCTACCCCTGCTGCTCCTGGTAACTCACCACCCCCGTGCTGAAGTGCTCTGCTGTGATGGTGATAAGCCGCTATCTTTGTGTGCTTAGGATCAGGAAGGCAGTCAAGCAGCTCTGCATTGCTTGGCTCAGGGAAGGGGGCAGCAAGCTTTCTGGGCTGTGACTGCACAGGTGAGGTGCTGGGCCAGGGCTCTCCAGTGGCTCTGTCCCGGGGGCTACACCTGTGTTGCAGACCCTTGGTCTTAAAAGGTTCATCCCGGCTCTGCTACAAACACCCATGTGGCCTTAAGTTAACGGCCTTGACTTATAGGTGGAGGCTGAAAATGGGAGAAGTCTTCAGATGGCTCCAGCGCCGCGCTTGACCTCATGCCTTTGCCTCCATCAAACGCAGCCGTCGCCTACACCATGCCAACAGTGCGTTGTTCAGATACCCAGCCTCGTCCGACAACCTGCCCCTCCGGCCTCGCCTCCTGCTTCTGTAATCGTCCCCCAAGCTCAGGCCTTGGGTGCGCGAGGGCGGTGGAGCGGATGTCAAGCATCGCGGCGCTCAGACCCAGGGCTGCCGGCTTGAAGTCTCGCTCCGAGCAGAGGTGGCTGTTGCATAGGTGTGCAGCACCTCCAGGCTCAGCGCTGCCCTTCCCAGCTTGTTTTCCTTGTTTATCATAAATAATTGCAATAGCAATTAGTGACTGGCTTTCCATTAATAATTCTCCAATCGCCGCCTTCTAAGAGCCGGTTAAACAGAATGTGGTGGATGGTAATGGTCCCTGAATGAGCTGTTTCGGAGAGGAAAGGCTTGCTACGACAACTTGTTATGCTTGTATCTGCAAGCAAATCTCAGCGTTAGCCAAAGGGAACATGGAGGCGCTGGATGATACAGGATTTGCCGTCCAGCCCAGCTCAGTGCCCTTGCTGTTGTCATCCCCGGCCCTGTTTCCAGCAGCCGGCCGATAGCCAGCGCTTTGGAAGAAGGCGAAAAGCCTCCCGCAAGCAGTTGGCAGATCCGCGCGATGCCCTCACGGCTTCCTGGCCCTTGCCCACCTTCGTCGGCCCCGAGCTAGGGGATCTGATCTCAGCCGCCCGTAATGAAGCTTTCTCTGCGCTGAAGTTATGCAGGCCTTTAAAAAAAGCAAAAAACCCAACCGCAGCAATTCTGCATCTCGGAAATCCTGGCACGGCTCTTGGCTGTAGGTTTAATAAGTCTTTGTTCCGGCAAAATTCCCCGGGGAGGCAAGACCTGGTCTAATAATAATTGTAAAAAACAGATCGGCGCTGGTCTGTGGCGGGCCTGTCCCTTCGCACCGGGCTGGGGTGCAGGGGGCGCGGGGCTGCGGGCCAGGCCAGCACCGGGAGCACTGCTCTGCCCGCGCGCCCCGAGGGGCTGGGGAGGCCGGGGAAGGGCGGCCTGGCAGAGGGGGGGTCTTGTCACGGGAACCGCGGGCCCCTGCACCCAGGG
>NW_017729016.1:5552363-5563948 GCF_001723915.1 Gavialis gangeticus
GCCCGCGGCCCCTTCCCCGCGTCCCCTCAGGGGTCCCCGCCGCCCGCGGCGCCTTCCCCGCGTCCCCTCAGGGGTCCCCGCCGCCCCTCGGCCCCTTCCCCGCATCACCTCAGGGGTCCCCGCCCAACCCTTCTGGCCACCCCTGAAGGGGAAACGGGGTCTCTGCACAAGGAGGAGAAGCCGGGGAAGAGCCCACCCTTCCCTCCTCGCGGGCTCTCCTACCCCTGTGGTGGGGTTGTCACCGGGCTGCAGCGGGAGTTGGGAGAGAGCAGCCTGTCCCCCTCCTCGGGGGTCCGGGCTCCGAGCCTCCTGCCACAGGTCCCCGCAGGACCGAGCCCGCTGAGCTGCAGCGTGAGGCGTGCACCCGGAGCTTGCTTTCTTTTGCTGCCTCTGGGCACTGTCACCTCTGCTCCCCCCTTGGCACCTGCAATGGGAATGGGGCTCTTGGCCCTGCTCCCTGGGGCCGACCCTGCCAACGAAATGTCGTGCGTTTTGTGTCTTTATTTAGGGCCTGGGCAGCTTGTTCTCTCCGTTTTGGTTACTTCCAGGGCCCCTCTCACCTTTGTCTGTGCTTGCCAGTTGAAATGCATTTGCAGAGCCTCTTTCTCCAACCTCAGACCTGCTGCCGACCCAGCCCAGAGCTCTGTTTCTTTTTCTTTTTTGGGCCATGAGGCCCCGCGACCCAGCCGGCCAAGCAGGTCTTGCCTTGAGCGCAGCCTTTCTGCATCGAAAGCTGTGAGGGGACCGATGCGTGTTGCAGCAAGGTACAGCGTGGAGGAAGACTCGGTGCCTTTGGCAAGCAGCACGGCCGCGATGGGATTGAAATTCTGTGCATGTCATAACAGATCATTGGCTTTTTAAAAAGCAAATGTAGTGCTCCGGAGAGGTTGCCAGCTCCGTGGTCTGGGAGCCTGTTTGTCTCCGGAGCGGCAGCCGTGTCGGCTCCCCGCCCCAGAGCTGCTTCGGCTCGCACCCCTACGTGCCATTTTTTCGGAGCCCCTCCATCCTTGGCCCTGCAGAGCTGGCCAGGGAGGGAGGCAGTTGCTGTCCAAGGTGGGACACTTGCCTGTTAGCACCCGGGCCGGGAGCACAAGGTGTTTCAAATGAGCCGCAGAGCATCCGGGAGGTGGAGACCAGTTCCAGTTGCTGTTTTGGGCTTGGCTTCATCTCTGAAGCCATGGCCGAGAGAAATGGCCCTGCACCCTGTTAAGCACTGACCTGTCACACCCTCCTTCCTCCTTGCTCGAGGCCTCCGGTCCCCAGCCAAGGTGGTGACCAGCCGCGAGGAGCGCAGGGGTGGGGCCAGGCGACAGCGGCCTGCATCCCCAGATGAGGATTGGGCTGGCGGGGAGATGGACAGGGCCCATTGTGGCGGCCGCTCAAGATAATGAGAAGCTCGGAGAAAATCAGAGTGGCTTTTTATAGAGGTGGTGCCTGAACCTGGAAAGATTTCTGGGCTGCTTTGTGCTGCTTTCTCACAACGAGTTGAACCAGTGCAGTTCCCCTCCCCCCCTTGGCCTTTTTGTTGGGAGTAAGCGTCCCAGCTCTGCCCATGCCACTAATCTTCCTGCACTTGGACAGGCGCTGAATGGTATGGCGGGCGCTGAGAAATTGGTGTGGACCTGGTCCTCTGCCTGCAGATCCGGAGCAGCGCTCTGCCTTGCCCTGCAAGAGCCTGCTGCAGGTGGAGAGCAGGTCCCTGACTACCAGACCAGGCTAATCTGACGCAAACAAGTCTCTGGACGGAGCGTGGCCTCCTGCCTGGCTGGGGGAGGACGAGCCAGGCTTTTTCCATGGCCCTTCTCGTTGATACAGGTGTCCTCTGGGCTGTCGTCTTCTGACTTCAGTGGGTTTTGGGTCTGCAAGGGGCTGAGCTGGAGAGGGGCTGGACCCTCCCCTCGCAAATTGAGTGGCAGTTCAGCAGAAGTTGTGGGTGCTCTGCCCCTTGGCAATTATCCACAGAAAAAGCCCCGGGGAAGCTCGTGAGAGCCGTGCACAACTCTGCTCCCATTGCGTGGTATAAAAGGCAGACACGGCCGAGACCGTCAAGCGCTGTCGGGCCCAGCTCCAGGAGGAGATGGAGGGACTTCCCTCCCATTATGGCTCCCATTAAAAACAAGGGGTGCTGGCCCCAAGCTATGGGCTTGCACAAGTGCCTGCGAACAGTGTCACTGCTCTCTGCGCTGCATCCTTCGGGGGGGGCCAGAAGCAAATCGGTCTAGGAGCAGTGTGACCTACATGCAGGTCTCGTCCTAGCTTCTTGTCCGAGACCCTGAAGCACAGGGTTAAACACTCCTCCAGTGGGGTTTTTTGGGAAGCATGAACTATTCCTACTCTGGGCACCCTTGTTACCCATACAGATGTTGGCTCCCTCGTGGGCTCTTACCACCTTTTGGTCTCACTGAACATCCCCTTGTTCTTGTGTTGTGGGATGGGGAGAACAAAGCTGCCCCCGTGTCGCTCTGCGGACCAAGCAGAGGCTTGAAACCTATTCCCTCGGGTCAGGGGTCTGTACGTGTGCTGCCGAAATGGCAATATTGCACCTCAGCAAAGAGCGTTCATAGGTAGAGGAGCAGCTGACACTGTGGATCTTCTTCCTATGCAGGGAGGTTAAAGCCAGGCTCCAGGGAAGCAACAGTGTGCACAGCTGGAGCACAGCTGTCTTGACACCCCTTACATGGCCACTTGTGAGTGCCTGGGCTTTGCTGAGCTTCTCGCAGAGGTTAACGGGTGCGCTCGTCGGGGGCCATTTCTGATGAGGATGCATTGTATGCAGTTCAGACCTGACCCGCGGTGATCACTTAGCAAGAAACTATTAAACGCAGTCGTGGACTAATGAGCTGCTCGGGGAAAATGGCAGTTCGTTTTAAGAGCGGCATAATCATGTCATTCAAGTGTAAAACTCTAAATCGAAGGATTTTTTTTTTTCTTTAAAAAAAAAAAGAAGGAAAAAAAGAAAGCTGTGTTATAATTAGAGTTCAAGCCAGCTGAAGCTCTAGGAAGCTGTCTTCTTGCCTGACTGACACCTGGGACCTATTTCATGGTCCCTTCGGAGGCCAAATTACGCAAAAACGAACTTGGGAGGAGCAGGAGATCTCATGACACAAAGCACAGGCCGCGTTCAGGGACCTGCTCCCGGCTTGGCTGGGGGGTCTTGGAGAGAGGCGCTTAGCTCCTGTGTCCGCCCCTCCCACCCTGCATGCAGTGGGCCTGATCTAAGCTGGCTCTGAGAGCGGCGAGGGCCAAGTCGGCTGCAAAGCAGCTGGAGACGCGGCAGCTGGAGTCTTCTGCATTGATTTTCATACACGGTTGAATTTGCCCAGAAAAAGCTGCTCATTTCCAGCCTCTGGCTTGCCATCCAATTGACCTTCTTTGTGTCAGGAGCTGTCCAGCTCCACTTCAGAGCCAGGCTGGGGGCAGGTTTGCTGGGCAGCAATGGGCATGGGTCTCTTAGATCATGTCCTTACAAGCAGAGGACCACTGTCTCCCCTGGGTTTCGGTAGCTATTAATCTGCTGCGCTGCCGTGCTTAGGCACAGGCCTTGCTGCCTGCGTGAGCAGCCCTCGGTGCTTCGGTGGGGTTCAGGGCAGCTAGTCCCAGCTGCTGTAGTTGCGTTTCCCCCTAGGAGAGTCCTTCTCCTCCTGTTTTCCAAGTGGCGCCTGAATCCCCCCTTCTCCTTCCTTCTCTGCAGGTGATGCTGGTTGGCGACTCTGGGGTTGGCAAAACCTGCCTGCTAGTGCGGTTTAAAGACGGCGCTTTCCTGGCCGGCAGCTTCATCTCCACGGTTGGAATTGACTTCAGGGTAAGGTGCTGTCAAGCAGTTCTAGAAACCATTTCTCCCCCCAATTTCCCTTCTTGTGTGGTTGGAGATGCCAGCCTCTGTGGTTCTCGGGCGGTCGAATTTGATGAGCATCACACCCAGGGAATAATGAAGTGTCTCACCTTCGAAATGACCGGCTCCTCTCTTCCAGGGCACTGCTAGGGTTACACATCTGGGCACAGCACAGCTGGCGGGTTATTTGTCAGCACCAGCGTTGTAACGAATGCCCCCTAAATGAGGAGGAACGCATGCCTTTGATTGACCAACGCTGGTGACCTCCGGGCAATTGCAGTTACCACCTGTGGCTGCTCCATGGCTGGTTTGATGTATTGTTCAGGTTGCAGCGCCGTCCTCGCAGGTGTCGGACATCCCAGTGGGGCCGAATGAGCTGCTACCCTCCCTGGGAGGAGGGAGGTTTTGTGGGGGAAACTAATGTCTTTAGTGCTGGGAGTGGGAGGACAGGAGGCTATGGGCCAGGGGGCTCTGGTTCAATACCCGGCCTCCCCTGCCCCGTCTCTCCTTGGAGACAGGCCAGGTGGGGGATGTGCCCGATGGGAGGAGGAACCCATGCAGCCTCTGAACGCACATTGGTGGGGTTTGCCTGTCAGCCGTGCCCCCGGGGGTGATCCGCGGCTTGGAGACTGGCTAGCCACATGTGGGTCACACGAAGGAACCGGCTGCAATTCTTCCCTCCTCCCAGGCGCTGCTCTGTGTTGCCTGAGCACCAGGCATGAAACCACCGTCCTCATCATGTGTAGTTAAGAGGCTACGTGGCTCATATTCATGCACAGATACCTGAAGGTTTCCCATGCACCTATCTAAGTTCCCTCTCTCTCTTTTTTTTTTTCCATTGAACCCAGCTTCTTTCACCTCCTGGAGTGTCCCAATTGCCGACAAACAGCTGAAGTTTGCCTCCAGATTTAAATCATACATAGGCTTTTTATTATTTTTTTTAAAAACCAAAAGCCAGTTTTTATGCAAAATATTTTCATATGTTGAATAGCCCCAGCTCCTAAAATCCGTATGAGAGCCATAAATAAATAAAAACACCTTGCAATGTTTGCAAGTGAAGCTTTGCGCTGTTGTGCTAATGCATGAGACTGGGGAGCGGAGTGGAGTGGGAGCTGACTGTGAATAGATGGGGACCCCTGTGGTCTGTTTTCAGTGTCTCAGCTCAGAGATGCAAACAAGTAAACAGCCAGCCTCTGTGGTGCAGAGTCAATTAGACCATTAGAGTTTGTTCAGTTCGGGTAATCTAAAGTGGTGCGAAGAGCGAAGGGAAAGACTTCTGTTCTCTGAAAACGTAATAATAATCATTACGATGCTGCCGCAACCCCTCTCCCCAGAGTCGCTTGCCTTTGAAAAAGGCCTGCATGCTGTGATTTGAGTTGAGAGAGACCTTCTCGTGTAAAAATAGGACCCGCTGCTTGGGAACCTGTTGCCTCTGCAAGATCTTAAGATCTCTGGCTTATAAATCTGGGGCCGCTCTGTCGGTCTCCTGGCTCTAACTGAGTCTCAGCGTCGTTCTGCTTCGTGCTGGGGAGCTCTTGACTAGAAATGGTTGAGAACCACCGGTGTAAAAAATAATCTGCAGCAAAATTTTGCGTGCATCAGATGGCTAGATGATGGGGACCGTGCCTGCTCTCCAAGCAGTTCTGCATGCACGAGAGTTTCAAAGCTCCGTGTGACCCTGCTACCGTTGCTCACGGCATGGGGGAATAAATGTACAGACCTTTGCAGGGAGGAAGGAGAGCCCTGCAGAACTGCTGATGACTGGAGACTTTTCCTTCGCAATGCAAATGCCTTGATACGCCGGTGAGCAAAGGGAGCTGGGCTGCCTGGCGCTCCGGCAGGCATGCCTCTGGAGGCAGCGAGCAAACCTGCTGTGCAAATGTCTGAGCCGAAGCCACCCTGGCTGAGATGATCAGTATTGCAGAGCCATCGCTGCAAGAGATGGCTCGGGTGGGAACACGCAGAATGGGGAACAGCCTCTGGGTTCTCAGAAAGCGTGCTGGTTACCTGGCTGTCGAATGCAAAGGGATGGGCATCCGGCATGGAGAGCACAGCTGGGGGCAGCATGGGCGGGTCTGGGAGGACCGTCCCGGCTGATCCGGGGTGCCGCTGAGAGTAGCGTCGCGTGGCTGCGGTGCATGGTGCCGGTCCCCCCAGCCACGCTGCAAAGGTGGCGAGACTGCAGCCGGCTGGAGCATTCCCGGAGAGCGCTCTTTGCTTGGAAAGCCCCATCCTGCAAGAGCCTTTCCAAAGGCGCACACCTGGCTTTCCAACAGCATTTGGGTTCATTTGCATGCTTGATGCTAGTTGTGTGTGCATTCAGCGTTGGTGCCAGGTGGGCTGTAGCAGCCTAGGTTTTAGATGAACCTGGACAGGACTGCCCCTGGGAGCAAGATGCTTAAGAGCCCAGTTCTGGCTTCCAGGAGAGTTATAGCTGGGGCAGCAGTAAGAGGCCTCTCCCTAGCTATGCCTTGTCTTTGCAGAGGTGCAGCCCATCCCTGCTCCGCTGGAGGGACGGTGCATTTTGGGGCGACCCTGGGGTACACCATGCTCTGCCTGGATGAGCTCCTACCCCGGGGAGGTGGAGATTTCCCTGCAGCATTAGTCTCGCGGTGCCATTTCTCAGCGCAGCACTGGGGAGAGTGGCCTTGTTCCCTGACACTGCTTGCAAACACCGCCTGGTTTATCTTTATATCATTTTGTGCTATAATTAAGGGAGAGCGGTCTGGGGAGAGGAGACTCTACAGCAATAAACGTGGCATTTACTCTCTTGTAAAAGCTGATGAGAAGCCGTTTATTGCCCAGGGAGCTGGAGCCGGGAACGCCTTGTACATCCTGCCTTATTTGTTTTCCTTGCTATGGCGTCTTGCTTTACACCAGGTTCTCCGCTCCTGGCCACAGCGAGGGTTGACCCAGCAGTGGGAGGGAAGGATGCGGTGTTTGCATCCAGTGCACCAGGCAGGCAGCTCCTGTCTGTGGCCGTCTCGGAGAAGGGCTCTGCGTGCTGATGTGCACGGCTTTCATTTCTACTAAGCTTCTCTAGGTCAGTGATTCTCAACCGGGGCTCCTCCGAGATCCTTTGAAGGGTGCCTTGACACGTGAGGAGATGAGCTGAGATGCGCAGGCTTGGGCTTTTGTCTGCTCAGCCCCTCCGCACGGAGGTAAGCGCTGCAATAAATACGTGGTGCTTGAAATGGGGTACGGCTCAATCCACATGAGTTATGGAGGGGGTTTGAGTCTGCTGAAGGGCGCCTCGGACCTAAAAAGGTTGAGAACTGCTGCTCTAGGTTTTGCACTCCTGAAAGGAAGCTGCAGGATGACTGAGCAGGGGTAGGATGAGTGTGATAAATGGTGCCCACCTGGCAAAGACCAGGGCATAGACAAAAGGACCATGCGGTTCCCGGATTGCTTGGATTTCTTGAGCCCAGCCAGGTATCAGGAGCCACAGGGCAGAGCTCATCCAGGGGTAGAGCGATTTTTCACATGCTTTTCAGCATAGGTATTTTGCCATCGACATACTCAAGTGCTCTGGCCCGTTCTGGAAGGGGCCAAAACACAGGGGAACGAACTTAGGACAAAAGTCAGCCTCCCCCCTTTGGTTTTTTGAATTTTTTGAGAGTGCATCATTGGAAAGGGCCTGTTTCTGGTCCTCCCTAGTGGGTAGTGGCTGTGGCACACGGATAAGTTGCTGTGTGATAAGCCAGGGTGTGAGCCTGCACCATGTGAGCTACCCCACAATACATGCATGTGTGCACACCTGTTTCCTGCAGCAATTGCACTGGAGCATAGCCCTGTCTCTCTGAGGAGCAAGCTACCCCACCCTGATCAAGGTGGAAGAGCATGCATACGGGCATTTATCCCAGAATAGCTCATGCACGGTAAATTCACAACTCGCTTCACCTCTTGGTAAGCGCTTGGATCGCTGCCCTCCCAGGAAAGCTGAGCCAAGCGTGCAAGGGATGGGGGCAAGAGTGCATGTGAGCAGGCAGTAAAGGCCGACTGAATGAGTGCTCATGGAAAAGGCCGAGAATCGCAGAGACCTTTGGACCGAGCATATGGGTGTGCATGGGGCTGGCTTCTTTGTTTCCTTTCCATCCAGACAGATGCTGTCCGGGAGTGTCACTCTGCCGTGTTCCCGCAGTCCCGGTTTATAGCCACAGCTGGGGTTGATTTATTTTTTCCCTCCAGCAGAACCCATCGTTGGCACCGTCCATGCACGCTGCTGACATCTTGCTGCAGTCGGGCAGGTGAAAGCAGCCTCTGCCCGGCCAGCAGAATACTTCCAAATAACAGCACAGTGATTCCCTTTGAAAAATCCCCTTTTAGCAAGGCTTAGATGTTTGAGGCCTTCTCTCCGCGGTGGCTTTGCTGACAATTTCTGTAATAGGGAGCCAAGATTGAGCCTGTTTCACAAATAACATCCCCGTTCGTCCAGTCACTTTGGAGACAAAGCAGCCGCCTCTGAAATGGGTGCAGTGAGTTCTCCCTTGCGCGGCGCTCTGCTTTCTCCCAGGCACAGCCAGGGGAAATAAATCAGCGTAGCTCACCCGAAATCAATAGGTCGGAGTCTGCTAATACTGGCTGAAGAGCTGGCACCATAGCCCCATGCGAATGTCCCTGCTGTCCCCCCGATGAAGGGGAGACCTGGAGGGGGAGTGTGTTGCATTGCCCGCTACTCTTCTCTTAGCAGGCTCCAGGTGAGGAGGGTCTGCGTGGCTGGGCCGTCTCCTGGGCCGCGGGATGTGGGTGCTCAGCGGCTCCTGAACTTGCAGATGTGCAACAAGTCGGCGGTCTCGAGTACTAAAGCAGCAGTCATCAGCTGCCTTCTCCCCCAGGCTTGCCTTGAGAGACTCCCGGCATCTTATTATCTGCCCCTGAACCATCCATTTCTCCCGAGCGTACGAATGTCGCGGTATCTTGAGATGCTTTCTGCTCATTCGATAGCCTCCGGGTAAGCACGACGCAATCCCATGTCCAAGGGAAGAGAATTGATTTCAGACGGGCATATTTTCCCTGCCTGGGAAGCATCTGCATTTAGGAAACTATTTACTTTAGATTGAAAACGTAACGCAGACCCTGAAAACAAACAAACCTGTTCCCTCCGTGCGCCGGCACCGAGGCACGACTGTTTGCAGGCTGCCATCTCGGAGCCCACATGCAGCTGAGCGTGCGGGGGGAAGAAGCCTGAAGAGCAAACTGCGCACATCCCGTGAACCCGGCTAAGGGCAGAGCAGACCTCTCTGTGCGCTCAGTCCTGAAAACAAAGTGCGTCGATGAAAGAGAAAATCGCCCCGCTGTTGGAGCTCCCCGGTGCATTCTTGGCAGTGGGGCCGGCTGGTTTGACACGATGCTTATAAAGGCTTTTCCAGGCTGGAATGAAGGGGTTTCTGTGGACTTGGGATCACGCATGCAAAATTGGGAAATTGTATCCCATCCGCAGAGGTTTTCTGGTTCTTCTCCGGACGTGGCCGTGCGGTCGGTTCGTTCACACCCCAATGCATCAAAGTGCTGATGGGCAAACCTACGTCCTGTCGCCTTTGGTGGAGCTGCTCCATCTGCTCCCGATCTGTCCTGATCGGGGATGCTTTCCTCGGTGTAGGACTCGCAGCTGCTTGGACACCTGGATATGCTTGCGATGTAAGGGGCAGGATCAATGCATGGGAACAGTTTGGCTTGATCAGTAATAGGGTCAAGGTGGGTGCTTGCAGACTTATCTATTAGCGGTCTGCTATTACTGCACTACTGCTTATTTTCATTATCAGGAGTTTTTATGATGAGAGGGGGAAGAGAGCCGGGGGAGGCTGCACTGACGTGGCTGGGGCGATCCTGAGTAGGGACGTGCAGGGAGAGGAGCGATGGAGAAGAAAAGAAGGCGGCCAAGGTCTAGATGGAGTGATGTAGTCAGGAAAGACACCAGCGGACGGGGGTTATGAACAGAAGATACCGTGGATTGGAATGAATGGAAAAGGAGGATCCAAGGCGCTGCCCCGGCAGTGGCCCGGGACTCTGGGCCGAAATGAGAGAGGGGAAAAGGCACACATGCGCTCTCTCGCTTTCACTGCTTCCTTCCTAACAGGCAAGCATCAAGAGCACATCTCCATCAGCACTGATTACGACAAGCCACGCTCTTCATTTCCTCCCACACACCTTGTGAGTCTGGCCTCTTGCTGCTCAGCCAGCCGCTCGGGGCCTGCTTCCGATCTCTGCCATCTCGGGAGGATTTTCCAAGGTCCTGTTTTGTTCCCAAAGCTTCATGGCGCTTGTTTCTGGTGCCTGCTTGAAGGATTTGGACTTCTCTCCCTCTTCAAGGACAGAGCACTTGGTAATGAGCTCCCGGTAGCAATACTCGCTCATGTGAAAGGTGCAAGCCAGGATGTGCAAAGTCCTTTGCACCTCTGCAGTGGTTCAGGTGACGGGAATTATTCTGCCTTTCAGACTTTTTTTTTCCTGCCTTTCTTATGAAACCGGTTTGCTAGTAGAGCAGCCGCTGGGTCCATCACGCCACGCCTTCCCTTTGCACGGCTGTGACAATCGCTTCAGCCTCAAGCATCGGTGTGACCTGCGCTTTGAGTCTGTGCCTGTCCCGTGACACTTTCCCTGCTGCACCTGCCTGTTCCTGCCTGCCTTGTTTTGTTTTTTTTTGGCAGGCAGCATCTCCAAACTTGCAAGAATCTGGCCCCAAGTGTTGATTAAAAGTGTTAGGTACTTGCTGTGCCTGTGATCTCAAACAGGCACAAAAATATAACCTTGTCAGCTTATTCAGTGTCCTTAATACCCAGACACAGCACAGGGTGTTTGGATTCATCTTGCAGAGAACAAGCACTTTTCCTCTAATAGCTCCTGATTCCCCCCCCGGACTGTTTTCAACACTTCCTCAGATCTCCTGTTTCTCTTGGAGGATTTCCATGAGATCAGGCTGCCTTTCAAGTTGCTAGTAAGCAAGGGTGTGAACAGTAACTTTCTAGTGCTTGTCTTTTCCCAGTACAGCGACTAGCAAAAGAGAGAAAGGGGACTGCTGGCCTGGAAGGAAAAAAGAGGCAAGGGTACATGCAAATAAGTGTAAAATACTGAACTAGTATATGAGTTGATATAATCCACTGAGTTACTTTGGTCTCCTGGAAGGCAGCAGGGTCCAGTGGTGAGACCAAAGCGCTCTGTATCAGGCCCCTCACACCCTGATCCCGATGGCCAACCACCCCAGCTTCCAACTTTAACCAAGTCACCCATGCTATCTCATGGCCCCCTCCCCCTCTGGACTTCGACAGCTGGACTTCAAACGTTAGATTTCATGATGGATGCTGCGCGCTTCCTTTCTGCACATTAATATTTAAAAAATGTTTTTCAACTTTCAAACTTTCTCCCCCCTGGCCCAGCAACTGTGGCACCAAAAGTCAGTCTGAAAATCTCACGAATTATTTCATAGTTTCATAGTTTCTAGGCTTGGAAGGGACCTGAGCAGATCATCTAGTCCGACCCCCTGCCATGGCAGGAAGAGCACTGGGGTCAAATGACCCCAGTAAGGTGGTCGTCCAACCTCCTGTTAAAAACCCCCAGGGTGGGAGCCTGCACCACCTCACTTGGAAGCTGGTTCCAGACTCTAGCCGCCCTGACCGTGAAGTAGCGCCTCCTGATGTCCAACTTAAACCTTCCCTCCGCCAGCTTGTGACCATTGTTCCTGGTCACTCCTTGCGGTGCTCGGGGGAACAGGGACTCCCCCAGCGCCTGCTGATCCCCCCTAACCAGTTTATAACAG
>NW_017729016.1:5564689-5566531 GCF_001723915.1 Gavialis gangeticus
CCAGACACACATCTACATGTGCATTACTGCACAGCAACTAATTGGGCGTAAATTTGATACCTGTATGATGCAAGTATCAAATTTATGCTCAAGTCAGCATTAGTCGCCATATTTACTGTGCAGTACAGGTGTGCATGTGTAGACACTAATTTTGGTTACTGCGCAGTAAATGCACATGTGTAGATGCACTCGTAGACAGTCAACTTATAGTTACCTTGCTTCTCCAGTATTATCTGGCAAAGCTGAGTATATTGGAGTAGTCATGTGCAGATTAAAAGAGAAAAGGGATTGTGTACAGAGCCTGGAAGTTATTACCAACTTTGAAAAGGTCTGATAATTTTTTTGGACATGAAGGCAGATTTCTGATTGTGCACCTCTCTTCCCATTAAGGCAATCTTATTTGCAGTAACTGTCTAATTGTACCTCTCTCCCTGCATGACAGGGCCAATGAGTATATTTTACTTGATAGCACGGGAAGCTTCTGTCGCATGGGTGCATTTGCTTTTAATTTGTGTATCTAATAACAAAACTGTTGCCGCACAACTCCTTATTTTTGGGGCGTGGGAATCCAGGGATTTGGAAGCAGTTGTTTTGATTAAAGTAAATTAGGGATAAATTGTTCCAAATAGGCTGTAATCAAGGGACTCTGTGCAGACAGTAGTGGGGCTATCAGGGCGTAATGGGAAGTGAAAGTAATTATTTTGTCCTGCTGTGGGAAGACCATGGTAAAGTGTGCTGAGAACCGGCTGCCAATATATCAGGCTGCTTTGTATGCTCAGCTTCTCTGGTGGAGGCTAATAATCTACAGGAATTGAAGCTTTGTACCGAGTCCTGCAGCCAGTATTGCTACCCTGGTTTTACAGTCCGGGGAGATAGCTCGGGTGGCTTGTTCGAGGTTGGAGGCTGGACTCATTGGTGGTTAGGAACAGGAAGCGCGGGACCTGATGCAGAGAGCTTTGCTCTGACCATTGGACTCTGATGCCTTCCATGCAGCCCAAATGCCCCAAGTGCTCCAGTAACTCGGCAGGTTGGGTCAAAGGTTCACAAGCAAAGGTTCACAGGGATGATGCTCAGGGGCAACCAGCACGGGTTCATTAGGGGCAGGTCCTGTCAGACCAGCCTGATTCCCTTCTACGATCAGGTCACAAGATCCTTGGATGCAGGTGTCGTGGTGGATGTAGTTTTTCTGGACTTCAGGAAGGCCTTCAACACTGTCTCTCACCCCATCCTCATTAAAAAGCTAGGCGACTGTGGCATTGATGCCTACACCGTCAGATGGGTCACCAATTGGCTGAAGGGTTGCACCCAGAGAGTGGTGGTGGACGGGTCATTTTCAACCTGAGAGATGTGGGCAGTGGGGTCCCCCAGGGCTCGGTCCTCGGGCTCGCACTGTTCAATCTCTTTATTAGTGACTTGGACAAGGGGGTGAAAAGCAGCTTGTTCAAATTTGCAGACGACACCAAGATTTGGGGTGAGGTGGGCATGCTAGAAGGGAGAGACAGGATACAGCTGGACCTGGACAGGTTACAGGGGTGGGTGGCCGAGAATAGGATGGGATTCAACACTGACAAGTACAAGGTCCTGCACCTGGGGAGGAAGAACCGGCACCATACCTACAGGCTGGGGACCTCCCTTCACGAAACCACAGTGGCAGAAAGAGATCTTGGAGTCATTATCGAGTTGAAAACGAACATGGGCCGCCAATATGAGGAAGCGGTCAGTGAGGCTAACGACACCTTGTCCTGCGTCCACAGATGCATCTCGAGCAGGTCCAGGGAGGTGATCCTTCCCCTCTATGCAGCACTGGTCAGGCCACAGCTGGAGTACTGCATCCAGTTCCGG
>NW_017729016.1:5566889-5572148 GCF_001723915.1 Gavialis gangeticus
GCTGGCAGAGGGTAGATTCAGACTAGACATCAGGAGGCGCGACTTCACGGTCAGGGCTGCTGGGATCTGTAACCAACTTCCAAGGGAAGCGGTGCTGGCTTCTACCCTGGGGGTCTTTAAGAGGAGGCTGGATGAACACTTGGCTGGAGTCATTTGAGCCCAGTTTTCTCTCCTGCCCGTGGCAGGGCGTCAGACTAGAAGATCTGCAAGGTCTCTTCCGACCTGACCAACTATGAATCTATGAGCAGGAGCTGCGGGTCTGTCACCACTAGGCCACGCTGCCTCCATGGTGCTGCAGACCCCGCCACAGGTAAAAGATGCCAGTTTCTGGGGAGTTCTGCCTTGCTCTGATCGCTATGGCTGGTGGGTGGCCCTGGCTGACTTTTAAGGGGACCTTTGAATCTCCCAGCAGCAGGAGCTGTCTCCTCAAGATGCACATGCACCGTGCAGGGAAGTTCAAGGGCAGAGACCAGCAACGCCCTTCCAGTTTGTCCTGCTGTCCCCATGCTATGGAGGGGCAGAGGCGAGGTGCTGCGGGTGCCGGACAGCAGACCCGTGGACTGTGGGAACATCCCCCGTCGTGGGAGAGTAGAGCTGCGGGGCCATTCCCACAGCTGGGCGGCAAGCCCTGTCCTCGGCACACTTTGCCAGGCTTTGTCCCTGCTTGCTGAAGCACGGTGCAGGAACGACGTGTTTGTCTCGGGCTGGGTTGCTCGGCACACCCACGCTAGAGCCGCTGTCGCACACGTCTCCTGCTGCTTCTCTCCAGCACGGGCAGCCTGGCCATGGACAGACCCCTGTGCGCGTAGGCATCCGCCTGTCCGGTTTGGCAAAGGACCACGAGCCTCCATCTCTGACACTGCCCTGAAGGAAAGGCACACTCCTTTTCCCTCCTGCAGAGCGATGAGGCTGGTGGTGTCGCCCTGCCGGAGGGCGATGAACCGCGAGATCTGCACAGAGCTATTGAGGTGATCTAGCTGGAGCAAGGGGTTGGACTAGATGTGACCTCCTCAGGTCCTTTCCAACCCGACTTGTCTATGTTTCTATGATAATAGCTTACATTGGCCTGAACAGGTGTAGATGAGCAGAAACCCATCCGAAATGAAGCTGGCATCGCGTGTCCTAATGTTTTTTTAATGTGCCATTAGTTTTATTTCTCATCGTTCTGTGATGTGCAAAACCTCTCTCTGCTTGCAGTTTTTCTAATAGTCTCTTGGAGCAATGACCTTCTTCGGTGCAAACATTTTGTGTGAGTAGTGCCGTGAGAGTGCAGGAGCCAACTGGAGAGGCTTCTAGTTAAAAACAGAAGGCAGCCAAAGCCCTCTGGTTCTCAGGGCAGAGATGGTAAGATGGTGTCAGCATTGTTTCTTTTGAAAGTTTTTTTTCCCTTTTTTTTTTTTGCTTTTTTCGTTATGGCAGCAGCCACTAGCAAACATCCAGTGCTGCTTTTTTAATAAAATGTCATTTCCAAGCCAAATCGGTTCCAAATTTTGATGGAGCAGAGCTCAATTGTTTAAGTCTGTGTGTTGCTACCATTGGCAGGTCTCCTTGTGCCCAGACTCATCAATCTGGAGCTTCAAATCCATGGCAGGCGTCCTGTGTGCAGGTCCCAAGCCCGGAGGTCTTGGGGTTCAGCTGCCCCCTGGTCTCGTTGCCCTGAGCCAAAAGGCCAAAGGAGCAAGCTAGGGGGAAAGCCTGAGAGCAATCCCCCATCCCCATAAATCGTGTCAACTAGGAAAGCTCCTGTCTGGAGCACTGGAAGCCATGAGTGCCGCTCTGCACAGTCCAAGGGCTGGAAAGCCATCCTGGCATCTGCGTGTGTGGCTCTAGGGCTGATAAAATCCAGCACAGGCCCCCTGCTCGGGGCGTGCAGATGCTCAGCTCTCTCTGTCGCTGCTGCTGAGATGTCTTGGAGGAAAAAATCAAATCCCTCAGCTTTAAAACTGGAGTTGAGCAACAACTTTCCAGCTAATGGCTCATGGGATGCACCTGCTCGCCCTCCTATTCCACCTCTTACTTCCCCCCGCCCCGTTTGGGGATTGTCGGTGAGTAGGCTCCTGCTTTCCCACCCATTGACGCTGGTACCCACCTCACTCTGGGCGCTGGCTCCCTTGCAAGCAGTTTGATGCAGGCGTCTCAGCTGCATGTGCGTTGCTTCTGCAGTCCGTGTCCTTACGACTATGAGTGGGAAGTGAGTGTAATTGCCCAGGATGAAATTCCCCTCTAGAGCCAAGGCTGGTCCCAGGGGCTCTGCCCCGTTTAAGGCTTTCCAAGAGAGCAAGCAATGCCAGGGCTTTGTGCTAGAGCCCTGTAAGGAGAGGACTGTTTCCCCCTACGAGTGCTCTCCAGCCTTGGTCTTGCCTCTACTGCGTCCATGGCTGGCCCAGGCAGGGGCTCTGGGATCCTGAGCCCTGCTGCAGCTAGGTCATTAAAACCAGAAATGAATGGGCCCAGGCTTCTAATTTCTGCTTGCAGTATTTACCCAGCACTAATTAGAGCTCAATTTGCCCTTTCCCTGCTGCTTTAAACATTCACACTTCTCCTCATTATGGAGTTCAACATGCACCGGCTCATGTTTTGCTTGCTTTAATGGTCCTGGGGAGAAGAGCCTGCGTCCGCTGTCTATTTTAATAGCCACGCGCTTCCGTGATGCATCCAAAATTGCTGGTAGCCGTCTTCCTGCAAACCCCTGCACCGGCCCCCTCGCTTTCCCTTGAGAGAGTTTCGTGGCTTCGGTCCAAAAGCAAGCGTCTTTTCCAATTTCCTGACCCTTCACTTTCAGGGGCTGTTTTAAAACTGATTATCCTCCTTTTCCAATTTGCACTGTGTTCGTTACAGGCTCGTTCCTTTTGGAGACTCCTGGCTTCACCAGATTTGTTCTGCTTCTAATGACTCGTGAAGGGGAAGAGCTGTCTTCCTTCCCAGCAGCTTTCCCTCCAGCGTTGCTGTACCGTCAATCCAGATGCTCGAAGGGGGGCTGCAAAGAGGATGGAGCTGGGCTGTTCTCAGTGGGGGCAGGTGACAGGACAAGGAGCAATGGGCTCAAGCTGCAGCAAGGGAAGTTGAGGCTGGGTATTAGGAAAAACGCTCTCATTTGGCGGGTGGTGAAATACTGGAACAGGTTACCCAGAGAGGTGGTGGACTCTCCATGCTTGGAGGTTTTTAAGATGTGGTAGACATCATAGGTAGATAGACATAGGTAGACAAAGCCTTGGCTGGGATGATGTAGTCAGGGCTGGTCCTGCTCGGAGCAGGGGGTTGCACTAGATGTGACCTCCAGCCTGAATTTTCTATGATGCTAAGCAAGGGGGTTTTCTAGTGAGATCTTTTATTGAACCAACCATATGGTGGGAGATGTTAGACCAGCTTTTGTCACCTGGGCCCAAAAATTGGTCTAATACTTCTCCCTACTCTACAGTTGGTCCAGCAAAAGATGTCACCCCAATCCACCTTGCTGTGGGCATGTGGTGGCTCTCCCATCCATTGGAGGGAGAGTCCAGAAGCTGAGTCCGTAGAAGGAATAAGCAAACCTTGGATTGCAGCATGTGTGTGCATGTGTGCATGCATGCGCGTTTCTGATGCTGCGTGGGCTGTACCTGTTCGGTGCATACAAAAAGGCTGTCTTTTAGGATTGTAAAGCTGGCATTTTGCATGGCTCATTTATTATTCTGAGCTGGGGAAACCTTTGGCCTTTAAAAAAATTGGTATTTCAGACTGCTTAGAAGATGTTGTGTGTGGGGGGGGCGGTTCTTTTCTTTTCTGTCTTTTTCTTTCTTTTCTTCTGTCTTTTTTTAAAGTGCATAGTTATAAATCAGCGACGCAAATCCTGCACTTGAGTGATACGAAGGAAGCAGAGTCCTGGGGTAATTACAGGAGCACAGCTTAAGCTCTTCTAGAAATTGTGGTTGCACAGTGAAGGCTCATTCTCTTTCATTTTAGCAACTGGCTTGAGAGAGATCATCACAGGGAAGCTGTAAAACCAGAGGGCCAATTAGTTCCCAGGTTTATGCCTCTTTAATTGATGGAGGTGAGGGAGGCTTGCTAATTTGGCCTCTCAGTTCCATCAGGTCCTTTGTGTTAGCTCAAGTAGCGGCATCAAGCACGCTCACGTGGAAATAAGAGGTTGATCTGCCGGCTCCAGGATTGTTTGGCTCTTCGTGAGCCGAATCTCCTTTTGCCCTGCACGTACCTTGCGGCTGACGAGGTGTTTATGGCTTTGTGCTTCTCCTTGTCTGCTCCCCGGGTTGTGTGAATTAAGATTTGTATATTAATTGGACCTGAAATTAAAAGTAATGCTGCTTTTTTTTTTTCCCCTTCTCTAAATTTTCTCCCTGGAACGAAGCATTAATGAGCTGCCTATTTCCTCCTATTAGTGGAGGAGATGCTTTCCATGCTAATCAGTATTGAGAGACAAGCAGGTGGGGCTCTTTCAGCTGAATTTGGGAGCAAAGCTGGTTTTCTGAGGGTTGTGCCTGGCGTCCGAGCCCTATGCGCTGTCTCAAATCATGTCTGCTGAGCTGTGTCCCCCCCCGGACCCGTGGGAGCGAGCACTGGGCAGCACGGGCAGGTACTGTTGGACCGGTGGCTGCTTTGGAGCACTTTGTCTCCTCGAGCTGCTGACAAAGCCTTATGAAAGGTCAGGTCCTGTGAATATGAAATCCTGGCCCAGGAAATGTTCCTGCCACCTGGCAAGAGTCTGTGTCCCCTTCTGCCTCCGTCTCCCACCCCATGAGATCTCTCGCCATGTGCCACGCCACTGGATGCGTCGGTCATGAACCTCAGGGGTGCAGGAGTTATTCTGTGCGGGGGCACTAAATAAACGCTGTTGTTTGTGACCCTGAGCGCAGAGCGCTGTGGATTTTCCTACCCCCTCTGCCACTCTGGAAATAAAATAATAGTGGCTGGGTGCAATGCAGCCCTGCGGCACAAACTGTATTCAGGGGGGTTTAAAAGATGCACGTGTGTCGGTGCCTAGGAAAAGGGGGGGTGCTGCTGTATTGGAGAGTCTTGCTTCTCGGGGGGCTGGCTCTGAGCTGGGGAAACGTGGCGTTGCCTGGGATCTCACCGGAGCAAGTGAGATCCTGGGTGCCCCCTGTGGCAGAAAGCCACCTTGGTTTCTCCCCAAAAATCTCTGCCCTGTGACACTGTGATTTAAATCTCTGTGCTGTGACCATTCAATTTGGATGGGCCCAGCACACAGGGGACCACACCCTCAGCCTGTCTCTTTAGGGAACTGGAGCTGGCTGCATTCCTGAGGGA
>NW_017729016.1:5572586-5602527 GCF_001723915.1 Gavialis gangeticus
GCAGGGAGGTGGGTGGCTCGATGCAGGAGCACCCCCTACTGGCCCGCCTCACGTGGTGGAAACAGCGGAGGGATATGAATACCCAGCTGTGTTCCTGAGGTGGGATCTCTGCACCCGCCACACACCCCAGATGAAGGGAAGGGAAGAGGAGACGGAGCTGCGGTACGGGGCCGTGTGCGTGTGGAGGGGAGCGCTTGCAGCGGAGGTCATGGGCTGGGTCGCGGTCTCTCCGGGTGCTCCCAGGTCAGGTGCATTGGTGTTTCCCCCTCACCTGTTTCCAGGGGGATCTCATGGTTCTCCTGTGCTCAGACTGGGGGGTGAGCCCGGTTCCCCATCTGCTCATGTCAGCAGGTGCTGCTGGGTTTAGGCACTTCCATGTCCTCCATTTGGGGGCATTGGACCCAGCAGGCTTAGCTGGTGGT
This sequence comes from Gavialis gangeticus, assembly GCF_001723915.1. Taxonomy (NCBI): domain Eukaryota; kingdom Metazoa; phylum Chordata; order Crocodylia; family Gavialidae; genus Gavialis; species Gavialis gangeticus. The sequence goes on from NW_017729016.1 coordinate 5,573,009, forward strand.
ATGAAGTGTTGGAGGAAAAGGGCTTTAAGCAGCAGACATGGGCTCAGTCCCCTCTTCCGACTCTCTACTACCAGGATGGGGAGACGGGCTCTCCTGACACATCATCATAACTTGTGTCCCCCCAGCCAAACCCAGATCCTCCTGCGCCCATGGGACTCTCGGGCAGGTTTGGGTCGCTTGCGTTCACTTTAATGGCTGTAGCCTGCTGCTCTGACCTCATCCCTATGCCTGAAGAAGGGCGATCGCGCCTGAAAGCTTGCAAAGAACTTTTTTCCATCTACTCCGTTGGTCTAATAAAAGATATGCCATCTACCCAAAGAACCTGGCCTGGCCTCTTAACAAGAAGAGATCCCAGCTCTCTCTGTAGTGATGGATGTTGCAGATGCCCTTGCAGTGATGATGGCTGTCTGCACAGAGATGGCTCTGCGCTGGGAGAGCGTGCATGGATGCACACGTGCATGCAGACCGCACTGAAGTGCCAGGAGCTGTTTGCAAGCCGGCAGCTTGAAGCTGGCTTGTTTAACTGGTCCTCTTCTAGAGCCCAAGCTTTACCCGCCTGTCAGTGGTGTGACTGCAGCTGGATGTGGCTCAGGGACCCAGGCCAGGTTAACCCTGGATTTAGGGTTTCTGCGGTAAGTGTTAAAGAAACCTGACCAAGAAGCATCTTGTCTGGTGAATCCCAGGTCTGGGAATTTTGGTAGCTTTTGTTCAAAAGCAAATGAGCTTCCCTTCCTCGTTGGCACCACGCACTGCAGCCTTTGGGCTGCTCTACTGAGCAAGGACCTAGAAGTACAAGTGAGCAGCCTGTGCCCAGCGCCCAGACAAGGAGCAAAGCAAATGCAGGAGTCGGAGGATCGGCGGGGTCTTGGAGAGCTTTCCTGGGGGCTGGCTGGACACGTGGGATACGTTTGACTTTGAGGATGACCGCTTCCGCTCTCGGCGGCTGTTGCTTCCAGCCCCTCAGGGCAGGCTCTCGTGGGAGCTGGTCGGCATCGTTCTCCCTCTGCTTTGCGTGCAGCTGGCGCTCTGCTCTCTCCACTGTTCACAAATACCGAGGCCCATCATTTGCATTCAGGAGCTCAGTTGCCAAGTGATGCTGAGAGCAGAGCCGTGGCAGGCTGTCCCCTCTGTCTCGCATCTGCTGCTTTTCTTCCATGCCCTAGTCTTGCAGCACACCAGTGCTCTGCAAGCGTGTGGCTTGGGATCCCGCTCCCTTCCTGACCGGGGCAACGGAGAGACCGATGTGCATGAAAACGCACAAGTTGCCCTTTGCACGGGAGCTGCCAGCTGGAGAGAGCAGCTGGCCTGGCGTCTTCTCGCTGTCCGTGGTCCAGGAGAGCTGTGATCCAGCACCTTTCTGCCCCTGCCAGAGCAGGGCCCTGATGGGAATGGTCCTCTCTCGGGGACCAGCCCCTGCTCAGGCCTTGAAACTCATCCAGCAGCTACTTGGTGTCTGTCCCCTCTGAGAGCAACTGGTCTGAGTCCCTGGTGTCATGGGGGTCTCTGCGGCTTGATCATAGCCGGCCTGATCACAGCCTAAGCCCTCCCTGTCCAGGATGGATGGCTAGTCCAGCTCCCAGGCTTGCCGGGATTATGTTAGAAGTGATTTAGTGCATCAACCCACATCAAGCAACTGCCTGGGCCATTGGTGACTGGCCCCTGTACATTAGGCTGTCTGCACTTGGGCTCAGTCGCAGGAACCATGTGGCCTTGCTGCGCCAATGCACCGGGAACGATGCTGTGCACACTCATAACGAGGCACAAAGGGAAATAAACCCAGCAAACTGGCTGTTGGAGACATTGGGGGTCCTGTGGTGGGTTGGAGTGGCTGCTTCCAGCACGAAGTCTGCAACTCCTGTGAAGAGTTGCAAACTCGAAGAGCCGCTATCCACCTGGCAGAGGAACAGAAGGCAAAATAAAGGGGCTTGTTTAGATGCTCGCTCAAAAGCCGGCGGCTTCTCATTTCCTAGAGATGCTATAGCAGGTTGAAGTAGTGGTGATTTCCATATCAGACCTGCTCAACGCATCTCCCTGGGTCCCCCTGGGTCAGCGGGGAAAGTTGCAAGCCCGCATCTGAGCCCCTTCCCTGCCTCGTGCCCAAAATACCCAGGCTACATTTTCTGCTCTAACATAGGCACGCAGTCCCAGCTCCGCTGCAGCCAGGAGCAAAACGTCTGCTGAGTTTAAGGTTGGGGCCTGAGATGCTCGTGAAGAGTTCAGACAACTGGGAGACGCTGGGGCTCGTCTTGCTGCGCAGCTCGGTCTGAGCATGGCAGCCCCGAGAAACGTGCCAGGGAAACTGTCTTGTCCTCAGCAATCTGCAGTGAAAGATTTAATTAACTTTGCAGCAGGATGGGCAGCCTCGACGGCTGATTAGTTTGGGCCACGGGGGAATTGCAGAATTGGCTCATCAGCATTTTTTTAAGAGCTCATCCAGCAGTGGCTTGAAAAACCCCGTCTGAGATGAAAGGGATGGATGGGAGCACTCATAAAACTGGAACTAGATTACAGATAATAGAAGATTGTCCGTGGGGCTGTATATCTATCTGGTGGCTCTTGTGCTCCTGTTCGCTTGAGCCATAAGATTGTTTAAAAAGCCGTTGAACTAATGGGGACTGATATGGAAAATATGACTCCTATAAATGTGAAGGAGAGAACGGGGGGAGGAGCAGATTGCCTGCTGAGGATGGCAATGTTTAATGTGCCCATGCTGATGAGTTCCTTCGTTTCTGCTGGTGCTTTTCTCTCCATATGCTAACCCGATCCTTCCTCCTGGTTATAAATGCTGCATTTCCCCACGGCCAGTTTGCACCTGGGCACGGTGTGGCCTTTCATGGTGTCCGAAGCAGGGAGGAGCTGAATTCCCGCCTGCCGGACCCTCGTGCCTCTCTGCCCACTTCCAGGTCGGCAATGGATAGTCTCTGGAAGGGGAATAAGGCACTTCAGTATCTTGCCTGTTTTTCCCGGTCTACATGATGGCTAGAAGGTGGTTACGGACCCAACAGGTTGTGCCATCCACCCCTCGGCCCGCGCTGCGTTGTTCCCTGTATCGCGTGCTGCTGCGTAGCGGTGCATCTCCGGGGAGCAGCCGATTTCTCCAGTGCCTGGCAATGTAGGAGTTGCCTTATTTTGATTTCCTGAGGTCAGATAAAACCCGATTTTCTAGTGTTGCACTAAAGGCTTCTGGGATGAAGGACGGGGGGGACTGGAAATAGGGGTTCTTGGAACTGGACGGGATGCCGAGAGTCGCTGATCCCAGTGCCCATCTCTCCATGACGGGCAATCCCTTCTGCCCTCCCTTCCCTAAACTTCTCAAGGTCATCTTAAAACCAGTTTGATGTCTTCCCCCTTCCCCAGCCCCTGGCTATCTGAGCCCCTCTCCTCTCTGGTGGTTGGCAACCTTCCTTTTTCACCCCCGCCATGAAGCATTTAGCACCCCAGTGCCGGGGCTCTGGCTGGCTAGGCCGCCTGCTCCTCCTTGGGCAGCTAACAGCTCTAGGCTTTTCTTGAATTGGTTTTTCTCAGGCCAGACCTGGCCCTAACTTTGCACCCGAAGGAGCCCCGGCTGCAACATGCATGCTCGCACAGCCTGGGGGGTCGGGCAGCCTCGGCTCTGGGTGTTCAACCGAGCAAGGCAGACTGAGACATATTTCACGCCTGCCTTTCCAAGGCGGCTCAGCGTGGCATCCACGAAAGCCCGTAGGACTGAATGTACAATAAGCTTTTAATTTATTCTTCCCCACTGTTTCCAAACCACCGGGAACTTGCAAGTGAAGACCTCTGTTTTTGGAGAGGAGCTCTAAAAACCCGTGCGTACTGGGGGCTGCTCTGCCCCATCAAATCCCGACACGCTGCAGGCTCGCAGCCTGGCAAGGGGATGGGGTGTCAGGCCCCCGCCCCGGGTCGCCCATCTGCCCGGGGGCACATCCCCGGGACAGACAGCCCTGCAACCTGATGGCCAGGTCTCTCTGACGCTGGGCTGTGTTTCCTGTTGCCCTCTTAAACAGTGGCTGGAAAAGCTGATCCACAGGGGAAGAGGATGCAGAGGAAGGGCTCGTTCGAGGTGAAACTGTCATCGTTGTGTCTTTAGCACGCCCATCTTCCCGATGGGCACTGAACACTTGAATGCAATTGGGGTTTTGGGGCATGGGAAGCAGAGGATTTTCTGTTGCTGATGCCCATGTCTGGGTCCGGGAAGGCGTAATGACTTCTCAGGCAGGTTTCAGGCTCTTTGTGAGCTGAGCTGTGGCCCAGAGATAGTTTGAAGTAACTCGTCTCATAGATTTCACTCCTAATTGAAACTGCCGAGACTCTGCCGGCTTTGTGCTGAGGCCCGAGAGCACAAGCTGGAGTGGCCTTGACACGGTCAGCTGGGTGACACATCCTTCTGCTGGGCCGTGGCAGGGCATGGCCCGCTCCTTCGGTGCCCCTGGAGGAACCCCCCAGCGCTCTTCCATCCCGGGGTGTTGCATTTGGACTCGGAGGGGAAGAAAACCACTGTGAGGCTGGAGAATGCAGCTGGACTCAGCGTGCAGACCCCGGGCCATGCCGCCTCGGGGAAGATGCCATCTCTTGGCCCCCCAGTGCTGACCCAGGTGATGCCGTGGGCATGGCTGGGAGGTTTAGGAATTGGCTGTAGGAGGTTAGCGAGGGTCTTGTACCAGCTGGGCTGGCTCCCTTCCAAGCCCAGGTGGATTTAACCCCCGCACTTTGCTGTGCATGGGCCTCTCTGTCAGTGTGGAGGTCAAAGGGGGAAGCACTCGGCCTTGACTGTGGCCAGAATCCCCTCGGCCCACTCCTGCACAGTTGGCCGCTGTCCTCTGCACTGCAGGCATGATTGCTCTGTGCGTATAACCCCATCTTTGAGAAGGAGAGAGGAGTATGCATCGAATGAAGTTCGTAGCAGATCTCCATCCTACACTGCAGGCCTGCAGAGGGCTCCAAGACTTGGCCCAGTAACGGGCCGAGGGTTTGACACCATTGTCCAGGGACCCCAGGAGACCCGTCAGAACCGGGTGAAGGGATCTTGGAGACTGGATGTCAAGACAGCACTTGACAAACTCTGTCCCTGCTTCAGCCTGCATCAGGAAGCCTCAACCTTACCTGGCTGCTGCTTCTCTGCAAGAGCAACGGACCCTTTTGCATTGTGAAGTGCTGCCCCATGTCTCCGGGCCTGTCAGCTTTGCTGGCGCACATCTGGGTGCCTCATGTTCAGAAGCTGAATCTGGTTGCAAAATAGCACCCTGTGTTCAGGATGTCTGCGAAGGGGAGGGGGTGTCCATGCACTAAAAAAGTACCTCGACTTCTGTGAATCTGCGAAACCCAGGGCTGAGCCCCAGGCTGTTGCTGAGATGCTGTCGTTGGGTGGAAATGGGCCTTTTATCCTTTTAAATGTTCGAGGGTTTAAATTTTTGATCCTGTGCTGAAAGCTGCTGGATTGCTTGAATAATTGACATTTGATCTGCATGGCTTGTGGTGTTCCCGCGGGGAAGCAGGTAAAGGCAAGTCCTGCCCGGTTTGCGCATAGCACAGCCACAGGATGCTGTTCTGCCAGGCTTGGAACGGGGACCGCGCTGGCTGCTTTCGTCTTTGGTTTGAGAGAGACTGGGCAGGTCCCCGCCGCCTCTGCGCTCTGTCCAGGAGCAGCCCTGTGACGCACACCTTGCACATGCTCTTGTGCCGTGCACGGATGCGATGCAGAGTGACACCTTGGGGCACGTGCCAGTAATCTGACCCAGGACAGGGACCTGCAGTGGCTCTGAGCCTGTGTGCAAGGCCACTCGAAGGACAATACTGTGCTTTGTCTCAGGGAGTCAGCGGGTCTGCCGAGAGACAGCAGGCGAAGAGTGTAGGTGCAAGTAAGCTATGCTGGGCACTATAGCAAGGAGGCCAGAGTTGGGCTCCCACTTATAATGATGCCTCTTTGCATCCAGGAGCCCCCAGTGTACAGCTGACATGGGTTACATTGCGCTTTCCCGAAGGTCCCCTCTTAGCTAGTGATATCCTGAAACTCCAGTAACCTTCTCCCCTTGGAGCAGCTTTTTCTCAGGTCATGGTGCTTTGAGGCAGGTGAAACGTATAAATCCCAGCTGGCGGTGGTTGTGGGGCACGTAGCAAGGCAGTCCTCAGCACTGCCAGTTCAGCCCTGAAGTGCGTGCCTAGCCAGTCCCGCGCGCTGCCAGTATATCTACCCGGGCAGTGCGTGACATTAATTTTCTGGCTCAGGTGTTGAGTCACAGCCTGTGCAGTGCTTAAGTGCTTTGCATTTGTTCTGCATGTCCCAGAACGTGCTCTGGGTTTGCAGGGGGAGGCTGCATTTGCCATTTCTCTGGGTGACCTGCGGAGGGAAATGGGAACACCAGCGATTTGCACGCACCGGTAGTACGGTGCCTCGGTTGCTAGGCACGGTCTCTGCCCTGAGAGATGCCACTGCCCATGTCTGTATGGGAATCCAATTCTACTGTCACACAGGTGCATGCTGGATAATATTTGCCCCTGCTCCCAGGGGAAGAGATTGAGGCTGTTGGTGGCTGCTGCTGTTCCATAGCTGTTCCTTCCCAAAAGCACCAAGGAAAACTAGCATTATTTGGGAAACTAGCAGGACCAGGGCAGCTCGAGTGCTGTCTGGGGGACTTGTCTTGCCTGTCTCTTTGTGAAGCAAATGAAATTCCAGGGACAATGCCAGGGCCGGCTACACTGCGGCACTTTCCTGGCACAGCTCCCCTGGCCTGACCCTCTTAGTGGAGGCGCAGTTACCCCAGGGAAAAGGCCGGAGCTGAGAGAGTGTCTTCCAATTTGGTAAAAAACCCAATCAGCCGACTGCCTTTCCAAGCCCAGCTTGCTACTGGCTGGTGCGGGGAGAGCCTGGGATCATGGTCCTAAATGGGACGTGACTGGGATCTGCTCCCCAATCCTCCAATCGCACGTGTAGCATGGCAGAGGCACGATTGCTGGGGTCGGGGATCAGATCCCGTTGTGCCTTTAATGGGACATGTGCCAGGGGCCCCATACTCGCGTGCTAGCCTTCTCCCTTGGGAGTTGCCGAAGCCAGAATGGATGCACTAAAGCTTTTAGCAGTGGGTCGGGGCTGGAGTGAGAACGGGGCTGCCTGGTGAATGGCGCCCTTCGTTGCTATGCACAGCCCTTGCGACGAGGTGTTCCCGGAGAGCTGCATTGATGAAAGTCCGGTGGTGGCTGTTGACCGCTGGTGGCTTGTTGAGACGGGGCCAGCCGTGGGGCTGTTTGTGGTGGCAGCTGTTCTGGAAGATGCCCCCCGGGAGGGATTGCCCTTGTCCAGCACCGTTGCAAGCACTTGGGTCGGGTGTGGAAGCTGCTGGTGTGCCCAGCATGTCTAGTGAAATCCCCCTCCTAATTGATTACTGCATCCGCAGGTAAGCACCACCAGGCCAAACTGCTGCAGTGCCACTAGCCACGGCTGCAGGGAACGTGGCAGCTCGGTGTCTACCCCTGCTCTGCCCCAGGAGACTTCTCCCGCGGTGCCTGTGCAGCAGGGCCAATGCACAGACCAGGATGGCAGACGTTGGACAGGACAGGAGTTGCATTTGTACATTTAGAAGTGATTTCCTCCCTGCTAAAAAAACTAATTCTCCTTGGCTGGTAACTGTTAAATACTCTGATTTACAACTGGACCTGGCCTGTATACTAGATGTGATATTTTCTGCTAGTCCAGCGGTACGGTATGGATTTGCGCTGTTTTACGCACGCAGCCGTGTATCTTAACGAGCAGTAATCTAGATTATGAATGTTAGCATTTGTTATGAAAGGACGAGCAGGGCATTGCTCGCGTTACTAGAAGGTGGGTCATTTTTGCTCCTGACTCATTTCAGGCTCTCTGGGGACGGGAATTGGAATTGAATAAATAATGCACAAACCCCACGGTTTGAGATTGTTTGCAGTGAAACGTGACTGCCTTCAATGTGCTGACCACAGAATAAGCCAGGCAAGGGCATCCAAGCTGGTTCTCCATGTCCAGCTGTTTTTACTCAACACAAGAAGTCTCTAGCATCTGAGAAGTGAACGGTGTATTTCTGGCTACCTGGCCAGGCAGGGACCTGGACCGGGCCAGGGCCGTGCTCTCGCATCTCGGCTCTTTCCTGCTGTTTTAGCTCTGAACGAGCGGGTTCTCCATCTGGACTTGTTGAATCAACTGGAACAAAGCAGCTGTTCTCTGCACCAGCAGCAAAGGCAGCTGCTGAGCCCTTCAAGGAGCTCTGGTTCTGGGTGCACGGTCCGTGACTCGGTCAGCTTGTGGTCGGATTCGGAAGCCAACAGGTGCTGCCGAATACTGTGAAGTTGCATCCTAACGGAGCAGAGCAAGGCTAGATGCAATGTGGCTTGTCACAATTGAGTTTTAACTTTGAGAGAGGAGGTGCATTTCATTAAAATAAAAACTCAGAATTAATGAAAACTCCATGCCGGTAGGAGAACCTAGCTTTGTAGTCCACCCTGGGTCGCCGGCCCCATGGCCATCCTCCAGCTGGGGCTACCCTGACTGCCTCCCAGCACCATGTTCTTCCCTAGAGAAAATGTCCGTGCTCTGTGGCTGCACTCCACAGTTATGCAGCTTGACCCTGGCAAACCACTTTGTGCAAAGGGGGCTCCAACGGAAAGTCATCAGCTCCTTGAATTTCTCTGCCCTCCTGTTCTCCAGCCCTCCCTTTCTGCAAAGACTGTGAAATGCAGAAAGTGATGTTTTATCAGAGACAGGAACTAACTACACTTCCCAGGTGAAAACAAACAGAACAGGAGCCATTCGTTTGATCTATCTATCTATCTATCTATCTATCTATCTATCAGCAACAAGTGGCTCCTTTTCTGTTTATTTTCACCTGGAAAGTGTTGTTAGTTATATCTATATCTATCTCAGTTACAATAAATAGACCTATAGATATTTACTTATATAATAGTGTGTGTGTGTGTGTGTGTATATACACATACTTAATATCTATCTTCTGCTAGTTATAGAAGTAGTATAACATATATACTTAGTATATATCTATATAGTTCTATTTATACAGATATAAGAAGCAAATGAATGTGGCAGCCAGGCAGCGTGGGGAGCAGCTCCTGCAGCTCCCTGAAAGTAAGTGTTTGGGGTGGGGGGGAGCATAAGTGATGTGTCCGGGGGGTGGGGAGGTGCAGAGGCAACACTGCCTGCCACCCTACCTCTCTCTGGGGCATTGCCATGGCCTAAGGGGAGCGGTGGCTGGGCCATGGCGGTGGGGTAGAGCCGTGGCCTGGTGTATGAGCAGCTGGTGGTGGGAGAAGGTGAGGCAGTGCACCCTGCTGCCCCATCTGCTACTCCCCACGCTGCTGGCGGCGTGGCTGGCCTTTGGGTTCCAGTGGCAGCAATGAGCCTCGCTGCCCTGCTCTGCCTTCCCACGTCGAGTCCCACATGCTGAACCATGGAGGCAGTCCCTGCCTGGGCCGGTCCAGCCAGGCTGCATCCCCACACCCACTGTGAGTGCACAAATCTGGGGGGGGCACATGCCCCACACTCCCACCCCCTGCCCTATGCATTGGGGGGCTGAGGCCTGGGGACATGGGCAGTGGGTTGGGAGTGAGGGGCACCGGCATGGTTGGGGGGCTGCTTTCTACTTAAACTGTTTGCTGGGTTGGGACTGGCCATCCATGTTTACAAATGGGTCCTGGTACAAAAAAGGTTGAGGACCACTGGCTCAGAGGTCACTCTCCCCTTTCTCCATGCCAGTCTGCAAAAGGTCAAGAGAAAGCCCTGAGCCATGGAGATAATCTCTTGGTGAACGTCCCTTGACAAGGCTTTAGTTGTGCCCTACCTAGATAATACCGAACATTAGCAGCGCGAAAGGAAGGGCCTGTAATCAGTATGCAAGCCTGGCCCATAATTTATGGCTCTCCGGTGCGGGAACAGCGAGTGCCTGTGAGAAATGATTGTCTCCCTCCAACAAAAGCTTTCGAGTGCCTTTAAACTCTGCCTGTAGATTGAGAGGGCGGCCAGCGTGTTGCACGTCTCCAAACAATTGCAGTGTCCACTCTTGTCCTTGGCCGGCTACAAGTGGTGCTGCTGGTTTCTATGGTAATTGGGGAATTGAAAGATCAAGTCCTCATTTACCCACCGGAGCCTTGTCACCGGGAGCCTAAACATTACAGAAAAGCTCGTTTTTGAAGGGCTTGTGGGAAACAGCCCTGCAAGCAGAGGCTTTGATGAGGGTTGCTTTCCTTTGCAGCGAGGGAAATGGGGGTTGGGGGCTGCAGTTCTCTGGCAATCGGGGGGATGAAGAGCCAGAGGGGTCCCCTCTGTCAGCACCCATGGGTGCTTGTGCAACCTGGCCAGGTCTCTGCCAGCCCCACCGCTCTGCGAATTTATGACTTGTGCCGCTGTCTCTGTCCTTCTGCATCCACTGCATGGGAGAGCTGTCGGCACTGGTAGCAGGGAAGGGTGGAAAGGGCCGTACGCATGTTGAAGGCAAGTGCTGGATTCAGTGATGGAGACTGACGGGCTGATAAGAGGACTCTCCCAGCAGGCATGAATTGGTTTTGACTGTCAAATCGGCCTTTTGTGCAGAAGTGCGCCGGGGGCTGGAGGCCCAGCCAGGGTCACTGAGGCTGTACCGATGCCTCATGAAAGCTGGTCCCTGCTCTGCAGAGCTTGCAGCCAAAAATGCATGAGGCAGACAAAGGAGAAGGGAGGAATGGCCTGGAATGGGCTCCACTTCTGTCCACGGGGAATCGAGGTGGGAAGAAGCTGAAGACCAGGCCCGCAAAGGGACTTTGGTGCCCATCTTCTAAGGAAATACCTGTCCAGGGTTGTGCACGTGCAGTGCTAGATCTGGGAGCTAAACCAAGGTGTTTGGGCTCACAAGTCAGTGCCTTTCCCTGCAAGACCATTCATCTCCTTCCCTTCCTTCCACTGCAGCAGCATCAGCGTGGGTGCCGTGGTCGTGTCCACTCCCCCAGCACTGGAGGGAGAGGATGCTGGATGTCCCATCTGTACGCGCTTGCACCTGGCTGCTCTTCTGTGTTGGTCCCAGTGTGCTCAGGGATGCTTCCTTATAGTGCCAGGGATTAGGTTAGGCCAGCAGTTAGCCTGACAGCCCGGCAGTGGTACACGTTAACAGATTTATTATAATTACTTTATATGACAAAAATGCCCCGGGGTTACTTAAGGTTGTATCACATGAATTTGGTGGTGCGCAGTCTGTCAGAGTTTGGGAACCGCTGGGCTAGGTGATTTGCTGCTCTATGAGAGGGAGAGGGTTGTGTGTGTGGCATAGGATCTCTGCTCTCATGATTTAGCTACTTAACGGGCTGATCCTGCCTCTCGCCAAACTCCAGGTATTTGGACTAGAGTTATGGACCGTCACATCTCTTACCGCCCCGTGCAGCAACTGCTAAGCAGATATATAACAATTATCCCAATTCCTTTTGTACTCCTAGTTGTCTCTAGCCTGGAGAGTGATGAAGCTGCCAGGAGTGGCAACGTAAGTAATCTCCAGGAGAGGAGCATAATTCACCCAGCTTTGTTTGTCTAGCAGAGGCAGAAAGTATTTTTAAGCCTGGTCAAGCACCATATCATTATCCTGAAGGATTGCAAAGCCTCTTAGAAGCAGCAGTAAATACTTCCCCTTTACGCCTAGGTCAGGATGGGGACTTCTCCCCGCACATCCTCAGGGGCTCTCAAAAGCCTTGTGCTCCTTGGCCTCGGGGCAGCAATTCCTGCCTCCTGAGGCTGGATGTGACCTGCAGAGGTCCAAGGGGGAGTGGGAGACAGCGTAGCAAAAGGGATGAAGCCCCAAGTACAATACTTAATTGGACTTGCATAGTCTTGAATGCCCTGTCTCTGCATGGGTTGAATTAATGACTCGGTGCTTAAGGAACTGGAGTGAACCGCTAAAGAATTGCTATCGCTCTCGCTCACCTGTCTTCTCGAGTGCGGGAGCTTCTTTTCATTCAAATTGGTTTTAAAAATTGTCCGTGCCCTTTTGCTTAATCCAGGGAGAGGCAGAGGCCAAAGCTATTTTTACAATCCCAAGCTGAGGCCAGGTTTCCCTAGCTCAGCCTGTCGGGAGCTAAACGTACCCGGCCAGTGCATTTCCGTAGACAAATCGGATTTTCCATTTGGGTTTTTTGTGACTAAACAACATTTTCTTTGCAGAAAGTTCTTGCTTTCTGCAGAAAACTCTGATTTTTTTTATTGGTGTTGAGAAACCAAATGTGGACTGTTTCAGTTTTCCACCTTCACGTTTCTGTTGACACGAATGACATTTTGTATGGAAAACTGAGGCAAAAATGCATTGTTCTCATAGGGAATGTCGCGGAGGGCTGGGATCTTATCCTGACCACGTGGTCCCAGCTGAGCATTGAAAATTGGGCTCTCAGCTTCAGAGGGAAATGTGTCCCCACACAGCTCCCGGGCAAGCACAGGGATGTCTTTCCTGGCCCAGGGCCGCACTGCGGCGCGGTCGGAGGCTGCGAGTCTGGTTGGATGTTTTGTGCAAAACTCGCCGGCGAGGCCAGGTGTAAGCTCGGCAGTGACCATCACCGGTCCACCCCCCTTATGCAGAGCATCCGGGTACATTGCATCTTCCCTGTGCATCTTATGAGATTCGTTCTCCTGGGGCGAGACTGCCACAGCCATCGGCCTGCACTCTCAGGCCTGGAGGTGCTTTGAACCCATGAAAATCCCATAGCGACAAAGGTGCAAACTAACAAGGGTTTGCAGCCAGATCTCCCCTCTCTCTAGTTGCAAGTGGATGAAATGGAGGCAGGGAGATGCATCTCGGGTCACAGAGCGAGTCAGTGGCAGGGCGTAGTGCCCAGAGGGTTGCTTTCCAGCCTCCCGCAGTCATCGTGGGGCCTTGTTCCTCCCCTCTTCCCATGGCTTTTGTGCACAGAGTAGTGGCTGCGGATATTTTCACTGCCTCAGGCTAACCATTCAAGCAGAGCCTTCCCCAGCCTGTGCCTGTGCTAATGGAGAGGATGGGCATGGGTGGGGGAGCAGGAGCAGGCAGATGCGGAAAATAATAGAAAATTGGGGTTGGAAGAGAGCTCAGGAGTTCACATTTAGTCCAAGCAGGACCAGCCCCAATGGCATCATCCCAGACAGGGCTTTGTCTATCCGGGTCTTAAACATCTCCAAGGATGGAGGCTCCTCCACCTCTCTGGGAAGCCTGTTCCAGTGCTTCACCCCCCTCCTAGGGAAAAAGTTTTTTCCTAATATCCAGCCTCAACTTCCCTTGCTGCAGCGTGAGCCCATTGCTCCTTGTCCTGTCATCTGCCCCCACTGAGACCAGCCCAGCTCCATCCTCTTTGCAGCCCCCCTGCAGGGAGGTGAAGGCTGCTATTCAGTTCCCCTTGGTCTCCTCTTCTCCAGACTAAATCAGCCCATTTCCCTCAGCCTTTCCTCACCAGTCCTGTCGCCCAGCCCCACAACCGTTTTCATTGCCCTCCGCTGGACTCTCTCCAGCCTGTCCACATCCCTTCTGCAGCAGGGGCAAGATGGGCGCAATCCAGCATAGCGAGTCCCTGAGAAATGGCATTGGCCTCATGGTTACGTTCAAACACCAACGGGACCAGGCGGAGGGGCAAGGTTCCTGACGGCTTTCGCGCAGCCAAACCTGGGCGGCGCAGCCAGCACTACCAACCCCGCGGGTCTTGGGCTTCCGCTCCCTGGCTGCGCCCGTGCTGCTTTTGCTTTCCCCGTCAAGCCACGATGCTCGTATGCCCAAGTGACACATTTGGGAAATGGAGGCTTTTGCTTTTCCAGCTTTGCTTACGTGGGCGTCTCTATGGAAACCACTTAGCCACGTTCCCCTCTCGGTAACAGGCTCTCTAATAGAGTTGCTCTAAGTGCAGAGCTTGTATAACATGCACCATTTTACGGCATTAAAGTTATTAGTGAAGCTCCAGCAAGTCCCTGATTTTTCTCATTCTCTCTCTCTCTTTTCTTAAAAAGCAGGGAACTGATGCGATGAGTTATCCCGTGCTCTCATGTCATCGGGCTGCGTCCAGCTCATCCCGTGTCTCTCCAAGGGCTGCTGTAGGTTTTCTGGGAGTTTGCTGTTTATCCTGGCTCTTCACTGAGACCAGCCTCCCGCCCGAGTCATTCGTAAGGCAGGAGTTGCATTTTGAATCCGGGTGCTGCTCTGATTGCACGGCTCTCTGGTTGCCAGCACTGCTTGCCCGGCGGCTGCTGTGCATCCATCATCCCTGGAGCGGGGCTGGGATCAGATCCAAGGTCCTGGTCCTTTCGCTCACCTGGGGCATGACCTGCCTTGCACTGGGCCTTGCGATGGGTGCAGTGAACCTGCCCGTGGGAGGTCTGTGCTCTGCACCTGGCAACCCTGGGCAAGCCCTTCCCTCTCCTGCCTTCTGTCTGACTACTTCTTCAAGGCCACAGGCACGTGGGTGCAGAGGCAGCGCTTGAGGCACAGGCTGCACTGGAGCTTGCTGCACCATGGCAGCTGCCTGCGTGGGCAAGTGGGCAGTGGAAAGCTCCATGCCCACCCCAAGGTAATGCAGCTAGTGCTGGCGCAGGACTGCATCCTGTTTGCAGTTTTCTTCACGCACGGCAGCTCAGCCCTCTGTGGGCAAAGCCGTGGCTCGAATTGGTGAGGCCTTCGGGGCAAAGGCAGCCCAGCACAGTGCCCACCTCTTCCCCTCGGTCCCCTGCCAAAGCTATCGGATGCCTGGACACAGTGCACCTTGAATCCGGCCTGGATTTGGACCCCCGAGCCTGGCTCTGGGCTCCCTGCTGCCAGCCCGTGCCTCTGGCTGCGCTCCGTGGCGCCAGGCGGAAGCGCCGGGGGAGGCTGCTACTCCTGTGTCTCTTTTTAGAGCAGAGCACGAGTCTTGGCAGGCGCCTCTGGCATCCCACGCACAGTGCCACGGGGAACTTGCTGCTCTGCCAGCCTGGGAGGAGCCTGGGGAGCAGCGGGGCAAGGCGCTGCGTGGCGAGGTGTCTCGTGGCCGCCCTCGGGTGCAGCCAGTCGGCTTGCCCACATCCCGTGGGGTCTGTCTGCACCCCGCGGTGGCTCACTGTCTCGCACGCCGCGCAGGGGAGAGGTGCAACATGGAAACCCCGTGGGGCAGAGTGCCCCGCCATGCTGCGACTTGCTGGAGGGAAGGGAGCAGCTCAGGCTGATGGGTGGCTCGGGGCTCGCTGGGTGCTGCTGATGGAGACCTGGTCCCAAGTCCTTCCCCTGGTGTGACAGGAGATAGCACCCTGGTGTGGGCTTCGCCAGGGCCCCCACCTCGCCCAGCGGGAGACAAAAGTGCTGGCAAGCTCTGCCCTGCTCCCCATCTCCTCCCTGGGCAGTGGAGACCTGGCTCAGCTCTCCTGCCCCTGGCTGCCGCAGCCTGAGCCGGGTGGAAGCAGGCGTTGGCTTTGCAGCGGCTGGTGCAGCAGAGCAGGGCTCCTGCCCCGTCCAGGCGCTCGTGTTAGATCAGCAATGCTGCGGGGTGCCTGCCTGCTAATGCAGATCGTTAACCGGGCGCGTGCCTCGCAGCTCCAGCTGCAGCCTAGACCCCTCCATCGCCGGGCACGGTGCCCACACGCAGCACAAAGGCCGCGGCTGATGGAAGCAGAAGACAAAGGATGAAGGCAGCAGATGGGGAAATGCAAGGAACAGTGAGTGTGCGACAGATGGGTGAGCGCGAGGCGGCTCCGCAGTCGCAGTACATTCGCCAGCAAGAAGAGCAAGGTGAGGGGCCGGCCTGGGCCCCCCGGCTCCGTGCGGCTCTCCGCCTGCCCTTCCCAGCTATCAGCTGCCACTCCAGGCTGCCAGAAGGCACTAGCTGTGCTGCGGTCAGCATTTTACACATGCGGCAGGTCCCTGCCTGGTAGAAATGGATGTGAGGGGGGCACGGCAGGCATGGAGAAGACCTCTAGGTCACAGCGGTCATCTGGAGTAGCATCCGTAGTCTGCTGGGCTCAGTGCCTTGTCCCCGGATAGTAGGTGCCTGAGCCAGTTCTGGATTACGAGACCGCTTGGGAGGGTGGTCATTTTCGAGCACGGGGCATTATTTGCTCTTCGAACAGCAGGTCCCATAATTCTGCAGCCCCAGAGCGGCCTCCCAGCAGGCTGGGCTCTCAGCCGGTGCAAATCAGTGTAGTCAGTGGGGCCAAGGGCACATATATCTGTGTGAGCGTGCGTGCGTGTGTGTGTGTGTGTGTGTGTGTGTGTGCACGCGTCTATCAATCTGTCTTTCTCTCTCTCAAAGGAGACATGTGAGGGTGTCTCAAGCTTGTGGCTGCTGGCGTGGGCTCCTTAGTCTTGCAACTCGAATGAGTCAATGGTTTCTGAGCAGCGATTGAAGAAGAGCCTTCCTCGCCAGAGATCACGCAGCGCAAGTTGCAGATGAGTGGGATTTTCTTTTCTTTTTTTTTTTCCACCCCTTTCTCTCCCGTCTGTGCCAAGGCGTGCAGTTGGAGGTGCAGCCGGGAGCAGCGTGAATGGCACCTGGATGGTGAGCAGGATGGCACAGGAGGGTGACTGACCCGGGCACACGGCGACCTCTCGCACGCCAGAAGAGGGCGGCCGGGGTGCCTGTGTGTAGGTGTGTGTAAAGGGGAGGTCTCTGCCCCCTTTTCCCCTCCCTCCCCACTCCCATGTTGTTGGTGTCTCTGCAAGGTTGTGGCTTGCTGCCCTGATGGTGATGGAGCCGTGGTGGGGATGAGGGCAGGGGTCTGAGCCAGGACTCCCGTGGCCAGTTTCCCTGGTCGGCACTGGGGTCGTGGACTCTCCTCTACCTCTGCGTTTCTGCTGGTGCTGGCAGGGCCAAGCTACAGCCAGGCGAGATTGGGAGCAGGATTCTGCTTCCCAAAAGGCCTTTGCACAGGGCCGGAGCAACCATTAGGACCGGCAGCCTGCCGACATGCCCGTGATAGGACAGGGGTGTTGCCTGGTGAAGGCCAGGGTGAGGGAGACGGGGCCCACGTGCATCCTGACCAACAGGATGCACCTGTTGTGTCCAGTGAGGCTGTGGCTGCAATGCTCCCAGATGCTCTGGGCACAGCTTGAGCAGGCAGGAAGTTTTTGCAAACCTTCCTTGGGGGGCTTCCCTCTTCCTTCCTTTCTCCCCAGGGCTGTTTTGCACCTTCCTTCTGCATGTGTGATTCAGCTTCCCTCCTGCGCGTGGGGAGAGGCGGGCGGGCGACTCCGAAGGCTGGATGCTCCGGACAGGGAAGGGGTCTGGGGGCTGATGGAGGTGGCAGTGCTCAGGATCAGCTCCTCTGGTGCCCGGTTCAGCTCCAAGCCCCAAAGACCCTCCGGTATGTGGTGATCTTGTGGTGGCCTTTGACCTTGGCAAGCAGGGGGCGAAGGAAGTGCCAATCCAGGCCTCGGTGGGAAATGCACCTCTGACAGGCATGGGTGAAGGCTGCGGCCGCATTCGGGCTCCGTCTCATGGGGCTGCGCTGCGGGGTGCTTCTGTCTGGTTCAGCCCCAGGAGCATGCCCAGCGTGTTGTAGAGACTCCTCCCCAGCAGGCAGAGGTGCTATTGCTGCTCAGGACCCTGCTTTTCCAACCCGCCGTGCAAATTTGGACCTTATATTTGTGCTGAAACGAGAGAAGGGGCAAGGCACAGGCCTTAGGTTGAGATGTGTTTATTAGCTGCTCGTTACCACCATGCCTGATAAGGGCAGGGGGTATTGTGGGCAGGCAGAAATGCCAAGGGTCTTGTGTTATGTTGGCTTTGCTCCCAGCCCCGGGGGGAGGGAGCAAAGCCTTCCTCTGGGGTCTCTGCTCTCCAGGCAGGACAAGCCTGTGTCTGAGCGCACTTGGCTGCCATCTCCTGCGTTCAGCATTGCGTGCTCCCTGATAGAGCTGGCTGCTGATGGCCCCTTCCAAGATCACCCGCTGCGCGCCTGAAGACGATGACAGGCAGCTGCATTTAGCTGGTGACAGGTCGCGCTGGAACGTGGGCGTGCAACGTGCCGTTCTCAGCGCAGGATGAATCCGGCGTCATCGGGGGCCTGATTCCTGAGTGGCCCCGAGCCCCGGAGCTTCAGGTCCCCGAACTAGGCGAGGCTGCAGCCCTGATGCTAACATCCAAGCCCAGGGGATGGGGGTTTCTTGGGGTGGTATTATTTCTTTTTTGGAAGAACAGTGACTCTGAACCTTTATAAAGGCATGAACATGCAGTATTAATACATGTGCATGAATTAAAGCACAAAGTGTTTTGCGGAGCTGAAAATAACTGTGTTCTCCAGCAGGCCCCGGCACATGGCTGGTGCAGTGATGTGCGCTATGTCAGGCATTGCTTTCCTCCTCACAGACAAGACAGTGGGAGTGATTTGGGGCTTTTTCAAGAGAAGACAGGTGTGCCGTGGGCCCTGGCAGGTGCCTGGGTCGTGGTTGAAACAAGAGCAAGCCGCAAACTGTGACCCCGGCGGTGTGGTGGCTGCAGGACGTCTCTGCATCCGCTCAGGGTTGTGCTCACAGCTACGTGGCCGGATCCTTTCCTGGTTTTCCTGCCAGGCTGCCAAACAGCTGCCCTACCCCTACTCTTGCAGTCCCACAGCCTGGCTCTGGCCTGCCTCGTGTGCTACGGAGAGGGGGCTGGTCATGGCCTGGCATGCCTCTTGGATTGAATGGGCATGCCTGCTGCAGCCCTCAGCCCCTTCCATGCTCGCGGCCCTGCCCAGGGCGGTCAGTCATTGCTGGAAACTTTAGCAAGCTTGCAAAGTTTTCTCTGTGGAGATGCTGCCACGGGGT
Source organism: Gavialis gangeticus (assembly GCF_001723915.1). Taxonomy (NCBI): domain Eukaryota; kingdom Metazoa; phylum Chordata; order Crocodylia; family Gavialidae; genus Gavialis; species Gavialis gangeticus. The sequence continues at coordinate 5,591,725 of NW_017729016.1, forward strand.
GGGGGGTGTTTGCGTGCAGGGGATGGCTTCGCCCGCTGCCCTAACCACGGCCCCGGGACTGGCATGGGAGGGATTGTAGCAGGGGGTGCTTTGCCCCTGGCACTGCCTGGGTTGCCTCTTCGCCTGGCACGAAGCAGCCGCAAGTCCCTGGGAACTACCGCGGTGGCTCGGATGTGGCTGGGGGACAGCGGGCTGGCAGCCCACCCGAGCCTGCCTGGCGGTAACTTGTCTGCCCGCCGGTCCCCTCTGGGGATGGTCACTTCACTTTCCAGTTCCCTAGCAACGGCACCGTTGGGTTTCTGCGCTGCCGGGGAGGACGTCTCCTCTCCTTGCTGCATCCCGCACCTCTCCTCTCCCGCTCGCTCCCTCCTTGCAACACCCCTGGGTTTGGGGCCTCGGCTACCAGCAGGGGCTGGGTCTCCCTTCCCGAAGCGACAGGGAAAGGGGCTTGTTACTTTATTTCCTGCAGGCTTCCTCTCTCCTCTACTGCAATCCCTCCTGCGCCAGTCCCAGGGCCGTGGTTAGGGCAGGAGGCAAAGCTGTTCCCTGCACGCAAACACCCCACACCCCGTGGCAGTGTCTCCACAGAGAAAACTTTGTAATCTGGCAGGGTTGATTTAATCACACCTAATGCTGTTGCTTCTCGGCCACCTACGTGTGCTCCGGTGGGCCAGCCCGGGGTGACGAGTGGCCACCTGCCCTAGCCGTCCCTTCCAGCCCCGGTCCCCGGCTGTCTCCACGAGGGCAGCCGGGATGCGACTCGGTGGAGCAGCTCCCCGGTGAGGGGGCAGTTAAGGGCAGGGGCAGGCAGATGGGGCTGGGTCAGTAAATCGCTGGGAGAAACCCTCACTTGTATTCAGCCTCAGGGAAGCATCTTCAGAGGGCTCAAGCAGCAGGTTTGATTTCCAGTCCAGCAACCGCAGGGATGGCAGCCATGCCACTGCCCCTGTCCAGGGCTGGGGGGCCAAGGATGCTTGGGCCCCTCCGTGCACAGGACTAGAAGTGGTGCAGACTCTTTGCTCATGTGCCCACTCTCCGCAGCCTTGCTGGGCTACTGATGCTACGCTGCCATGGGTGTTTTCTCAGCGAGGTGCCAGCAGGCTTTACCGCGCCCCCCAAGCTTGTTCCCGGCTGGTATTCAGCAGCAAGGGCTTTCATTCCCACCCACTGGGCCAAGAGTCAGACTGGTGCCATGTTGCTGGCAGGCTGTTAAGAGATCGCGGGGCTGAGCGCCCTCTTCCCAATACACGTGGGGTTGCCTACGGGGTCCCCGTGGACAGGCAGCAGTCCCCTTATAACCCTTGGTGCCTGTAGAGCTCGGGGCACAAGCTGTTTGCTTTCCCAGCATTAGCTGTCCCATTCACAGCCATTTCTTGCACGGATGCTTAACTCCATAACCCCATGCGTTCAGGTGGAGAGAAGGGTCGTGGCCTGGGTTCCCAGTATAGCTGCTTGGATGGGGACCAGTGCCTTGGCACGTGCCCCAGATGATCCCTCTCTGCTTTGGTGGGCTCCCCGCAGACCAGCTGGGCTTGCAAGTCAGCTAGGCGCCTAGACCCTCCAGCTGATTGTTTTAAGATGCTCTCCCCTGTACCATCAGCGGCGTTGTGATTCAAAGCTGAGGCTGACTCAATACCAGCCGCTCTCCGCACAGAATGACCGACTGACGCTTGGGTTGTGAAGACAGCACCTCTCGAATGAAAAGCTGTGTGCAGCCCCTTCCCGGTACATCTCGTTGGAGCGGACGCGGTGTGTGCCAGCATGGACGCGCTGGGGCGTGCGGGCGGCGGGGATCAGTGAAGTGCATCGGATGTGCCCGAGACCAGCAGCACGAAGTTCGTTAGGGCCGATTATAGCAGTGGTTTGTTAGGGCTTCCCCTCCGATGATCTCCAAGCACATCACCAAGAAGTCCGTGTCCTTATGGGCTTTGACAGGCAACACAGCTGAACGCAGCCCAAGTGCTTGGTCTGTCCCACAGGAAGGAGCAGCTGAGCAGCAGGAGGGTAGCCCTACAGGATTCAAAAGCAGGTCGCGAGGGTTTAGCTTCCCTTGTTCAGGGTAAGAGCAGGCAGATGAAACCACGTGGATAGATCAGGTTCGGTGTCGCTCACCTTTTTAACTGCTCCTCCGCTCACATGGACTCCTCCCACTTTAGGGATGGGTAAACTGAGGCACGGGGACATGAAGAGATGTGTCTGGTTTCATGCAGCAGAGCTGGAGGCAGAACCCAGCTCTGGAGCTTCGCCCCCCAGGCCCTGCTGACTCCCCTCTTACTAATGATTAAACACTGATGTTGATGAAGGGATATCTGTCCAGCCAAGTCTCATGCAGCTGAATCCTTCCCCCGGCATGTCCCGGCAGGCTGTTTGGAGCTAGTGAAGGATACTTGGTGGTGTGCTGGCCTCAGGCCCCTCCGTTTTGGTGGCATCCAGCTCTTCATTCCCTGCCCGGATGCAAGGTATTAAGTAGCAGTCACGTCCTTCCTTGCCTGTCCCATAGCCCTGGTCTGCAGACTCCTCCAAAACAGGCCCTTGCTTCCCTCCGTTGCAGTCCTTTCCTCTTCCACAGAGTAGTACGAGGCCCACGGTGGTGGCTGCTCTCGCAACCAGCTGTTTGCAGGTGCTGGATTGGGTCTAATGCAGTTGCGTGCAGACTTGGGCATGCTGTTTTTTTGGTCCATGTTAAGCAGAGGTCAAGGCATAAATGCACAAATAACTAAATGTCTCCTGGGCTTTGCTGATCCAGGTGCCTAGATCAAGGCTGCATATAGCCGCAGGACCCCCTTGGGCTGAGTGCTTTAAAAGTGAGCTACGCTGCCTGGATTTTCTCTCCTTGTTTCCTTTCTCCCAGCTCCCAGGAGAGTGAAAGGAGTGTTTCTTTAGCCTCTTTCGGGGTCCCTTAGTCTTGCTCGACGGCACGGGATTGTCGCATCTTCGGGGACGAAAGCCGTTCTGGTGCCATGACATCTTTTTCCGACGACTTCTCCAGAAGCCGTTGCCGTTGCTTGCCAGCCTGCTCGTGATTGCTGAGGCTGGGGGTAGCCATCAGGGCTCGGAGCTGCTCTCTGCTGCAGGTAGGGGTGCCCCTGTGCGACTTCCTGCAGCCGTCAGCAAAGCAAAGATGCCTCGATGTTGAGGCTATATGTCTATGACAATTTGCAGAACTCATTTAGGAATGGCTTTGTGGCCATCTCCTGCCTGGCCTGAAACCTGGTTTATCGAGCAAATAAAATTGCCCACAGCACTGGCTCTTCTCCGTAGGCTAGACAGATTCGGGAGCGAAAAGCTCAGTTCCCCGGTGTGGCCTCCCATGGGTCTTCATCGGGCTGGCGAGAGACAGACTTCTATTTTGAGTCATTGGTCTCTGGGGGCTGGCTCGGAAATGTGCAGGTCTCGGGGGCTTTTCGACGTCTCTGCCACCTCCTAAAGGATTTGCTCCCGTTGTTCAAAAAACGTGTGCACGAGGATGTTTACTGGCAGGAGCGGGGGGGTGGTGTCCCCCCCCCACCTTTGGAAAGATCAAAGCTGAAACATTAATTAAAATGTATTTTGACATTTGATAGTTCTACGCACAGCATTAGCATTCACGAGGATTCATATTTTCAGGCCTTTTCTGTATAATCAGTCGGTGGTATTGGATTTCAGCCTTTGTGGCTTCGCAGAGGTAAGCCTCGGGCGCTGGAGCTCTGTCTAATATTCTCTATTTATCCAGAGATCTGTCTGAGTCTTATTTTGGGCTCGGTCGTCTGTTGTTTACACAGATTTCAAGTGCAAATGGAACAAGAAACATGAAAGCTTTTGTGCCGTCCGTGGCTGTGAACTGTCTCCCGCGCTTCCCGATAGATTTACCAGGAAGCAGCAGAGCGCGGCTTATGATGATTAGGTGACGGAGATCTCAGATGAGCTTACCTAAACCTCGGGAAGCATCGATGCTCTCTCGAAATAGGTATTTCATTCCAGCTGAAGCTCCAGGTCTTGCTGGCTGGTGGTTTTCCCCCACTCCCAAGCCGGCATGCTGTCTCCTCCGTGGGAGTCGCATTTATTGTGGCTCGTTACTGCCGGGATTAAAAGTCTCAGCTTTTGGCTGAAATATTTCTTGGTGCACAGTGGTGGATTGGGGAGGCCACTGACATGGTCTTTTTATGGCTGCGATGTCAAGATGATGCATCGCGGACGGCGTGCGGTGCTCTGGCGCTTCCCGAATGGGCTCGTGCAGACCTCGAGGAAGCGTGCTTGGAAAGCACGGTAGTTTTTACTCTCTGCATCTCATCATTCTTCCTTCTCAATGGGATATTCGGGGGGATATTCAATGGGATATCCTGTTCAATAGATACCTCCTGTCCTTTACTGCTGCAGAGTGATCTGATGGGGTGACAGCCCCGCGGCATCACACTCCAGAGCTGGCTGCATTTGCGTCGGGGCATGGGGAAGCTGGCTCTGTAGTGCCCAGTTGTAGCTGTAGAATCATTTTTAAAGCCTTTTGGGATACCTTAGAGATGGAAGCAGGGAGGCATCTCGAATTGCAGATGCCCAGAGATGTGGCTGATCGCTCTACCAGTGAGTCAGGCCCTGATTTTTCATTGGGCTTTGAGCTGGCGTCTGAAGTCGCAGGCATGTTTGCACCCACGTGGATGCTGAGCTATAGAGACGAAGGTGCAGCCAAGCCGCAGTGAGGCTTCATAGTTGCAATTGGCAAATAGGGGTCGTTGCATCCATGATGCAGGGTCTGCAGGGTGAGAGTTTGAGGGCTGGGTGCTGCTTGCATCTGTCGGTGCACAGTGACTCGGCTGAGCTGGACCAAGTTACACTGCCGTAAGAGAGATCGTGGCCGGGCTGCAAGTTTGTCTTCCTGAAAGGTTGGCATCGCATCTCAGAAACTTGATTGGAGCTATTATTCAAACTGCATCAGGCAAGTGGAAAATGTCTGGTTCCTGCACAGCCCCCATTAAAAATTAATCCGTGCTAATTGCCTGACTGCTGTTTGTGCGTGTGAGAGACAAGCAAAGCACCCCAGAATATCATGCAACAGATCTGCCGAGTCTCCTGCCCCTGCAAACCCACCCCGCTCCCCTGCTCCCTTTGGTCCCGGGAGCTTTCATGTGCTCTCAAAAACCAATGCACATTGGCTCTCTGGCGGTTTTGCAAGGCCCTTTCGGAGCATGGGGCTTCATCCTGATTAGGGGGAGCTAAAGCCTCTTCCTCTCATACAGCAGAAACCCTGGTTTTGTGGGTTTTGTGTTGTTTCTGAGAAATGCCATTACACCTGGCATGTTCATCTCTGCTGCCTGTCCCGTGAGCGGTCTAGGCAGGCACTTTGCCTCCCTCTTCTGTGTTTTGTTTGCTTGTAGGGAGCCCAGGATTATGCAGAGAGGCGAAAACCCAGGCCAGGAGTCGAGCCAGGTTTCGGGGCATGCAAGGTTGGTTGGTGGGTGGTGAAGTACAGAGCAAAATAATCAGGGTCTCTACATTGATCTTTTGAGTGGATTTGAAGGACTTTGCTGTGTTTGCCTGTCTCCACCCTTGGGCGGCCCTGCCTGGCCAGGTAGCTCGTTGAGTTCAGTCCAAGCATTCAGATCCCTGGGTTGCTGCCTGATAGTCGGAGCTGTGGCTTGTAAGATAAATGCCGGGACACTGTGACGCGGGGAAGTGTCGCCATGCTGCCCGTTTCCAACCCGAGGAGAGCGGGTTGCAGCAAAGAGGCAGGGAACTGCAGGCTGGAAAACACTGTCTCAGTACAGGATTTTCATAGATTTCATAGACATCAGGGCTGGAAGGGACCTCGCGACATCACCGGGTCTAGTCCCCTGCCCCAGGGGCAGGAAGTCAGCGGGGGTCAGATCACCCCAGCAAGACAAGCATCCAAGCATTTCTTAAAGGTATCCAGACTAGGCACTTGTACCACTTCTGGGGGGGCCTATTCCAGACTCTGGAGACTTAAATGGTAAAGAAGTTTTTCCTTCTGTCCAGCCTGAAACGGTCTCCAGCTGTTTGTGACGGTCAGACCTTGTCTCCCCGCGGGGTGCCGTGGTGAACAGAGTTCTCCCAGTTCCTGATGCACACCCGTGATGTACTTACAGGATGACCGTGCTGGCTCCCAGGGCATTTGGGGACCACAGACACAGGTAGCCCGTCCTCTTACCAAGTGCTGGAGGGCTGAGGTCCCCGTCCTCTCCTGTGGTGCAGCATCCCCAGCTGAACGGCACCTCCCTGGTCTCAGGTGCTTCAGGCTCTGGCTGAGCCTTGCAAAAACATGCAGTTTCTGGGCCTGGCTTCAGCAGAGGCGCTGGGGGGGCAGCCTGGGCTCCACAATGGGAGCAGGCACTTGTGTCCCCGGTGGCTTTGGACCACCTGGCCTGAAGTCCCTGGTGCTGTCCCTTCAGTGCCGTTGGGTCTGTGCTAGGGGTGGTTGGTCCATAGGGCTGCAGCAGAGGGAAGCGTTGCGCTCCTTCCAGCAAGGTGCTCAGTGGACCTCTCCTGATCGACCCTTCCTTCCCTCCCTGCTTTCTGGGGCTTTGCAAGAGAGTCACAGCGTGGTCCCTCAGCCCTTATTCCCTCGCGTAGGAAAAAGAGACCAGCTCAGTGTGCGGCTTGGGGACTCTGAATCCCTGTCTCAGGTGCCCGGGACCTGGCTGTCTGCGATGCCTTAAAAACCTGCCCTTAGCAGAGAATCGAGCACGCTCTCTGCATTTGCAGAAAACCAGACAACGCGTGTCCTGGGGCAGAGGACCAGCGGGATGGGTTGTACCCGGAGGAAAGCCCTGGCTGGTTGAAAGCCAGATCACCCACCGTATCTCCTCCCGATTCCAGCTCCGTGAGCCGTCCATCACTGGGGGGAGGATAGAAGAAGTGGAATAATTTCAGTAGGGCTTCGCTTTTTAATCAAAAAAGTGACGCGAGATTTTTATTTCCCCTGCAGGGGCGTAGCGAGCGGTTCCCCACGCAACATTTATTTATGACCCATTTTTTTTTCTTTTATGGAGCTTTGACAAACGTTGTATATACGGCAAATGAGAAATGATATCGGAATAAATGCCTGATAAAGATCTTTGCTTTGTCTTGCTTGGCAGTGGGTCCTTGATGAGGAACAGGAAAATAAATATGTAGGACTTTGAATTATTTATTCTTTATATCGGCACAAATCAAAGTGAGCGGATTCCCCCCTCCTTGTTTCCAAGGCTGCCTCATTTAAGAATAAGCAGAGATTTTAAAAATATCTTCTCTATTATAAAGTGGAAAAAAATGCCTTGGGTGAGTAACGCAGCCTGAGACTTGACAGTCATGCTGCAGTGAGAGATTTCAGTGGTGGGAACAGGGGAGACCAACACATGTTCAGGAGCCAGTTTTTGGGAGCCGGGGTGTCTCTTCTGGACGCTCACACCTGTGTTAGGGGTGAGGCACTGCTCACACCCTCTGGGACCAACTTAAACCAAAAAAATAAGTCCAAGTCCTTAGTCATGAGCTTGGAAATCATCAGGTGACAATGTGGGTAGCCAAGCACATGCATGCATGACCGCAGATCGAGGCCGTCTAGGACGTTCTTTAGAGCAAGCAAGCCAGACCTGTGCAGGCTTTTCCTCCCTGCGTTTCTGCCAGGTCCCCCTCTTTCTTCCTCCCGAAGGGGAGATTTCCTTGCAGCTGAAACCCCCAAGGAAATGCCTGGCCCCGTAAGAGCTACTTGCTGCTTTAGCAGACCCTGGGTCTGGCTGTGTACAGATGTGCAGTTTCTTCTGGGAGAGCTGCTGCTCTCCCAGGAGAAACCACAAGCATACAGATATTCAGGATTTTTCTCCCAGAGTAAAAACGGCTGCTCCAGGAGAGAGAGAACCTGGAAACAACCAGGATTAAATTGCTCCAGTGAAAGCTTCTCCTGGGAAAACAAACGTCTCCGCACGTTCTCTGCCAGCTTTTCTGCACTTGTTCAGTAGCACATTGCCCAGCAGGACGGACCCTTGTCCCGGGGGTGGTATCTAAGCATGGCTGTAGCATGATGCTGTGATAGTCATGGGCTTGACATCTTGGAGGGGACACCTGTGAGTTCATCTAAGTTGACCGCCTAAATGTGACCCGGTCATTCCTCTGTGTAGCCAGTAATGCAAGCCTCAACCCTGCACAGACTTGCTCGCTTCCTCATTGATTTCACTGGGGCTGCTCATGGGCGTGGAGCCAAGCGCACAAGTGGATCTCTGCAGAATTGGGGCCGGGGCGGTGCATTAATGAGGCAGGAGGTCCTAGGGGAATAGGCAGAAAACCCTGCCCCAGCAGCGCGCGGCATCTGCTTGGCTGTCTCCCCTGTTGGGCTGCGGCTGGGAGAGTTGTTGCGCACTTCAGAGTGTCGATACTTTAAAGACTCTCTCATGTTGGAATTCCCTCAGATGAGGCATTCTCTTGATCAGCACAGATGTTTCGGGTGAGCTGACCTCTGCTTTCCCTGCAGAGCTGGATTGCTGGTTTAAAGAGGGCAGTTCAGAGCCATGCAAGTTGCACCGCCCGGTTTTTTTGGCTTTCTCGTACCAGATGGAGATGAAGAGCCTGGCGGTTTGGCAAGCCTGCAGAGGGAATTTCAGCAGAGCCGGGCATGACTTTGCTTGAAAAAATGGGATCCTACACAGACTGTCTTCCTCCCCACTTATCACCACTTCTGTGTCTGCTGGCAGAAAACCCTCTTGCGCACAGATGGACGTGAATAGAGGATAAGTCACTAATAACTTGCTATAGCCAGCCTAACAAGTGAATTGCCTCTTATCTGTACAGCGCTACCAGTCCAGGGAGATATTCATGTTGCTTTGATGCAGCACACAGGTCCCTTTATAAAGACGAACAGATTGGTCGTCTTCCTTCGATGCCCAATGCTGCAAGCATAATTCGAGGATGCTTGCCAGACGTTGCGAGCTGGCCTCATTCTCTCTGGGCTCCCTTTCTCCTGCAGAGAGACAGGGTGTGCAAACGACTGCCTTTTCAAGATAAGGGCTCGACTAGAGCCCTGGCCCTGCAGCTCCACGAGAGATGGGATTTAATCGAGTCCCGTTGATCTCACAAAGCTGCTAGGGTGGTTTGTAGACCCGAGGTCTGCTGCTGGCACTGAGATGATGCCAGTGTCTGGCTTCCTGCCCGTGCACTTCAGTTTGTCTGGTACATGTGGGGCCTGAGCTCTGCTGTGCGTGCCTGGCTGCAGGGCTCTGCCTGTGGCGGAGCTGCCTCGTGGTGCGTGTTTGGTGGCACGTTGTCCTGTTGCATGGGCTGGGCGCTGCCGCTGGTCTCCTGGTCATGGGCCCCCCTGGATCTGGGGCAGAATTATTTGATCCGCTGGCTGGGTTGCCACCGGTGCGGTGTTTAGCTCCTCTGATTACCCTGACTCCTCCGTTGCTTGTAAAATCTCACTGTATTGCTCTGGTGGCCTCCAGGCTTGTCCCGTTTGCAGTAGCATGCTGCAATCCCTGGCTGGCTGCTCCACCCAGGGGCAACGCCATCTCCTTAAGTAATGCCCCGGGGGGGGGGGGAGTCCCGTCCTTCTGATTCAGAGGCACTGGCCGGAGAGGAGGTGAGAGGGCAGCGCTGCCAGGGGAGCAGTGGGAAGTTGCCTTCTATTAATGGGAGAGGGTTGCTGGCTGCCCTAGAGCGTGCAAACAGCAATGCCATTGAAGTGGTGCAAAAGGGCATTTGAGCCACTTTAAAGGCCAATTTTGTGGCGTGTGCAAAGGCCCTTGGAGACTGAAGGGGAACGTTGTCCAGTAGATGCATATTCGTCTCTTCTTTGCGTGGCCAGCTAGTGAAGGAGGAGCAGGCGCTGACACTCAGTAGGTGCCGCGAGCATCCCAGTGCCAGGGACAGGCCGGTTGGCTCTGAAGTTCGTCTCTTGCTGACAGGAGTGTGCGAGTCTCTGTTTATTTTTTAAATCAAAAACACAATGAAGTCTCTATTTTTAGCTGCTGAGTGCAAATGCGCAATCCCAGGGAGGACATAAATCAACCTGCACTGGAAAATAAATGACTGGCTTTTCCTGATGGAGGACGCATTGGAAGGATGTGGGGAATCATCTCGGTTGTGTGTGCGGTGAGCATCCATCACTGTCTGACAGCCAGCCTGGCACCCAGCGCAAAGGGGTCCGTGCTGCAGAATATGGCCTTGATTCGGACCCGACTTGGAGACCTGGCATGTCTCTGCTCTTCTCTGCATGGCAGGCTTTGGCCTTCTGCCTCTGCCCGGCTGTGGCATGGCTGTGGTGCCCTGCAGAAGAGCTGACTTCATGCAGGTGCCCATCTTCCATCGTCGTTGTCTGCAAACCCCGAGCTCTGGGGACTAGGCCCCCCCAGTCTGTTGTTCTTTGCCTCAGTACCGTGTGCCTCCTCTGTGAATCCTTTCTCGTCGGTCTGTCTGCTCTGCTTATAACTATTCAAAGTGATGCAGCTTCCCCAGCTTCCTCTGACACCTCCTCCTGCCGAACGCAGCTGGCAACTTGAACCAAGGTTGGGATGGGTTTGAAATCCAGGAAAACTTCTGGCAGTTTCCCAGCCCTTCCTTTCCTCCCCCTGCTTTGTGCAACTTTGCAAGGGGGAAATTTTCCCTGTCCAAATTTTCCTTGCTCAAGTTCCTGCCATGGGGACCCACCTATTTCAGGTGCCACCTTGACAGCGTTGTGTCAGACTCAGATTAAGGTCCCTGCTGGGTGCGAGATTGCAGCAGGGTCATAGCCCGTTTGCCTGCTCTAGTCCTTCCAGTTTTACCTGTTTCTCCTGTTCTGTTCGGTATAAAATCTGTCCCATCCTGTAGTTTCCCTGGTAATGGCCGGGGGGGGGGGGGATAAAA
>NW_017729016.1:5603078-5603738 GCF_001723915.1 Gavialis gangeticus
GGGGGGGATATAACTGGCCTGGGGAGGGGTGCAGCTGGGTGCAGCTCTCCCTCCAAACCATTGCAGGTGCTCTTAAATGCACCGTGTTAGCCTTGCACAGCAGGCAGCTTCGATCCCCCAGCTCAAAGCACCTTGAGTCGCCAGCCCTCCAGGTCAGACAGCGCTGTGTCCGTAGGAGTTAGACCACCTACATAAGGTATCTTGAAAGTGAAGCCAGGGCCATAGAGTTGTCATCACCTTATTCCCCCCGGGGCGCTGCTGGGTTCCAGCCAGGAGGCTGATCCGCAGCAAGGTGACGTGCCACCATGCATGCTTTTAATTGCTCGAATCCAAGGTTGGGGCAGGTTACGGGGAAGAGCGAAATGAAACCATCTCATCAGCAAATGTAGGTGGGCCTGTGGATGGCCGGTGTCTTTGCAGGACGTCAGAATTCATCCCTTTATAGAGCCGTGCTGCCTGTGCTTGTATGGGCCTGGGGTGTGTGGAGTATACTCCGCATCATGCGGCTCTGGGGTTTTATGACTTGGTGAACTGCACCAAATAAAACGCAGTGGTGTCGAATCATAGAAAATTCAGGTGTAAGGGACCTCAGGAGGTCACATCTAGTCCGGCCCCCTGCTTAAAGCAGGACCAGCCCCAACTGCATCCTCCCAGCCAAGG
>NW_017729016.1:5603754-5605066 GCF_001723915.1 Gavialis gangeticus
GGTCTTCTCTTCTGCAGACTCAATCAGCCCATTTCCCTCAGTGTAGTTGGAGTGCATTGGTGCCAACACGCGCGCGCGCGCGTGTGTGTACGGTCCAGGTTCCTGCTCTTGCTTTGTAGACGTGAGCTGTCCTGCGAAGCTGGCTGGATTAGCCTCGTATCCCGCCAGAAGCCAGATTGCTCAATCTCTCCTTATCGCAGGCTTCGGATTTTGTTGTATTTTTTGCATGTAGATGAGCATGAGACAGAGAGCGAGCAGAAAGAGAGAGCAGGGGAATGGAAATATTTCTGTGCTAAGAATTTTTCAGTGTAATTTCCCTCCCCTGTTTCTCAGGAACAAGCAAACTGGGGCAAACTTCCCTTGTATTGTTGGGGTGGGGGTTTGAGCCTTGCCCCGGGGCTGTCTTGGGCGGGTGCGCTGGCACTGGCGCAGGCGCAGGTCGCCTGGGGAGGCTGTCGGTCTGTCACCAGACGGTCGGACGTGTGGGTTAGAATAACGTGTCTGGCAAGGACGAGGCTGCAGAGATCCTGCCTGGAGCTCGACCAGAGGCTTCCCCCAGGCCCTGCTTCTCCATTTCATGGGCAAGGGTCTTCACCTGAGCCCCTTCTGGAGAGTGCCCGGAAAGGGCGCTCAGAGCCACAGAAGATCCTTAGCTGCCATTTTCAAATGGGGATCATAGTATCGTAGGAAAGTCAGGCTGGAAGGGACCTGGAAGGTCATGCGTAGTAGCCCAGCCCCCTGCTCAGGGCAGGGTCATCCCCGACTAAACCACCCCGGCCGAGTGTCCAACCTGCTCTGCAAAGTTTCTGAGAAAGGGATCCCGCGGCCTCTGTCGGCAGCCTGTTCCCGTGCTCAACCACCCTTGTGGGCAGGACGTTCCTGCCGGCCCCAACCCACATTTCCCTCACCACAGCTTTAGGCCGTGGCTCCTCGCCTTGTCCCCTGCAGCCGCAGAGAAAAAGCCCCTCTCTGTCCCCTCTGCAGCCCTCCTTCAGGTATTTGAAAATGGTTATCCAATCCACCCCGAGTCCTCTCTTCTCCAGACTGAATCACCCGAGCTCTTTCGGGCTTTGCTCCTCACCCTCGTCTCCCAGGTGCTCGTCACTTTTGCTGTCTGCCGGACTCTTTGCAGTGCCTCTGGCTTGGCCGTTACATCCACCTGGAGGCTTCTACATCGGGGTACTCTGGTTTTTCAGCGGACGAGCACAAAATCGACTCTAGGCAACAAGCTTTGCAAAGTTTGACTCTTTCTACATTGTTTTGGACTTGTGTTTTTTTTTTTTTTTTTTTTTTTTTTCCCCCCTCCCCCTTT
>NW_017729016.1:5605077-5609391 GCF_001723915.1 Gavialis gangeticus
AAGTCTGTTCCTAGGACTGGAAGTAGCAGTAAGGTGTTTTCCATGGCACTGCATAGCCACTTGACAAGAAACATGTCTTTACCCCTTGCAGCGCCTGCAAATAGCTGCATCCCAACCACAAGCTCCTCCATTACTTTTGCACGGCTCGTATCAAAACCTCTGCCAGCAGCTCCAATAATCACTTTTTCAGCTTAAATAAATAATTTTTTCAGTGTGTAGCTTAGCCCTGAACGCTGGCAATATGAGGACAGACCAAGCTCTGCATCGAGTCCTGCCTTGGCTGTTCCCAGGCTTGCCAGCCCTGCTGGGTGTTTATTAGCTGCTATGCTAAGTTGGTTTAGGAGGAGAGCCTGTGTTTGCAATGGCGAATTCTGGATGGCCAGCGCCACGAGGCTAACTCCTGCTGGGCATGCCCCAGCGCTGCCCCGCTGCCCTCGCACACTAGTGGTGTGTAGTGACAGGCTGGTGCTGGGCCTCGGGTGCCTTCTGCCTTGGGGCAGGTTACCTGTGGAAAGTCCCATTTTGCCCACCCCAGGCCCCATCTCCTGCCCTGCAGCTCTCTCCCAGCACGGCCTCCCGGTCCTGCCTCTCCAGGCTCCCTGGGGCACCAGCTCCGCTCTGCATGCAGCATCTTTTTCCCCGTGCACTCAGCCCCAGCTTGTGTGTGCTGAGCATGGGAAGTGTCTGCTCTACTTGGCCACCCCCTGCAACTCCAGGGCAGCGGGTGAGGAGGCTGTTTGTCCCCCTTGGAGGTTGGAGACCAAACCTGCCCCAGAAATGTGAGAGGCCAGGGCATGGTGGGTGCAGCCCCGCACACCTTGGTTGTCCATCGCAGGACTTGCACGTTCTCCAACGTCCGTCACTGCCCTGTGGGTCAGTCTCGCTGAGTGTGGCCTTTTCCTTCCAGGAGAAAAGGGAGGGCTTTTCTCTGCGGTGGAGCAGCGTGATGTGGGGAAAGGGATTAACTCTAGGTCATGAATTAAGGAAATTGCAGAGCAGGCTGCACGCTGGGGGCAAGGAGGACGCTGGCCTGTTGGTCCTCATCTGCGCCACCTCCCCACCCCAGCGCTCGCTCCGTAATGTGATGGAGCCTGGAGGGCAACAGGGCACAGAGACAACCTCTCCACTCCTGCCTTAATAAACTCTTGCAGCTCTTGGCGGTGCCCAGGGGAGGCCGCAAGAAACAGGATCTCATCTCCTGGAAATGACTTCCCGGCTGTATGATGTGCAGCCCAGTCCGTCAGCTAGAGACACAGCGGGAGCAGCGATGGCTGTTTTCTGTGACGTGTTCCCGTGACTTTTTATTGCTAGGCCGGGGCCATTGTGCTCGGTGAGATGGGGTGACGCGGTCCAAGTCTTCACGGCAGTCTGACCTCAGGATTGGGGATGGGAAGGACCCTGGGGTTTTCTTCTTTGACTTTTAAGGACCGCTGGCATGGCCTGGGGGGGCAGCGAGGGGGCTGGTCCTGTGGTACTGTCCTGTGTTAATACAGCGGTGCGTGTTCAGCGTACGAGCCCAGACTGGCAGACTCATCACGGCCTTTTCCTTGCTCTACCTTAGAAAAGCCGTCACTGTCACTGTCAAGGAAGCTCACTAATTAAGACAGGCTCTAAAGAAAGGTTTGCCGCGGTGCAGAGGAGCCCGCGCAGGGACGGTGACAGGGAGAAGCTAGTCCTGCTGCTGTCGCCTCCCCGCATTCCCCCTCAGAAATCTTCTATTTTCTACTTTGTGGCTCTGCCATAAAAATGTGCTCTGTGCTGAAACCTGGCAAAATGACTCTCCGGCTGGAAGTGAATATTTAATTTGATTTCCCCCCACAGCATTGAAAAGCATCCAGTTGGCCATCGTCTCTCACTTTCCCTATATATACTTTCTTTCTTTTAAGGAGCAAGTTTCAGGCCGTGCTTTTGTGCTGACGTACTAGAAAGTGGGGGAGCTTTTCGAAGTGAGAATTTGGCTTGTTTCGGGCATCGGACTGCAGTTGGATGGATGCTGAAGGGCTGGTGCTGCCCAGGGCAGAGTCTGGGGGTCTGCTGTGGAGCTGGTTTTGGGCCAAATCTTGTCCTTTTGGGGAGCTTACTGGATACCCAAGAGCCCAGCCTCAGTGGGAGCCATTGCGGGGGTGCTGTCTGTCTGTCCTCACATCCCTACCTGGCTCTTCGTCTTCAGTGCGTGGTTTCTGAGCTGGTTTCCCCCGGTACAGATGCAGGCCTGGGAGGCTCATTGACTTGCTCTCTATTGCATGAAGTTTCTGGCTCTTGGATCCACCCAGGCCCCACTAAATCCAAGCCTCGTGCCCTAACCCCTGGGCTGTCCCTCCCATATCGTGTTTTGCTCTGTTTTGGACACGGGGAACAACCACCCTCTGTCCCCTCGGCAGCTGGGATTTCGTGGTCTCGGGGAAGTGCCATGTCAGACCCAACATCCCGGTGCGACTCCTGCGCTGTCTGTTCGGCACCGCCCCAGGCTGTCTTGGAGCTGTTGCAGGTGGATGTTGTCCCGGCTGCTGGGCTGTTCTCAGCAAAGGGAAGCAGATTTGATGCCTTGACACTGCTGCTTTCCACCTGGGTTGCTCTTGGGAGTGTTTTATTGTTCCCTACCCATATTAGCAGTACGAACATGCTAGCTTGCCCTCGGGGCCGGCTGCTAGAGGCAGCAAGAACAGGCCCGTTATTTTGGACCTGGGTTGCAGCAGCCTTGTCTCCATCATGATGGACCCAGGACGTCCCAAGGGGAACAGGATCCAGAAATCACAGAGCCTCTCCATGCCCCGGCTGTAGGGTGGGGGACATCTCCTCTGCTGCGCTCGCAATCAGGAGATACCTCCTGTAACGTAGCTGAGGGCAGTTCTTGGGGAATAAGTTGTTTTTTTTTCTCCCTCCATCCTGGTGCAAGCCAGGCCGTGGATTGCTGCAATTAGTTCCATATTAAACAGTTAGTTACCGCGCAAGTTAATTAGTCTCAGCGCTTGCAAAATCACCCAGCAAATGTGACACCCCAATTAACACGAATGGGAGCTGCACCGAGGGACCTTCCTTGGAGAACGCCGGCGGGGAAGGTGATGGCCAGTTCGTAATGCTGCCCGCCCGCCCTGTTGCCCTCAGTGTCTACGGGTGGAGGCTTGATATTGGGCACATTAGGAGGGCCATGATGCCTGTGCACAGTGTGTGTCAGGCTGGCTTCCTGGCAGTGTTGCAGTACAGCTAATGAGCAACAGCTCTGTGTTTCGCTTGGGGGCTGCCTCTGGGCAGTTTGCACTTTTGTGCAGGCAACACAACGCACGCACGCATGCTTGCGACAGCAATGAGGTTTTGCATAAGACAGTGGCCAGAGACACCCTCCTGACCGTTGCCCCGGCCTTTCTTGACCTTCCCCACGAGTTCACCAGCACTGCATGCCGCAGGACGCTTGCACCCAGAGAGGCCGAGGGGTGCAGAGGTGCCGAGGGGACATGTCTCTGCTGCTTCCGGAAAGGAGCTGTGCCCAGGAGGCCGGGGGGATAACTCACCTGCTCAGCTTGGCAGACCTTGCCTCAAGCCTGTCCACTCCCTAGTGCAAGCCCGCACCCCCGTGTGCATGCATGTCGGACACGCTGGTGCTGCAGCTGCTACAATTTGCTCTCTCGCAGTGCAAATCAGCCGGGAGCCTCTGGATGCCAGTGACATCAAACAGGATTATTTGATGTGCTCCGAAATCAGGAAACGTCGGTGCCGAGCTCCCACGTCTCGTGTAATCGGGTCACGTTGTTCGTATGTATTAAGGTATTAAAGTGAACAGCATGTGCCGGGACATAGGGGATGGCATGAGCTCAGGAGGAATAAGTGATAGCTAGAAGAGAACCAGGAGTTTTGCACCTTGTGCGTAGGAGCGAGGCTTTTCTTGTGCGCGCAATGCGGCTTTGCTGGAAACAGCTCGGACAGTGCCCAGACTCCAGGCTCTGGCCGCGGAGCTACCTGAACATATGTATGGTTAGAGACAGCCGCGTCTGCCGGCCTAGCGCTGATGAACAGGCCTCAGTGTTCAAATGTGTCTGGCGTTCTTCCACAGCCTCTTCAAGCCAGATCTGATTTTTCCTTTGGTTTTTTTTTTTCCCCTTCTCATTTTGTTGGTTTTCGGCAAGCGGCTTTTGATTTGTCAATTTAATTACGAGCTCGGTTCATCCGTGCATCCGATTGAATGGGTTTTTCTTTCTTTCTTTTTTTTTTTAAGGTTTTAATTAAAAAGGAGCTAATGTGTGAAAAGCGCTGAAGGGATCCAGAGCGCTGAGCTCTGGTGCGTCCGGGTGCTTTCGCGTGTCGGGGCGTTGCGCTAAC
>NW_017729016.1:5614391-5615596 GCF_001723915.1 Gavialis gangeticus
CGGGTGCTGTCGCGTGTCGGGGCGTTGCGCTAACAGCCCGGGTTGAGCGGGGCGGGGGTGACACGGAGCCGTGGGTGCATGTGGCGGCAGTGCGAGGCTGTTTCGCGTCCTGTGCGGGCAGGTGTTGCACACACCGAACGTGGCTTAATGCTCATGGGACGACCCCGTGGATTTAAAGCAGCTGACTGAAAGCCTCCTCTGCTTCGGAGGAGAGGGAAGGACCCAGCTGCAACCCGCGGGGAGGGTTTCTGCAGGCTGCAAGGGGCCTCATCAATATGCATCCCACCACTGCGGTGCCAAGCCCCGAAGGGCGCGATGCCTTCAGTTTGACGGGGATCTCCCAGGAGATCCTGCTGCCCCAGGACCTGCTAGGCTCACTCCAGAAATAGCTGGAGCAGCCTGGTCGCACTGGGGGTGTGATTCCCGCGCCGCGAAGCGTCAGCCTACAGTGCGGCAATGAGCAGGGGTGCGGGGCTGCCAGCATCTGTCAGCCCCAGGCGAGGCCGCGGATGCGAAGCGGGGGAGCGAGGAGGGGCCCGCCCATATGGTGCTTGGCACGGGATCTTGCTCCAGATCAGGGAAGCCCGCAACGCTGTCCCTTCTCCAGTCAGCGGGAGCAGATATCCGCTGGGCGTGACGGGGATTTCTGCAGCTGTGCTACCTCCAGGTCTGGGGAAAGACCCCGGTTGTCTCTCTCTTAGACTCAAGGGCCCCCTCGTTAGACTCCGGGCTCCTCTGGAAAATGCCAGCTCTTCTCCTCTGCTCTTTTCTTGGCTACAGAAAAATGCTGGAGGGATTCTTCTGTGGCAAAGCGCTGGGAGAGACCACAGCAGGGCTGAGCATTCGGCACTGCTGCTTCCATTTGAAAGCTCTGGGCTTACCTGGTGAGTTGCACGGAGGTGTTTGCACACCTAATATTGCACTACTGAGTGCACGTGCACAAACTGCTTCTTTGCCACCCTCTTGACGGGGTCTCGTCGTAGCCTGGTTGAGGATTGCTGTTGTCAAGACAGTTGGGTTGGAGAAGCGTTGGCCTTTCAAACAGGCTTGCAAAAACCCCCGACCCATTTTAAAGGAGTTCTGCTGCATCCCAGTTTAGTGTCTCCAGTTGTCACAGCTTGCCTTTGTGTTGGGGATCCCTGTGTCTCTTCCCCTGACCTGGAAGGTAGAAGCTGCTGGCAGGGGGGGTCTGGAAGATGAGATGG
>NW_017729016.1:5620596-5621757 GCF_001723915.1 Gavialis gangeticus
CAAACTGCTTCTTTGCCACCCTCTTGACGGGGTCTCGTCGTAGCCTGGTTGAGGATTGCTGTTGTCAAGACAGTTGGGTTGGAGAAGCGTTGGCCTTTCAAACAGGCTTGCAAAAACCCCCGACCCATTTTAAAGGAGTTCTGCTGCATCCCAGTTTAGTGTCTCCAGTTGTCACAGCTTGCCTTTGTGTTGGGGATCCCTGTGTCTCTTCCCCTGACCTGGAAGGTAGAAGCTGCTGGCAGGGGGGGTCTGGAAGATGAGATGGGTAGTCTTATCTCGGTCTGAAAGTCACTGCAGGAGCCTTGAGCGTTGTCTCTCCAAACGTGTTGTTTTGGCGGCCCCTGCGGAGGCCCAGAGATTGGGTGGCAGGCAGCGTGCTGTCCCCTAAGATGGGGCGTTGCGAGTGATCTTTGCCGAGACG
This sequence comes from Gavialis gangeticus, assembly GCF_001723915.1. NCBI lineage: Eukaryota > Metazoa > Chordata > Crocodylia > Gavialidae > Gavialis > Gavialis gangeticus. The sequence goes on from NW_017729016.1 coordinate 5,621,018, forward strand.
TGCGGATTCACATGCAGCTTCACCCAAGTGCTCGGGGAACGAGCGGTTTTCTTTGCTAACTCTTCCCTTTGCAAAATTTCCTCTGATCCAGCTGCGCCCCGTGAGCTTTGGAGAGCTGTGGTGGCTCCAAGCAGAGGTGCTGCAAGGGCTGTTGACACACGGGGAACAAACTGCTAACAGCAAAGCAGCAGGAGTCCATGGAGGTGGGAACAAAACTCTTCTGCATATTGAGGGACAGGGAAATGGCATGTTTTTTATGGGTTTCTGCTCATTGCAGCATAACAATACTGTGAGTGCATGGGACTGTAAGGCTGGAAGGGACCTCACAAGCAAGCAAGATTACCCATAAGTAGACTATCCCAGCCAAGTGTGTGCCCAACCAGCTCTTGAAAATGTCCAGGGAGGGAGATCTAACCACTTTTCTAGGCCGCCTTTTCTGGTGCTTGACTACCCTCCTGGTCAGAAAGTTCCCTCTCATTTCCAATCTAGCTACAGACAGCGGCTAAGAGCTTTCCTCTGGAGTCGGCGCCCTTCTTCGCTCGCTCTGCCTCTGGCTCGAGGCAGCACAAGAGGATGGAGGCCACCTGCCAAGGGTCGGATGGGGAGTCAGTGATTGCTGTGCCCGCAGCTCCCTTTGCATGAGCGGTTATAGAGTCATAGAAAATTTGGGTTAGAAGAGAGCTCAGGAGATCACATCGAGTCCAAGCCCCTGCTCCAGGCAGGACCAGCCCCAGCCCCAG
>NW_017729016.1:5621768-5625004 GCF_001723915.1 Gavialis gangeticus
CCAGCCCCAGCCCCAGCCCCAGCTGCATCATCCCAGCCAGGGCTTTGTTGAGGTGGGTCTTCAAAAACTTTAAGGACGGGCGCATGGGGGAGACAGTAGAGGAAGAGCAAGGGAAACAAGGTGGCCATGACCCACTCCCTGCTGAAGCCCCCCGACCCTGTGAGCGGGCTGCACCCAGGCTGTTGTGCAAGGCGTGTAGACATGCTTCAATGGATGTTGCCTCCATCCCTTTCCCGGGAGCCCTGAGTTAATGCAAAGAGTCGAGAGCCACGGCTCTGCTGCAGTGTGGGAGCAGGCACGAGCTGGGCCGGGGTGTCCGTGTGGGGTGGCGAGGGGTGCCCCAGCAAACCCAGGGGGACCGCGGTGAAACAAGCCTGCATAAATATTAGCTCTGGGATGGGGAAGTGCTGGGCACTGGAGACCCACGGGGCCTCGCTTTCCCATCACGGTCCTGCGGCGCTCGGATCACACCTCACTCGTTGTTCTTCAGGATTTTAGTGAGGTTCAAGTAGGGTTTTTTTTTTCCTGCTGAAATGTAGGTCAGCTGTAATTAGCACAAAGCCTCTACCGCTAGCTTTGCTTTTAATGATGCGCCTCTGGGAAGGTGAGCACCGCGGTCCGTGCAACGCAGTGCCACGGCCCGATCGCGCCGCCAGCGTCTGCTGTCCATGGCTGCGGGCACGGCCACAGCCACGCCGCCTGGCCTGCCCCCGTCGCTGCCTGCAAAGTTAAATGTTCCAGCAGCCCCGACCCTGCTCGTAATCATTTCGCCGCCTTTGGGTAATGGCTTTTATTCAGACACGTGGCGGATTATCATATTCCAATTTTGCTACAGGCCATTATGTCTGAATATTAGCTCAGCTAACTGAGATAAATGGCATTGTCTCTTCCCCCCCCCGAACCAGTGATTTATGGGAGCTAGGCAGGAGACGTGCTTCTATGAGATAACAGGCACGTTGTCCGCTCGGCAATGCCGGGTTTGTCCTCCGTGCAAAGTCTGTGGGCCTGGGGTGGCCCAGCAGAAAGCCTTCAAAATGGGCCTTCAGTGGACATTTGAAATCTAGCTGGGGTGGGTGGCACAAGGAAGCCTCCTGTCGTGGTACAATAATGTCGAACTTGGTGGGACCAGGCTGGTGAGGAGATGGGTGTATTTGGCTCATTCTTCGTAGCTGCAGAAAAGTTTCGTGCAGAGCTCCTGCAGGCGCCGGACGCGGGCCAGGGACACAGACGTCCCAAGGGCATGGGAGACGGGGAAACCACCTTGTGCGTGGTGTAACCGGGGGGCTGCCTCGGTGAGTCGGCCAAGCCGGCAAAGCTTTGCACTGGGAGAAGTCAGGGGGGGATCTGGCCTGTCATCAGGGAAGCAGGGAGAAGTCATTGCAATGCAGGTAGTGCATCAGGACGTGGGAGCTGGCCTCTTCAGACACAGGTTTAAACCTTTCCCCCCAGGGAGGGGATTCGGTGCGTGCTTCGCTTGACTCTTTCATTTGAGTCCCTCCCGGGCCGGCTGGGAGCCTGGCAGTAATTGGTGTTGTCTCATCCTCAGCGCAGTTTATTTTAGCCTGGCTTTTTGGGGCTGGTGTTGGTGCTTGCCATAGAGCTGCGGGCCCTGCCAGGGCAGCGCAGCTCGGAGGACAGGCTCTCATGTGCCAACCGGTGTCTCTCAGTTGACCCACGACAGGTTTACCCCGCGTCTCTTCTGCTCAGGACGTGGCTGGCTGGTCCTCAGAGAGCGGGCCGATTGGATTGTGCAAATGCCAGGAGCAGAGGGTAGCACCACGCGCCTGCGCTAGGGACTGAGCAGAAGCCGCAGCCCAGAAGAGCCGTCTGTTCGCAGCACGGTAGATCCCCAAGACCGGGTTGACCCTGGCGCCAATGGGCAAAGGTGCGGGTGGAGACACAGCCCCCGGCATTCACCCAGCTACATCCTGCTCCATCTGCGCAGCCTCGTCTGCCTTGTCCTGAGCCACCGTGAGCGTGGAAGCGGCTGAAGGTCTCGGCGCTCAGCCAGCCCGGAGTTGGCCCTGCATCCCTCCGTGTCCCCACCGGCTGGGCGGATGGATGCCGCCTCTGCAGTATGGGCCGTGCGCGTCTGCTGCAGGGCTCTGAGGAAACTGTAGCACTTTGATTCATCCTGCTCGTTAAACCAGGTGGAGAAGTGTCATGCATGGCTCCGCCGGGGAGCAGAGAGCTTCAAAGGTCTCGCTGGCTTTGAACAGGGACAGGGAGAAATGTCTGGCAAGTGTCAGCCTTGAAAATTAACGAGCTTCAAGGGATGCGGCTCGGGGTAGGGTTGGTTGGTGGGGAGGTTGCGGGATGGGGTGGGTTGGATGTGAGCAGAACAGCTTTCCTTGTGCCTGAGGCTGAGCTCCTTGCACTGTCGTCTGCTCACTAATCACTGTTGTGAGGCAAAGCATCAGCCAGATGCCTGCTTGTGAGCTGCCTTGCAACTAGGGGCATTCGGCCCGTCGCGTGCACCATGGAGGGAGCTGACGGGCAGCGTTCCCCATGCTGTCGTGCTTTGGTTCGTCGGAGACGGAGCGAGTCCATAGACGCTCCTGCAGCTCCCTCACCTGGTGGCTGTCCTGGGACCCTGAAGCATCATCCGCGACAGATGGTCCACATGGGAGGCCTGTGTCCTTGTTCCCCACCCAGGGTTTTTTGCATCGGGGGACCTGAAACCTCATCTCCGCAAGTGCTGCGCACTCGTCTGCTGTGATGAGACATAGTTGTGGGAGACTGCAGAGCACCCGTGTGTCTGAGCACAATGGCTGTGCCGTCCCTCCCTTGCCTATTTGTCTCTGTCTTCCAGTTGGCAAGATGCTGCCGTCTGCGGCCGATCCATATTAAGTCTCCAGAGGCTCTGTACAGACATCTGTCATCTTGCCTATTTGTCTGGAAAATGCTGGTCCCCTAAGGGTTAATTCCCATGGCTGTAGTTCAGCATTTGTTCATTTGTGTGTGTCACCGTGGACCTTTCCCGGAGCCGACCGGGACACGGTCCAGCTGCGGGCAGACTTCTCTCCCATTCGTTACGACGGGGAAAGCAGGCGATCCATCTAGCAGGGCCAAAACCCAAAGCAGTCATTTTGGGGGAGAGCTTTGTTCTGGTGCTTTCTACATGGTTCAGTTTTCTTCCTTCCTCTCTCTTTTTTGGTCCCTCTTTCTTTCCCTCTCACGTTAAGTTCTGTCAGCTTTCATAGTTTCTAGGGTCGGAAGGAACCTGAGCAGATCAT
>NW_017729016.1:5625250-5629487 GCF_001723915.1 Gavialis gangeticus
TTGTGTAGAGGCATTTGAGGCCTCCTGTAGGTGCATGTAGGTGCATGCAGGTACATGCATGTAGGTGCATGCAGGTCCTGTAGGCCTCCTGTAGGTGCTTTATTTTTCCTCCTCAAAAATTAAAAGTTTTGCTTGTGAAAAATGGCATCAGCTCCAGCCATGAGTTGTCGCGGTGCCTTTTGTCTGCAGGCTCAACGAGCCTTTCAGGACCCGCTGTCTGCTCCCCGTTCGTGCTGGCAGGCTGGAGTCAAGTCACCTCGCGTTGGGAGTCAATGGGCCAACAATTCAGAAGTGCCGGTTGCTTTTGAAAACGGGACTCGGACCCCGAAGTGACTCGGGAGCCTGTTGACAATCCACTGCCCCGGCGTCGGGAGAAGGACGTCGTGGGCTCCTGCGCTGTAATGACGCGGAGGGCAGACAGCCACGGTGCCTGCACAGATGAGGCATCGGGGCTCTTCGCTGCAAGACTGACAGCCGCATTGCAATGCAGCGGATGCTGGATGGCAGGAGATAAGAGCATCGCCTCGCCCTGCCAGGCCACCCCTCGTCCCACCACGGGACTGGGAGGTGAGTCCCTTAATGCCAGAGCGGAGCTGAAAGACCTACCTACCTCCAAGAAACAGGGGTGCGATGTGCAACCAGCGCGGGCTGTCCTGACCTGCTCGCCGATGCTTGGACGGCAGCCGACAGGCGGAGCGGCTCCGAGGAAGAGCTCCAGAAGGAGAAGGAATTTGGGTCGGGGTCAGGAGTAGCCCACGGCCTACCAGGATGGCATGAGAAGCTGGACACCCAGGTAGCGGCACGTGGGGTAGCAGACGTACAGCTGTGGTGTGTGCAAGGGGGTGCAAGAGAGCCAGGCGTGCAGGGATTACATCGGGGACGAGGCATCAGGAGACCTTGATTTCTTCCCCAGCTCTTGCCGTGGGCTGCGACTTGATGCCGAGCTGCTCTGTGATGCCGCAGCGATACTTAACCTCTCCGCGCCATGGCTCCCCTGGCTCGGGGGATAATAACGCTCGCCTCCCGAAGACTGCAAGGCTTAAATAATGTTTGCCAAGCAATTGGATGAGCCGCGATTGCTAGTTATATTACAGAAGCCGCCACGTTTCCCACGTCCTGTGCATGCTGGGAAGAGGCGGCTCCTGCCCCACGGGTGGGAGGCGGAAATGAAGGGCTGGGGTCCCCATTGTACAGATGGGAAACGGGGCTCAGGGAGGCGAGTGTCAGCCAGGGTCACCCCCCACCTGCCTTTTATGTGCTTGTTTTGGCCACGTGCAGCAAAACCTCCCGTGGGCTTAGACGTGTGCCAAGCTGGGCTGCAGGGTACAGAGGTTGGCAGTGCACCAACGGGCTTTGTTCCAGTGAAACTTGCGCTCCTGAAGAGCCCTTTGGGAACGGTCTTTTTTTAGATCCCAAAATACCCATTGCTGCATTCCCAGGGCAGCTGTCAGAGGGAAGGCTGGGGCGTCTCTCGCAGGCTGCGACAAGCACCCGATGCAAGGGCTGGAAAGGGTAAAGCCCAGGGACCTGTCTCCAGCTGGGTGCCCGGGGCTTCCTTTCGGGTTGGGGTGCAGGATGAAGCCCTTTCCTGAATTGGGGCTGGATGACCCAGAGCCAAAGCGCCTGGCTGCTCCTGGTGCCACATCGTCGGGCCAGACGTCTCCAAGCAAGCGGCTGTCACCTGCCCTACCCTGGAGCTCATCACCTAGTATTTCTGCTTTGGACCAATTCTTTAATGCTTCTTGCTTGGGGCAATGCTGGTCTACGCCCTCAGAGCAGCGTGGCACTCGACGCTCCGGAGGGAGCTGTCAAGCCAGGCCTCAGCCCGGCACAGAGACAGTTGCATTCATCATTCTGCTGAGCTGAGCCCGGCTGCTGCTGCCAGCGCACGGATAACAAGGCTTTTTCCTGGGACCTTTGAGGTGCTCGTCTTTGAGGTGCGCAGCGCCCTTGTTAGCGGGTGCAATTCGGCTGCCGAAGCATAGGCGCGGAGCAGCAGATTAGGTCTGTGGTGACAGGTGCTGTCTCTCTGCTCCCAGGGGAAGCGAGTGCCTGACAGGAGCCCTCCGCCGCGTCGAACAGTCCCGCGGAGGCTTGCGTCCCGCTCGCCTGCAGCCCCCAAATCCATGTCGTAGCAGGGCCCGGAGCCCGAGGCCCACACGCTGGCAGGGTGCTGGACCCAGGGAGTCGTCTCTGGTATCGGTGTGGTGCAATGGCCAAGCTGGACGCGAGGCCTCTGGTTATCCTCCTCTGTGCCTTTTGGCAAGGTTTTGCACAGCTGTTTGCTAAGAGCAGTGCAAAGGCTGGAGGCATCTGCATGGGAGATGAGGGCTAGGGGGGGGTGGTGGTGGGTATACTGTCATGCCTGCCCAGGGTATTCCCGGCTGCGTGAAGTGCCAGCCTGACAGCGCTGGAGAGTGAAATTCCCTTGGGGGCATCTTGGGCGACAGCCGTGCCAGCGCCCAGCTGCTGGCCCGCAAAGGGACGGCCACGCTCCCTCGTTGGCCCGTCAGCTGGACACTGCTGACGAGGCCCCGGCTCTGCTGATGGCTTTGTGATGGGGCCCATCTGTCTCCCAGGCACGGGCCTGAGACCGCAGCAGGTTGTGCCACGGACCACCCAGTGGCCATCAGAGGACAGTCATTTTTAGCACGCTTCCCAAACAGGCTGGTTGTGAACATGAGCTTCTTGGATGCGAAGCATCACACAGCCCATTGCTAATGCCCGAGCTGTCCCGGCCTGGCAGACGGCTCGTTCAGGATGCTTTTCAGGGTCTGGAGTGCTTTTGCTGTGTGCAGAGCTTTCCACCCTGTCCTCCGCAGCATCCTGCATCCCTCTACTGAGATGTTGCATTGAAGTGCCAATAAAGATTTTCTTTTCATCAAGCAATTAGGTGTGTGTGATGGTGTACTCAGCCAGCATCAGGCACCCCTGGCAATCTGTTTACAGTTGCGATGATGTTTCGTTGCGTGTCTGTCTGCTGGGTTTTTGCAATAACTAAGTTAATTAAACAAAAAAAAATGTGCCAGCTGGCACAGATTCAGTGGGGGAGCAGGTGTCAGGAGAGGAGGGACCAGCCTGGCCTTGGCACCGTGGGCTCAGGGCTCAGAAACCAGAGTCTGCTCCACCTTCTTCCGGAGCAGACTGCATTCATCCACCTTTGCTGGGAGGGGGATTTATGCTCTGTCTGCTTCAGGAGATTCAGGTGACCTGCTCTTTGCCCTCAAGCCTTGTTTCTGGTGGCAACTGTGGTGGATAAAGGAGCCGCCAGCTTCCTTGGGACTGTTCCTGCGTGGAAAGGATTTTAAATGAACCGCTGGCATTTTGGGTGGAAGTACTCACAGGTTGGGAAGTGGAGACAAGGTCCAATCCCACATACCAACCCCGACAGCTTCCGGGTGGAGGCATTTGAAAGCAGGACCCCTACACACGCAGGCCCACACGTGCACGCACACACACAGTACATTTGTGCCTCATGCGTAGTGCGCGGTTGTGCATATGCTCACTTGTGCTTATTGCCAGGGTTTGCAAGTGTGCGCTGTGAACAGGGTGCTTGTGGATTTTGCACCGTCTGGGTAGCTCCCCTCAAAGGACATCGTAGCTGCTCCCAAGCGCACTGTGGTGGGTCAGCTCTTCCTCGACTGGCACCTGCCAGTGTTGGGGCACTGGGCTGTGCCCCTGCCCCAGAGACTACTGGGGTCTGGGTTAAACAGCCCCTGGGCAGGGGTGGTGCGGTAGCCCTGCTCAGCTGCAGCTAGCCCATCTTTCCCCAGGTCAAACCTTCCCCAGCTGTCCAGCCTGGTGATGTGGTGCCAGTATTGCTGTGCCCCTAGGATTGAAACCAGAGCCGGGGTGTTGAGAGGTGTGGAGTGAAGGGGAAAGAGAAACCCGAAGGGCACTGGGAGACTTGCTCCAGGGAGCAGCGAAGGGCAGCAGCCGAGTGAAGGAGACGCTGCTGGATTTCAGAGCATCCTCAGTCTCCGGTGCTGGCTGTTGAGGGAGATGGATCACACTGGATGGGAAGCAGGTGATGCCAAGTGTGGACCGACCAGCGCAGCCACTCCGTGCCCCAGCAGAGAGATCCTGGCAGAGCAGGAGATGCTCCATTGATGCAGCTGCAGTGATGGGGACGGGAGGTGCTGGGCGCAGGAGGCTGGATGAGACCTCCCCGGGCTTTTTCTTACACCTCTGCAATGCAACTTCCTCTGACATCAGCCCCTTAGGTCCTTTCATGCCG
>NW_017729016.1:5634487-5635129 GCF_001723915.1 Gavialis gangeticus
GACTTGCTCCAGGGAGCAGCGAAGGGCAGCAGCCGAGTGAAGGAGACGCTGCTGGATTTCAGAGCATCCTCAGTCTCCGGTGCTGGCTGTTGAGGGAGATGGATCACACTGGATGGGAAGCAGGTGATGCCAAGTGTGGACCGACCAGCGCAGCCACTCCGTGCCCCAGCAGAGAGATCCTGGCAGAGCAGGAGATGCTCCATTGATGCAGCTGCAGTGATGGGGACGGGAGGTGCTGGGCGCAGGAGGCTGGATGAGACCTCCCCGGGCTTTTTCTTACACCTCTGCAATGCAACTTCCTCTGACATCAGCCCCTTAGGTCCTTTCATGCCGACCACCATAGGCCTCCCCTGCCCCCCTTGTCTCACGCCACGCTCCGATCCCCGCCGGCGGGCCCGGTGCGCGTGCACCTCGCCTGCAGCGGCACTAATTAGAGAGAAGCAGCGAGCAGACGTCGCTGGCAAATAACAGCCTCCAATTAACGGCGATGCCGTTCACACCCTAACGAGGCAAATTACAGACGCACGCTGGCAGCTAATTAGAGGCAAAGTGGTTGGGAATCGGTGCTGTGCAGGGAGCCATGCTTCCTGGGGGGGGGGGGTGGGGGGGGGGGGGGGATAGGGGCCCTTTCGGCGTGAACGG
>NW_017729016.1:5635310-5647881 GCF_001723915.1 Gavialis gangeticus
TTCCTGGGGGGGGGGGGTTGGGGAGGATGGGGGAATAGGGTCCCTTCTGCGATGAACGTGCAATAAGCCGGCCTCGTCCAGCAGCGCGCTGCACCCTCCACGCTGATCTTGGCCTGTGTTCCCATCCCCTTCCCTAGCCGAGCTCCAGACTCTCCCTAGCATCGTTGCCAGACCTGTTGGGGTCGAGCTCAGCCCTGCCTTCATCTTGCCCCCCTTCTGCCGTCTGCTCCCGCTGGAGACGAGGCCAGCAGTTCTTGCTGCGCCGTGACGTCCTGCGTCAACGGTGGATTAGGACCGTGCACAGCTGAACACGTCGCTGGGCAGAGGCTGGCCAGCAGATTGTGCTTTACCCGTCGTTCAGGTCTTTCTTGCTGTCTTGAACGCACATGCACAGAAAGCAGAGGGGCTGGGAAACCGCTTAACATAAGCTTGCCCTCAAATCAGCTCTGGTTTAATCTGGGGGAACTGCCCCACACGCCTTGGCACTCGCCTGCCTGCTCTGATGCTGGGGAAGGGGCATTAAAGCACGGGCTTGTGACAGCATCGTGGGCAAAGGCACTTGGCAGTGAAGGGGGCTCGGTGGGCTTTTAACTAACAAAAGAGCTGTAATGGCAGCTGGAGAAACCATGTCTGCGGCTCCTCCATCTGCGATTGTGCAAGCTGTGTTCTCCAGTCCCCACTCCGTTATTAATAATTCAGGTCACCCACCTGCATTGAAATCAAGCTGAGCTACCTTCCTCCCTGTCCGCACAATGCGGGGCCAGTGCAGCGACTGGCTTCGAGGCCCGTCACTGGGCACGGAGAGCTGAGCAGAGAGCCCAGGGCTCTGCCCCCTCCCTTTTTGCAGCCGGTGCATGCCCCTCTGGGGCAGCGGAGGGGCAGGGAGGAGCAGGCAGCCGAGCTGCCTCTGACGCCCTGCACAGCTAGTCCATCTTGGAGTAACCCAGTGCTCAGTGCTGCTGGGCGCTCTGGAGCTCAGTCCTCTGGTCCCATGTGTCTCCCCAGAGCTGCCATCCTTGTCCCTCAGGCCCCAAGCATTGTCCCTCCTCGTCTGCATGCATGCATGCGCCCCTTCTGCATTGCCGACACGTTCGGCAGCTGCTTAGCATTTGTACGGCGGAGAGACGTCAAGCTGTCTTGGGTAGTTCTCTCTCGGGTCCTAAGAAAGGGGCTGAGCTCCTGTTACCTGCTTCCTCTTGGTTCCTTTGGGTTTGGAAGGCCTGCATGTGCACGCACGCATGTGTATGCATATGCTTGTGCAAGGTGTGTGTGTGCATGCATGAGCTTGTGCACACACATTGTGCTGCTGGCTCAGTTTGCAGCTGGAAGTTACTTTTTCTTCCGAACGCCTCTCGAGGGAAGGTGGATTTATCATGTCCTCATATAGGAGATGTGGTGACGGCGCAAGCTAATCGCAGCCCATCTGTGACGTCGGTAGCATGGCGCTCTATTCTCACCTGGGCTGCGTGCTATTTTCTCCTCAGCGGGTGCTACGCAGTGGGCGCTCTGGATGGCACTGTGGAGGCTGCAGAGGATGCAATGCCACGGTCAGTGCCATGAGCCAGGCGCTCTCCCGAGCAGCCAATTTGGGCCTCCGGAGTGCAGTCGGCACCATCAGTGCTATTGACACTCATTTGCACCTTCTGTCTGTCTCAGCTGGGAGGCCAATGGGGGACGAATTCCCCTCCCGCCCTGGGAGCAGGCTTGGGATGGAAGACAAGTACAGGGAGCATGTGTGTAAACGTGCCCATGCCGCACGCTTTGGAGACTAGCAGCACAATGCACGTGCCTGAGGGAGGAGAGGGGGAGCTGAACAGAACGAGACACGTTTGTGGAGCCGGATGCTGCGAATCGAAGGGCACCTCTGAAACGTTGTCCTTCCTCCTGGGTTTTGCTGACCTCGCACAGAAGCAAGGGGACTTCCAGCTGCCCGCTCCTGCTGAGCCCCTGCAGCCCGTGTGCTAGCAGGAGTGAAAGGCCTGGTGGTCCCGTCCCCTGCCCCCTCCTCTGAGCCAGCAAGACGAGAGGCCGATGGTCTCTGTGTTAATGGGATACCTGGATGAGCTCCTTGCTCGCACTCCAGTGGCCTCATGCTTGCTCCGGGGAGAGTTGTGCCAGCCTGCCGGCTCCCATGCCACACCACGGCTCTCCTCCCCGCATCTCCCACAGATGCTAACCCCAATGGCAACACGTCTGCAATGCACGAAGGCACGTAAGGACCCGCCGTCGACTGACCGGTGCTTTCCAGCCATCTCCCCACACATGCCCCGTCCCCTCAGATGCTGAAGGCTCTGGAGCTGGAGCTTGCACGGTGTCGCGGCAGGGTACAGAGATGGAGGGATGATGCAGAGGAGGCTGCTCTTGTGTGCGAGGGGACTGGCTCCGAAGCCCAGCTAGCAGTGCTGATCCCTGCTATGCCCCCTTTGGCCAGTGCCAGCCCTCCAAAAGGGAGCGGGGCATGCAGGGCCAAAGCACCGGCACTGCTGGCCTCATGGTTGAGACGGAGCCAGGTCATCCGTGCAGGAGGACAGCCCTGCCTTGGCCCAGCTGGGCAGGGCACTGGTGCGGCATCATCATGCCCGCTTGTCCGTCCCGTCCCGGTGCACTGTGGAGCCAGCTCCTGATGCTTTAACTGCTCCCAGAGCTTTCTCCCTCCCTGCCCCCAAAAAGGCTGCCTCCCTTTCAGCTGCAGGCCAGGCTCCTATTTATACCAGCCCCCGGGGCTGTGAATCATTCCTGTCCCTTGTTGCGATAGCTGCCGCAAGGGTATTTATAAACTGTGATCAGCCTCCCCGGTGCCGCCTGTATAAATTTAGTGCGTTTGCTGGCTCCTGGACCCTGTCCTCCACGGCTGCATGTTTGAAAGAGCCCAGGGCACCTGGTCTCGGGCTCCTCGGACACTAAGGCAGGATCCCATTGGGGCAGGAGAGCAACTTGGTTTCCGAACAAGATAAGCAGCAGGCGCTCGGCCTCTTCTTCAGCCGGTCTGAGCGAGGCGAGTCGTTTCCCTACGCCGTGAGGTTGCTTTAATCAGTGCTTTATTCATATGCATGTAAATGTCAAAGGCTGGAAAAGCCCTTTTCAGTTTTCCTCGACTCCAGTGGGAAGACGGACGCACCAGCATTGGCATCCTTTTGCAAGCAAACACCGCGAGCATCGATGTCAGATGATCATCGCCTCGCTGGGCCAGCTACGTTATCCGGATGCCCAACTCCAGACCCCTGGAGCAAATTTTATTCTCCCAGCTCAGTCCAGGCGTGCGCTCAAAGGAGGCAGAGAAAGCACTTCAGAGATGTCCTTAAGGCCGGCTTGAAAAAAATGCAATATCTACATCAATGCAGGGGAGACTATTGCCCTGGACAGCCCCAAATGGAGGAAGAGTCCGCTGCAAGGATCTCTCTACTCTGAAACCTCGCGATGGCAGCAGGGGATGGAAAAGCAGGAGCAGCAAGAACCCAGAGCCACCCGCCCTGCGTGGAAACGCATGCCCGAGCTGCAACAGAGCCTGTTGATCTTGGATCGGTCTTGTCAGCCATCTGCGGACCCTTGGATAAGATGATGACAGAAGGCAGTCATCCTTGACTGCAAGGGATTGCCGAAAAAGAAGTGTCAACGGGGAAAGGTGTCTGGTCGGGGGAATGCGACCAACTGGACAGAACTGGGGGTGCAAAGCTGCACGGAAAAGGCTCCAGCCCCCAAAACGTTGCACCTTGTGATCGTTGTGATGAGCCTAATTAGCTTCCTGGGGGCAGAACAAGCAGGTGCGTCCCGTAGGGCTGTGCATGGAGCTGGTCTGCCCCAGACAGTGGTGTGCATGTGCATGTGCATGTGCGTGTGTGACTGTTTTTGGGTGGCTCTTGCCAAGGTTCTCCAGCTACTAGAGACAAAGGGGAGTGTGTGACACCTTGATGCCAACAGCTGGGGAAGTACGTCAGCAAACACGAGAGTAGAGTCTCCTTAAATCCCAGAGAAGCAGAAGAAAGGAAAAAAATAGTACTTTATGCTGTTCATTGTCACATATCTGTCTCCAAATCACAGAATCATACAAAATTTGGGTCGGCAGGGAGTTCAGGAGGTCACATCTAGTCCACCCCCCTGCTCAAAGCAGGACCAGCCCCAACTACATCATCCCAGCTAGGGCTTTGTCAAGCCGGGTCTTCAACACCTCCAAGGATGGAGAGTCCACCACCTCTCTGGGTAACCTGCTCCAGTGCTTCACCACCCTCCTCGTGAGAGAGTTTTTCCTAATATCCAGCCTCAACTTCCCTTGCTGCAGCCCGAGCCCATTGCTCCTTGTCCTGTCATCTGCCCCCACTGAGACCAGTCCAGCTCCATCCTCTTTGCAGCTCCCCTGCAGGGAGGCGGAGGCTGCTATTCAGTCCCCCTCAGTCTTCTCTTCTCCAGATGCTGCAAGAGACTCTCTAACCCCCATCATGGGAAAGGGAGAGAAAAGTGGGGCCTGGCATAAAAACAAGGCCTCAGGAGAAGCAGCAAAGGGCGGGGGTGCGAGTGCTGAGACAAAGCAATGAATTTTTGCAGCCGTGCTCCTGAAGAAACAAGCGCAGAAGCCCCGTCCCTGCTGGCGCTTGTGAGCTGTGTGCTATGTGCTCTGCCAGGGACGACTGTTGGGGAGAAACTCGCCCTGTTCTGGTTGTTGGCAGATGCTGGCCAGACTCCAGGCCTCCGGGCTCCCGCCTGTGAAGGAAGGGGATGGTTGTGAAGCCAACCTGCATTGTGCATGGTGCTCTGACGGCTCTGAGCCCAGGGGTCCTTGGAGCAACGCTCCACGCTGTAGGCCTTGCTCTTTCCCTGACTCCGAAGGTGTGTGTGGCCATTCTCAGGGCAGTTTAAAACGCTCATGTGTGTGATGCCATCTCTCCCATCTAATGGAAAATGACAAGCCAGCAGCTCCTGGTATGCTGGCAGAGCTGTGGGTCCCCTGGGCTCCGTGGACCGGGTGACGTGAGCTGCTGTGGCCCGGGACGGCGATCTGCTCTCCAAAACCCCAGCGCACCATCCCCTCGGAGTCTTCCATGACACCGCAGCCGCTTTGCTCCGTCTTTCGCAAGCTGGCTAGCGCATGTCCCAGGGCTCTTAGCCGCAGCTCGGGATGCTGGAGTGATTTGTGCTGTCAGGACTTCTGGGTTCTGGTCCCCTGTTTGATTGCGCCGATCCAGGAAGGGGCCGAGGTCCGGGATCCATTGTATCTTCCTTTCTGAGTTCTGCGCTGTGTCCGGACACAGCAAGGCATCTTGTGGCCTTGCAGAGGGCTGGAGCCACATCGCGTGACCAGGAGCGGGTTGTTGGCATGGTGGAGTTGGCCAGCTGCTTGTACACCTCCTCGGAAAGAGCAGCCAGCCTGGGGAGGTTTCCCCAAGGAAGCTGGCCGGTGTGAATATGGGAGCTGGCCTCTGCCCTGGGACATCGCCGTGTTCCCCGTCCTCTCCAGACTTGCAGGGAGCATTGCATTGTGGCTGGGGACTTTTCAACACCCCTGCACCGTGGCTGCTGCTCATCTGATGGGTCTAGCAGGGAGATGAATGGTCTTCCCAGCTCCCTGCCTTGGCTTTCAGTCTCCAGGCTGGGCTGAGTTTGGTTTCATCTGCCCTGTGAGTCCTCCCTGTCGCATCTCAGCTCAGGGGACCCAGAAGGTATTGCCCCCCACCAGCCCCAGGGAACCCCAAAAATTCCCTCTTGATTTTTTTTTTTTTTTTTCCTGTGCTGAGGTCCATGTGAATGGGAGGAGAAGGAGAAAGCAGCTTTGTTTGTACGTGTGATGCACAGGTACACACATGCCGGTGATTAGAAATCAGGTAGCAATCGCGCCAGGGGAGGTATGGGCAGAAAATGTGCAAGTGGGCAGTCATTAGGGGAACGCTGTGAGTTGACTCCCAACTTGTTGTAGAGATGCAGCCTGCAGCTGAGTGATTTCTCTCTCCCAGGTGTGTCACCTCAATTAAAGAGAGAAAGGTAAGCAAGTACAATTGCTCATCATTAGCATCCTCAGGGTGGTTAGGGCCGGGCTTGCAGGCAGGGAGAACGAGGATATGGTGACAGGTGCTTGTGATGTTCTGGATGGATCCACTCCTTTCAAGCAAGCTGCTTTGAGTCCATGGGAGCCAGTTTTTGCTGTATCCTTCCTGAATGGCATGGGGGTATTTCAGGAGAGTCTTGGCTTATTGATAATCCCACTTGGTCTAACTATTTATATAAAGTCTTGGAGATTTGTGGGAGAGCATCCTTGAGTGGGACAAAATAAGGAGAACAGCTTGATGGTGACACGATTCTCCTTTATGGCATGTCGTGTCTCTGATCTGGAGATGGGACCGGTCAGTCCCTGCTCGAGACGGGGCATGGCTTGCAAACTGAAATGCGGGGATGTCACGGCACCGGAGGTCTGCTCCCATTATAAGCTGTTGCTGGATATTGTGAATGTTAATCACGGCACCTTCGAAGCAGCTGAGCCGAGGTGTCGTGCCTTGAAGGCTTCCCGGTGAAATGTCAGCAGTTGATTCCAGTGGGGAGCGGGGTTTGGGGAGAAGTGTAGCACTCAATTATGCTTGCCGTTGCCAGAGCGCTTCACCTTCTTGTTGCATTTGGAGAGCTGACATTAAGTCAGGATATTACATGACAGTGAAACCTTTCACAGTTTGGAGGAAGATGATTTCATTACTAGCCGTATGTTCCAGCCCGGATTCAGGTTGAAAGTGCCAAGCAAGGGAATTGGGTTTATGGAGAATGTCTAAATCGTGGTCGTAACAATGATGCCTCCTTGCATCTTCAGAGCAGCATGCAAACAGAAGCTCAGGGAAGATGGCTTTCACCCTCCACAACCAGATGAGCAAACTCTGGCCCGGTTGGCAAGTGAAGTGTGGACTGGGCCAGGGTTGTGGCTTGAACCCGTGTGTCCCCAGGGATGAGAGGGGCATGCTCTGAGCCCACTCTGCAGAGGCTGAAGGGAATGGCTCTGTGTGACCCACTGAAGAACTGGCCCTGATACTCTCCTCCATCCACGTCTTGCAGCAGCTGGTCCTGATTCCTACTTGGAGTAACACACCAGCCCAGCTGCCCCCTGCACACTGTCTCCTTTTTTCCCCTTAGACCACACACCCATAGCAGAGATGCACAAGGGGCTGTTAAGAGTCAGCAGCCCAAATTTCTACCTTTCAAAGAATGCATGAAAACAGCAGCCCAGGGGGCTTCTGCAAGGATCTCTTGAGCCTGGAGAGACCCGGGGGGTTGTTAATAAATAAGGCCTCACATGGTGACGAACCCAGGGAGACAGCTGTTTGTGATGGGAAAGGGGGAATTCTGCATGGGGATCTCATGTGGACCCCCAGGAAGCAAATTTTGGAGGGAACCCTGCTGTGCCAGAGATGCAGGGATGGGTCTGAGGGATGGGCAGAATGAAGGTGCGTGGGTCCAAGTGAAACTGGAGCATTGCTGGTTCGCCAAGTGAGAGCCGGCAATTCCTGGCAGCTTGCAGGCCACCCCGCGTGCGGCCCAGACACGCAGCGTGGTTCCACTCCATTGACCCCAGCACAAAAAATACGCGGCCTTAATAAAGAACAACACTTCATCTCGCCGCAGCTGCTGAACTGCTGGCGAGAAGCGAGAGTTTTTGAAATGAATGTTTGATAAGGGACCGAGCCAGTGAAATGAAGTTGGCGGCAGGAGGCACAAAGCAAATGGATCATTAAGACGCTGGAGGGGATGTACCATATGCCTCCCCAGGGCAAGGGGCAGGTATCTCAGTCACCGGCTGACCCGGGTGTTACCAGCATCTCTCTCCTGTTTGGCAGCGAGGGCTGATGGGCTCATGAGAGCCTGAGAGAGTTGGTGCAAAGTGAGGTCACTTTATTAGTAAATGGGCACCTAGGTTGTCGTGGGCCAGCAGGGCATACTCCCGTGCTGAGCCACCCATCTCACTACACCCTACCACCAACCAGGCTCCAAGTGTCTCCCTGGGGTGCTTCACGTCCAGCTGATCCCCTTCCTGGAGCACACCTGCAAGCCTGGGGTCATCGCTGCCACCACTCAGGCGTCTCGGTCTGTCTGCAGCCCTGTGCCCCCTGGGATACACAGGCCTTGTAGACCTTAAGGGTGCTTGACCCATTGCAAGACCTTGGGATATTTCCCATGGCCTGGAGCAGAAATAGTAGCCTTCCTTAGTCAGCCAGACATGAAGGCATACCTCTTATCCCTCTCCCAATGAATCCACCACACTAGGTACAGTGGAGAACTTCAATATTGGTTACAGAGAGGAGGCTCGGGGGAGGATTCAGGATAGGAAGGAATCATAGAATAACCTTGAAGCAATCAGTGTGGCTAGGTAGCTGTTGATTATGCATCTGCTGTACTGCAAGGTATACATCTGGATAGGTTTCAAGTAGGTTTCTCACAAGTATCATCCAGAGGCTGGTTGAGCTTTCCTCTGGAGGCAGCAGTTCAATGTGTGTCCAGTTTCAAGAGAGAGAGGGAGAGATCCCCCTCTCTCCCTCTGGTCAGTTGTTCCCATGCTGTCCAAAATGGTTCTCCCCCTCCCCTCCTGGGCAGTTTGAGCTTATATAGCCCTTTTGGCATTACCATCCTGAATCAATCCTGGCCAGATGTTGTTGGATGCTAGCCAATCGATTTGAAATGCATCACTGGTTACCTGGAAGAGTGACAGGAGCGCCTGCCCCCATGCCATGAGGTCACTGCTAACTCAATAGGGGGGTAGACCTCCCACACCTGGTTACCTGTAACTTCTCCCATCTGCAGAAGCAAGTTCCCCATCCCCCAGGAATGTTTCCAGCCTGGGTCATAATTCGGTGCTAAATGAAACAGATGAAGGGGGAGGGCTGCCTGCCCACCACAGCGACCACGGCAACGCTCTTCCTGTTGCAGACCCACCCCTAACAGGATGGGTGTCTGGGTGGCCCCATGCCTCCATTTGATGCCTGCTGGTTTTGGGTCTCGCCCCCTGCTCCCGCACTCGGTCCCCTGCCCAGGTCCCCTGAAACCCGTGTGGTGCATGCGGCTGCACCAGGACATAGATGGTCCCGAAGTGGGCCAGCTCCTGGCGTCCTCGCCACCTGCTGGGCGCTGTTTTTTAACTCCAAAACCCTTTCTGAGTCGGGCGCTGAAGCTTTCTGCTGGGTCCAGCTACTCCAGGGGTGCTTTGTGCTGGCAGGGTTTAAGATTTGCTGGTACAATGCTGGTAGAGGTCAGGCCAGGAGAGGGAGGTTGATGGGGGTCCTCCCTACACCACCCCTGTAGCATGCAGCCTGTCCCCGTGGCCATCAGGAATCACAGGGCCTTGCTAACGAGCAATCCTGTTGGGCCCAGCTGAGGCTCTCTTCTCATCCTTGTGCAGTGAGTGTATGCTGAGGGGCTCCAGCCAGGTTTTCCCCCAGTGCTAGCTAACATGTGCTCTGTATAGCTTGGTCTGAGAAGCGTGCTGGGGCGGTGCGGTAGCTCATTGCCCCAGTAAACAGGGGCCCCAAGAGCATCCTCAGTCTTCATCGTCCAGCTCCGTGCAACCTGGCACACAGGAGCAGGGTGGTACGAGGGGGCAAGTCTGAAGGCAGAGAGCTCACAGGAAGAGCTTGTTCGTGGTCCCTCTCTCATCCTCCCTCTCTTCTCTCTTCCAGAATAAAGTCCTGAACGTGGATGGTGTGAAAGTGAAGCTGCAGGTAAGCACTCCCCAGGCCTCTGCTCAGTCCCTTGAATGTGGGGGGCCAGCATGGGCGGTGCTGGGGGACACAGGGAGCTTAGCGGGACCCCTCATTTGAAGTTGGCTGCTTAGCTGCCAATGGGCGATGAAGTGGCTGCTACCAGGGGCCTGATTCAGACCCGTTCCTAATGCTGTGTGTACTTGGAGTCAGCCCCGGTGTCAGCTGTTGGTGCAGTTGCCCTGGGGAAGGGGGTGAAACCCTAACCCTAAAACCAAGTCCCCCTGGTCTGGATCAGTGTCTTCCTTGCTTCTACTCAGGTCCCTGGGGAACTGGCTGTGTTCCCCGACCTCTGCACCGGCAGCTCAGTCCTGACACTCGTGCTCTCCTCCCTTGCCCGTTGGGACGTGACACTCTGCAAGCGCATCCCTGCATTACAACCTGATCGAGTCAATTAGTGGGTCCTCACCCATCCATCTGGCACAGGGGGGTTCAATGAGGCACGCACCATGCCGTGCACTCTTTATCGGACCCAGTCGTGTCAGCATGTGGCCATGCCGGGACTGGCGAGGTGCCTCGTTGGCCTCGATGGTGCTTGTCACTTTCTTTCTGGGATGATCCCTGTGAACATCCCCCCCTTTGCCACAAATGAGCTGCTCAGCTGGCAGATGGTTGTTAAAATGAAATGCGAGTGCGGCTGTCTCGGGGAACCCGCCTGACACTTGATTTTGTATTGATTTCCTGGAAGACTCTGGTCAGGCTGGCAGTCCTCGCCTCGCCTTTCTGAAGGCTGAGCTGTTTCCATTCCTGTGCTGCCCAGCCCCTACTCGTTTCCTCCAGTGCATCTCGTTGATGCTGATGCTTGCCTGGCTGGGCAGCATCCCCTGGGCACGGCCACGCAGGCTGTCCCAGGGAGCTGGCGATGGGGCATTAAGCACTTTATGCTTCCTTGGTGGCAACTAAGTGAGCCACTGCCTGCCCTCAGCAAGCCAGGGGCAGCAGGCTCCGTGCCCAGTGGGTCTGAGGGAGTACAGCTATTTACAGCCCCCGTCACTGCTCATATAGAGCAGGGGGGGAGACTGCAGCTCCCATATAAACCCACAGCCTTGCTCTGGGATGTCCCTGTAACTCTGAGCTGAGCCGTTTGCAAGGGGAGCTTTACTGCGCCAGGGTCCCTGCGTGGCTGGTGCACGTTGGGGCATGTCTGACGGGCTCTCCTGTGCTTGCCCTTTCCAGATCTGGGACACAGCTGGGCAAGAGCGGTTTCGCAGCGTCACCCACGCCTACTACCGAGATGCCCACGGTAAGAGCAGCTCCGTGGTGCTAGAGGGATGTGTGCCCTGCACAAGGGGCTGCAAAAGGCTCCAGGATCCCGACCCTGGACAAAGCTGGGTGCTCACTCACCCATTGCTGGCTGGTTTGGAGGCTGGTGTGCTATGGTCACCTCCTGTCCTGCATCCCTGCATCACGGTGTGGGGTCGGAGCCCAGATACAAGCTCCCCAGGGGCGGTCAGGCTTCATCCTCTGAAGTCATGTGCAAAGGCAGGGAGGAAGCCCTTTAGCCCCCAGCTTTGCAGCGAGGCGGGAGGCTGTGGGCCCTTCAAGACCCGCTCCGTGGAGCCCCGGGGCTGAACTCTGCTGTGCCCACTACTCCCAGGGGAGCAAGGTGGGTGGGACCTGGGAGGGCTTTGTGACTCGGCACGTGGCCCTGGGAGCCGATACCTGCCATGTCTCTAGCAGCGCCCGAGGCCAGCGCTCCTTCCTGGGTCTGCTCCCCAGCTCGTTGCCATGGGAACAGCTGCTTCGCAGGTTTTAAAAAATAAAAAATATATAGGCGTTTCTTGTGCATTGTTGAGTCTGGGTCTCCGTAGCATAGTTTCATAGCATCAGCCTGGCTCTCCAGCACCTCTGTCCCCCGCGTCTCCCTCCATCCACTCTGCATCTCATGGCAACCGGTGCAGAGCCGGCTCTTTCCATGAGATGTCTCCCACGACCGGGAGCCTTACTGGGGGTGCCGGAGCCCTCTGCACCCCCGTGCTGCCCCTCCTGCCCATGCCCAGCACCGGGAAGCACTGATCGCAGCCTCGCTGCATGCATACAGAGGGAAGGCAGCCCTACCCCTGGGGAGCTGCAATGAGGAGCCAGGGGTGGGTTATGGAAAGAGGAGATCTGGACCCTTGCTTAAATGGACCTGCGGCCTCAGGAGTGTCCTGCGAGCTTTGGCTGGGCCGTAGGGAACGAAGCCCCTCTGGCAGACACGGCAGGCTGCACAAGCTGCAAGCCTGCTGGCCCCCCTGACTCGGTCGGTTGCTTCTGCCCTTGAAAATTTGTCTGTCCACGTGCCGTGAGCTGAGAGCCCGTGGCCACATGCATGTGCCCCGGTGCGGGCCCGGGCTATGGGGCACGAAGGACCAGCACGGGGCTGGGGGGGCCTCCTGCGTGTCTGGCTGGGCTGAGCTGTGCTCCCCGGTGTCTTTGGATGCAAGGAGACCTCCTAGGCCAAGGGTTAGTGAGGACTTAGTTAGGGAGCTTCTGGAGGGGCTGGACATGAATTCAAGTCAGCCGGTCCGGATGATCTCCACCCTAGAGTTCTAAAGGAACTGGCCGAGGTCATTGCAAGTCCCTTGGCACAGCTTTATGAGCACTCGTGGTGCACTGGAGAGGTGCCAGAGGACTGGAAGAGGGCCACCGTGGTTCCAATCTTCAAAAAAGGGAGGAAGGAGGACCCAGGAAACTATAGGCCAGTTAGTCTTACCTCAATCCTAGGCAAGCTGTTTGAGAAAATAATTCTGGCACACATCCAGGAGGGGCCAGCAGGGGACTGCATGCTTAGGGGCAATTAGCACGGGTTCATCAGTGGCAGGTCCTGTCAGACCAACCTGGTGGCTTTTTATGATCAGATCACCAGATCATTA
>NW_017729016.1:5648415-5655609 GCF_001723915.1 Gavialis gangeticus
GGGGTTTTTAAGAGGAGGTTAGAGGAACACCTTGCCGGGGTCATTTGACCCCAGTACTCTTTCCTGCCATGGCAGGGGGTTGGACTAGATGATCTTCTCAGGTCCCTTCCAACCCTAGAAACTATGAAACTATGAAACTGAGACTTGCGCTGCCGTTCTTCACCCATACAAACGAGCCTCCATCTGGCTCTTCTCTCCAGAGCTCTCCGGCATCCCTGGAGAAGTCAGCTTGTCAGCAGCTGTCTCCAAATCTCTTTCCAAGTGGCTGGAGAGCTTGGCTGCTCCCCGGGGGCCCATCTGCAGTCACTGGAGCACTGGCGCCCATTGCATGTGTGCGTTCCTCCCCTTCCCGCTGCATGGGCTCCTGCGGGGCCATTCGGGGTTACACGACTATCGGAGGTCCTGTTTGGGGGCCTCTGAGCCATGCGCCCCTCGCAGCTGGGCTGGTGTGGGTCACTGCATCTGCTGCAGACTTTGCTGTCTCTGGGGGGTTTGGCTCACATTTTTCCTTGCCATGAAGGCAGCAGCTCAGCTGATGGGAAGAGTTCATCCTGTCTAGCTGAGCAGGTCAAGTGCAGTGTGAAAACCTCCGGCCCTGAGTCCTTCCTACAGGGATCAGGGCATTAGCTGGAGTCGACTGCACTGACCTACAGCCCATCTCTGCTGCATGTAGTCAGGGTTCAACTGATGGTGCCTGGCTTCAGAGCGCTCCTGTGACAAGGGCATATTGCTTCTCCGGAGAACAGTCATAGCTGCTGCCTCTCGTTAGAGATCGTCCCCACGAATGGTCGCTCAGAGATATCTGGTTCCCATGAACTAGGAGACATTGCATTGCCTTTGCTAAGCCAGCTCTGACTGCAGCGTCTCAGACACCGCAGATAAATAGCTCCTGCCTGCTAATTGCTCCCTGGAACAAAATATTTGTTTTGGGTGTCTGTAAGAGGCATCTCTTCAGCCGCACAGTGAAGCCTGATGCATGCGGCAATTAAAGACTCGCTTAGCATAAGGAGAAGGCCTTCTCTGACTGGCGCCTGGGTGCGCACACATCCGTAAGCTTCCTGGAGACTCAGAGCGGTGATGCTTGGCCCTGTTTATTGTCAGGCAGATGCTCAGAGGAAGAGCAGATCCCGGGAGACTGGTTTTGCTGGACAAGCTGCAGGGTGCTAGCCAGGGTCTGCCTGCATGGCTGCACAGACCCCTCTTCAGTGCTGGCATCTCCCTGCACGGATGCACAGACCCCTCTTCAGTGCCTGTGTCTACCTGCATGGATGCACAGACCCCTCTTCGGTGCCCGGGTCTGCCTGCACAGATGCACAGACCCCTCTTCAGTGCCAGGGTCTGCCTGCACGGATGCACAGACCCCTCTTCAGTGCCCGTGTCTACCTGCACGGATGCACAGACCCCTCTTTAGTGCCAGGGTCTGCCTGCACGGATGCACAGACCCCTCTTCAGTGCCCGTGTCTACCTGCACGGATGCACAGACCCCTCTTTAGTGCCAGGGTCTGCCTGCACGGATGCACAGACCCCTCTTCAGTGCCCGTGTCTACCTGCACGGATGCACAGACCCCTCTTTAGTGCCAGGGTCTGCCTGCACGGATGCACAGACCCCTCTTCAGTGCCCGTGTCTACCTGCACGGATGCACAGACCCCTCTTTAGTGCCAGGGTCTGCCTGCATGGATGCAGAGACCCCTCTTTAGTGCCAGGGTCTGCCTACACGGATGTACAGACCCCTCTTCAGTGCCCGTGTCTACCTGCACGGATGCACAGACCCCTCTTTAGTGCCAGGGTCTGCCTGCACGGATGCACAGACCCCTCTTCAGTGCCCGTGTCTACCTGCACGGATGCACAGGCCCCTTCTCATTCCCTCCCAGTAGTCTGTCTCCAGGGCACACGCTCTCCTTGTTCCCAGCTGGGAGGCTCTGTGCTCCAGGGAGGGTTTACGAGGAAGCTGCTTGTCTGCAGCCTTCACCCACTTCACCTGTGGGCAACCAGCTCATGTGTGGCTTTTCCAGCCCATCAGGCAGATGCTGTTGCTCCCCATGTGAGCTCCAGGGACGAGGGCTGTGCCTCGTGCCATGCTGGGGAGCACTGGTGTTGGATGGGGACTCAGGCCACCTCCTAGCATTTCTGTTCTGGCCTCTGCTGCAGGGAGGTGGCATGTGGGGGGCAAGGGCTCGATCATTGAGGGGTCATATAAATCACAGACTCCTATAGCACCGGGGCTGGAAGGGACCTGCAGAGGTCCCATGTAGTCCAACCCCCTTCCTGAGGCAGGATCATTCCTGTCCAAACCATCCTATACAAACCCATTATCTAACCTCTTCGGAAAACTACCATCGACCCTGACGCAGGTACACCTGAACCTGCCCCAGGTAAGGCAGGGGAGCCACAGGAGTCTGCACCAGGCCCAGGGAGCTGTTTTTCTCCATGAGACCGGTATTAAAATGGCTTAAAATGAGACGCGGTGCTTGGGGAGCACAGAGCCACGGGGCTGGGCATTGTGCAGGACAACATTGGAGCCTGCCAGGCCCGGGCAGCAGTTCAAACACTTCTCTCCCCAACACGGGGGCTGTATCAGGCCTTCTCTGCCAGTGAAGGAGGCTGGAGTAAGTGCTCTGGCAGTAACGTGGCGGAGGAGGGTTCGAGCGCCGCTTGTCCCAGCACGAGCTGCTGGATTCTTCGTTCTTTTGGGGTCCTGATCAGCTTCCCTGCAAGATCTGCTTCCTTTATCGAGGCGTTGTACCAGTTTTCTGCCCTGGGGTGAGAAATACTGTCAGCTTCAGTGCATTGTGACATGCAAGAGCAAAGCTTTGCGTGCCCCCGAGAGCAGAGGACCCCAGGGGACTAGGCAATAGCTACCTGCATTCACTCTCTCTCTCTCTCTCCCCACAGCCCTGCTGCTTTTGTACGATGTCGCAAACAAAGCCTCCTTCGACAACATCCAGGTGAGCACCACCCTGCACTGGACATGGCTGCTGCGGTCTGCATTGTAGCCCGGGCTCCTCAGCTTGTCATGGCAGGCTGGCGGTGGCAACGGCATCCCACGCCTGCTCCGCTGTTCTGCTCCGGTTTGCAGGGGAGCTGTTACAAGCTGGAGGGACCCAGCCCATAGGGCTGAGCCCAGCACGGAGGCTGCTCCTGCCCCGGGAGGGTGGGGAAGAGGTGCTGGTGCCTTCACAGCTTTGCTCCTCTGCATCACTTGGCTGACTTGCAGTGTTGCTCAGGGCTGGTCTGCAGCTCCGTGCGTGTATAGGTCTGACCCCGTGCTGGAAGCGAGAGTGAGACCCATCGCTGATAATGGCAGGGGAGGAGTGCCCCTGGCCCTGGCTGAGCCTGCCAGTTCACGTGGGCCAGGTGAAGCCCTGCTGTAAACAGAGCTCATTCCTTTCCTGCCCAAACCCTCCAGATCGGCAAAGCTTTGAAGTGGCAAGACAGAGCCAGGCTGCAGGGGTGATACATTTAAAGTCTGGGTGCGCTCAGGCATGCTCACATCCCAGGGTCTTGTTCCACAGTGGTGTCCTTCAGATGCAAAAGGGTCCAGCAGCTGCCAGCTGGCTCCTCAGTGTGCCCGGAGAAGGGAAAGGCTGAACTGGGGCAGGGGGAGAAGCAGGGTGAATTGGGTAGGGTGCTTGTTGCCATCCGTCTGGCTCAGCTGTTACGCTTTGGGGGCAACCAGTCACTGTTTGGGTCGGGGAGGAATGACTGAAGGGGAAGGGGGATGCCGACACGGAGGAGAGATGCCGGCGTGGCTTTGCCATGGGGTAGCAAATGCAAGGAGAGTGCCTTGCTCGGCTTGCAGCTCCTCACACGCTCGTTGCTCCGGGCTGCAGAGCTGATCCCAGTCCCAGCTCACGTGGGCACCCGAGTCTTAGCGCCACGCACAAGCATAGCAGTGCAGATGCCCCTTTGCAGCACGTGGGCTGCACTCTCTCGGGGGTGAGCTCTGCAGGGGGGGCCTGCTCCAGGGCCACAAAGGACCTTTTCCTCCCCAGGATTTGGCCTTAGGGTGGGTGATGCCAGGCAGGGACATGCCTCCTGAGCCGGGGTGATGCAGCATCCGTGCTTCCCATGACCCCATGGCTGCTCCTGGGCACTGGTAGAGGGCAGGGTTGCTCAGTGCATTTGCTGCGGCCGTGCCCTGTCCTTGGAGGGCATCGCACACAGACAGGCTGGGGACAACGAAGGAGCCCAGGAGCAGCCGGGTTGCCTACACCAGTCTTTACTCGGGCCTGAGCGGCGCTCCTGGGTTTGTGCTGGTGGAGCGGCCTGTGTTTTAGACGCACAGGAAGAGAGTGACAGTGTTAGGAGCAGAGGTGCCGGCACGGCTACAGCTGCAGTTGGTGGCTGGCACGGGGCTTTCTGCCAGGGATCAGGGATAAGCTCTCCTGGGAAAGCAGCTGCTGTGCCAGCCTGCCCTGCCCCTCCCTTTGAAGCATGTTCTGCTTTGCATTTTGGGGGGCATTGAACCCCCATATCCCCCCGTGAAGCTCAGGCCAGGATCTCCGGGGAAGCCTGCGCTGCTTGCAGGGTCACTACAGCACCTGGGCTTGTCCCCTCTTCCTCTCTCCCAGGCCAGTGCACCAGTCGTGCCCGCGCAGGCAGGGACGGGCTCAGCCCTGCAGCAGCAAGCGTCTCCCCTGCATGCAGGTGTTTATGGCAACAGGGTGTTTGCTTTGCTCAGGGCAAACATGGCCTTGGAGCTGCTGATATTTGCAGAGCAAACCCACGAAGCACAATGATCTGTCGGATTTTCCAAGGCTGCTTCCCCGCCCCCTCGGCGCGCAGCCACGGCTGCAGGTTTCATGGATGGAGGAGGGTGGCATTTTCCTTTCCAGCCAATCTGCTCGCATGGCGTGTGCGAGCTGGTGAACCAGAGCCCCAGCAATCCCCAGCAAAGCCCGTGCAAAGCCCCGTGGGCTTCCCCAGAGCTCTCGTCTTCAGGCCGTGGCTGTACGGGGCTGGATCGAAGGGTCTGTATATGCACATCCCAGCAGCGGGCTGTCCCAGCCCAGCTCCCCCAGGGCTGTTCTCAGTGGGGGCAGACGCCAGGACAAGGAGCAATGGACTCAAGTTGCAGCGAGGGAAGCTGAGGTTGGATATTAGGAGAAACCTTCTCACGAGGAGGGTGGTGAAGCACAGGAACGGGGGTTACCCAGCGAGGCGGTGGCATCTCCATCCTTGGACGTTTTTAATGCCCAGCTCAACAAAGCCTTGGCTGGGATGATGTAGTTGGGGCTGGTCTTGCTCTCAGCAGGGGGTTGGACTAGATGTGACCTCCTGAGCTCCCTTCAACCTGAATTTTCAGTAATGCCTTGATTCCCCGGCTACCTACTCCCTCGCCAAGATGGACCAGTGCTTCCTCGTGCCTTGCCCCAGCATTGCTCTGTGCTGCTCGGAGCAGCTGTGTTTAAATGACTGGCAGATGAAATACGCCCCCCGGGGACCACATGTGACCTGTGTTCAGGCAGGGAGGCCTGGTAACCCCCTTCAGCTTTCCAGCGGGGCGGGTATTTTCATTCTCAGACAAGTCAGCTCCACCGAAACAAAACCAGTCTCCCACCCAATTCGGGGCTCGAGTTATATTGCATGTTAAATGGCAATTTGTATTAAGCCTCCATGACACTTCCAGTGGTTCTGGGAG
This sequence comes from Gavialis gangeticus, assembly GCF_001723915.1. Taxonomy (NCBI): domain Eukaryota; kingdom Metazoa; phylum Chordata; order Crocodylia; family Gavialidae; genus Gavialis; species Gavialis gangeticus. The sequence goes on from NW_017729016.1 coordinate 5,654,058, forward strand.
TAAATCTCTGGCTGTCTTGTCCCCGCTTGTAAGCATCAGCTGATTACACTTGTTAAGGTCTGGGCCTGGCTGAGAACAGGGATTTGCCACCCTCGGGTGCTGCCTGCCGTCGCCGTGCTGCCAGCGGTACGGTGGGAGCTGGGATGGCCCCAGCGAGGCCCATCAGCGGGGCTTTATCCTGTCAGCACCCAGTTGAATGGGGTGGGCTGAGCCACGTTGATGAGCTCTGCTGCCCTGGAGTTAGGGCTGTCCTGGGACTGTGATAGACCCAGGGGTTTCTCTTCATCCTCTGCCCCTTTCTAGGCCTTTAGCTTTGGCTTCTTCCTTCCTGGGATCATGTTTGCAGAGACCCCTGCCCCTGGAAGCACTGTCGGCCTGCCCGTACCCGAGCCATTTGGGTGGTCGTAGGAGCACGAGGAGCTCGTCCCTTGCCCCTCAATATCAGATGCTTGTCAGTGGGACCGCCTCGGGGCAAGTGGGTGCTATGGCTTGGAGCGAGCAGTGGGTGACAGTCTTTGGCAGTGCCCCGGGGGAATTGCACCTGCACCCGGTGCACACGTGGCCCCGGGAACCCCCCGCCTGGCTCCCGAGAGGCAGCGTCACAGCCCGGTCTAATGAAAGGCACTCGAGAGGGTGACAGGCAAATGGCACCTGGTGGCGTACACCTCTCCCCACCACTGCCTGGGCTCTGACGGGAAGAGGCTGCATTCGGCCTTGACTCCCTGCCCTCATCAGCGGCTCCCGTGCTTGCTAAGTGAGCGCAGTAGGAAGCGGTGGGCTGATGGCTGGCCCAAAGCCCATCCTGGCCTGCCCTTCAGGAGCCCCTCGGGGGCATTTATGCAGCAAGTCCAGCCCCAAGCAGCGTGTAAGCGGGAGCAGATATACCCCCAATATACCCCCGCCAGCCTGGAAGCCCCAGCCCAGACAGCTGCAGCAATTGGAGGATCTTGTTCATTCACCCAGGCGTCGGGTTAAGGGACCCTCTTGTCTTATCCTGCCTCAGGTGTCTCACGTAATGGGATTCCCCGTGTCCTCGAAGAGCAGGCCCGTGGGGGTGGGAACAGGAGCTGGCGTCCCGTGGGCTGCGTGCCAAGAGACCCGCAGGAGCGTGCGGCTGAACTCGGTGCTGGGGCTGGCAGGGTTTTGGGCAGCCCCCTGGGTTTTGCTCTCGGGCACTGGCTGGGCCAGGGATGGGGATTGCGACTGCGGAGGTGCAGGAGACAGCCCGTGCAGCCTGGCAGGATCCTAGCCCTGCCCCTCCTGGGGTCCCGGGTCAGTAGCCGGGCACTGCTGCGGCCCAGCTGGGACCTGCTTTGGGCTGCGTTTGCCGGTGGGGGCAATGCTCAGTTCTCTCTCCCCGGCCCCCCTGCTCGCTGCCTTTTCCTTGCTTGCTGGCAGCCGGATGAATGCGCCTGGGAAAATCAATGGCCAGATTGGATTCGGGCACTCAATGATCCTCTAATTGCTGCCGTTAGCTGGGGAGCACGCACCAGGCAGGCAGCGCTCCTGCCGCGGGACCTCCCCGCCTCCGCACTCCTCTGTGTGTGGGCTT
>NW_017729016.1:5655716-5665136 GCF_001723915.1 Gavialis gangeticus
CCGCACTCCTCTGTGTGTGGGCTTCATTCCTAAGTTGCCCTTGGGTGGCACCTGGGTCCAGCCCCGCTCCCCTCCTACCTGCCTCCTCGGCCCAAGCCAGGCCAGGGACCTGGGGCCACCCTCGCTTGCCGGAGGCACTTAGCAAAGCCCCGGGGCCAGGCCCTGGGTTGCCCAAGCCCAAGACGTTGCCCAAGCCCTGGGGCCAGGCCCTGGGTACAAATGCCAGCGGGCTCCCAGCAGAACCAGGAAGGAAAATGCCCTTGGCCTGGCTTGCCAGCCAGCTGGGGTGGAGGGAAGCCCCCGTGCTTCTTGCAGGGCTGGGGAGCAGGCACGGCCCCTGCCTGCCAAGGGCCTGTGTCCTGCCCGGGGTTGTTCCCACAGGAGGCACCTTGGGAAGTGCCGTGTGACCCCAGCCTCCGCCTGCATGCTCGGAGGTCGGGCTCAGTTTGGGCCTGGGGGTTTACGGGGCCATGTCTCCCCAACGCCCTGTGCAGAGCAGGGACCGTGGCTCACAGCAGCACCGATCTTGCAGGCAAAGGCTTGTTACTTTGCTGAGGAAGCGGACCCGTCTCCAGCAAGCTCAGCAGCGTTCCTGCCTCCGTCTAGCGTTGGGAAGCAGGCACACCCCGGCAGCGGGAAATATACTGTTCCCTGGATGGGAACACAGCGCCTGTGTGCAGGGGCCCCCCGCTCCCTCCTGTGCCGGGGGTGATGGGAGGAAGGCCCCGATTGTGCCTGCGGTGATGCCAGTTGGTTCGTGTCGTAGGGCTTTAAACAGATGCTCTGGTCCCTTGGTGCTGAACAAAGGTGACCCAGCTGTGTCCCTGATGCAGCAGTCGTCTTCCTTCCGAACTGGGGGCGGCTGTTACCCAGAGCAGGAATCCCTGCAAGGATGCATTCAGTGTCAGCAGGCTGCATCGGTGCCCCGAGCCCAGCACCACTGCCCCGGCAGAGCATCCTGGTGCCCGGAGGTTGGTGGCGCTAGGGGATTCCTCTTTGGAAAAGGGGCTGAGCGCGGTGGTCTGCACGGGCTTATCCAGTCTATGCCGCCATCTTGTATAAAAGGGAAAAACTCCTGTTTTGGTGTCAAGCCAGGTCCTGTTTTTACAGAGGAAATGCTAACAAGGCCTCCGTGGCAGGAGCGAGCCGCGTGGGTCGCTCGTGTCCTGTGTGCCCGGTTGCTCCCCGTTCCTGCCCAGGGAAGAGGAGTTTTCAAACCCGTGATGTTTCTGGGAGGCAAAACTTGCTGCAAGAGCCTGGCTGGGGGCAAGGGCTGAGTTTCCACCTGCCCTGGCCTCACTCCCTGCAAGGCCTCGATAGTGCCCGTGCTGGTTGCGGAGAGGAGGCTGGGGCTGGGCTGCACAGACACCCGGTGCTGGGCATGTTCCTGGGCTAGGACCCCCCACCCCATCAGGCTCCCCACGCCCATACCGGTCCTCATGGGCGCTGTGCTCTGCTTGTCTCCTCCCAGGCATGGCTGACGGAGATCCATGAGTACGCGCAGCAGGACGTCGTCCTCATGTTGCTGGGGAATAAGGTGAGTTGGGCCCGTGGGCATTCATGGAGGTCTCCACCCACCGCCGGGCACACAGCTGTTGCCCAACCTCGGGGCACATTGCATTTGCTGCTGGCACTTGGGAGCTGGTAGGGGAGGGGGGCTGTGCCATCGATGGCTGCCCCACTCCCGTGCCGCTGAGCTGTGTAACGCGGCACTCTCTCGCTGCCAGGCGGACTCCACCCAGGACAGAGTGGTGAAGAGGGAAGATGGAGAGAAGCTGGCCAAGGTAGTTGGGTCGTGGGGACTGGCCTGTCCTGGCTGGGAAGCAATGCCCGTCCTTCCCGGCTGTGGGTGGGAGTCAGTCTCATGGGAGGAACCCACACGTGCACACACAACCCCACTTCCCTGGGGTGCTCTGCTTGCAGTGCCCTGCAGGACAACCTTCCAGCAAAGCCCCCTAAGCACCCCAAGTCCTCCTCTGTCTGGCCACCTCCTGACCCCTCCTTGGGCATGCACCGCTGCGCTGCCTGGGGTGGGCTCCCGTGCCCTGGGGAGAGCCGGGCTGCTCCGGCACTGACCGGCTCCGGTTTTGCAGGAGTACGGCGTGCCCTTCATGGAGACCAGCGCAAAGAGCGGCCTCAATGTCGACTTGGCCTTCACAGCCATTGCCAAGTAAGTTCATTGCCTTTTTGCCCGGCTGCTGGAATGAAATCTGCCCTGTGCCCGTTCTCAGCGGCCACCTAGACAGCTAGCAGGGCTGCAGCACAGGACAAAGCAGGCTGAGGTCCTGCAGTGCAAGCCCCTGCCGGGGTATCCCATGGCCATGCCCTGGGGTCAGCCGAAGTGTGACTTTAATGGGCACTTCAGTGCTCCCCGCATCCCAGCCCAGCATGAGGCTGGGAGGGGGCAGTGGATGCTGTGGGTCTCCCTTGTGGCGGTGGCCCCAGCGAGCGACCCCTTGCCCTAATCTCCCACAGGGAGCTGAAGCACCGGTCCATGAAGCTGCCCAACGAGCCCAAGTTCAAGCTCCATGACTACGTGAAGAAGGAAGTGAGAGGCACCGGCTGCTGCAAATCCTAACATGCAGGCGTTGGCGCCTGGGGCGCTTGTACAGAGACTCGCGTTCGTGTGCCGTCCCCCTCCTCGTGGCCAGTATGTGCATGTCTGTCCGTTGTGTCTGTATGCGCGCACAGGGGAGCTGAGACGTGTGGGACAAGGAGCAGCAGGAAAGGCTCTCGCTGGGCCAGCGCGGTCCGGCCACCACATACCAGAGACCCCACTGCAGCCACGTTCCTGTGCTCGCTTGGTCAGGTGTAAAACCTTGGCGGGCTCCGGCCAGGGAAACGAACCTTTCCTTCCCGCTTCGGTCTTCGCTGGGCTGTCTGGTCTGGAGCCGTGGGCTCTGGGGAGGGTTTGGCACAGGCAGAGAGGGAGGTGGTAGCGGTCTGAGCACACCCTGCAGCGTCATCACGATGGCTCTTGACGTCTCCTCCCCCCGTGGCCTTAGGCAAGCCGCTCCACTGCTCTGTGCCTCAGTTTCCCCACCTGTAAAATGGGTGCGGTGATACTTGCCCCGCAGGGGGTGCCATGGAGTCAAGGGCCGTGTCAAGTGCTATTCTTACGTGACTATGGGGAAACTCGTTGGGTTTCAGAGCCAGAAGGGCAGCCCCGCTCAGTGACGTCTTCCCTCCCGATCTGAAACACTGCTTTCCAAACTCTCCAGCCTGGGGCACGGTGGCTGTCGGCTGCGCACGCCGGAAAGCTTTCCGTCCTTGAGGCTGGTATTTTTGTAGTCGCTCCCCTTGCTCCATCCGTCGGGACTGTCCCTTCCTCGGCGCAGGTTCTCCTTCTTCCGGCAAGGGACAAGAGCTTAGATGTCCGTTTCTGTGTATGCCCCCATTGTACAGAGGAGCCGTGACCATTTCCATGTTTGATAAAGGCTGTGGCTCCCCCTTCTTGCCGTTTCTAGTATTTTGATTGAGGAAAACCCCGATGTGCTGCCGCTTTTTCTAGGTATCTTCACATAGGTGTGCTCGCGTTCGCAGACCGTACCCGCGCTTCGGTTTCTTTCCCACTCTGGGGGCAGATCTTTCCGCTTAAGACCACCGCAGGTCTCAGTAGACCTGTGTAGCTTTGCTGTCATTAGCTGCACAGGTCTGCTGAGAGCCCCATGCCAGCGCCATGCACTGAAATCCTCCTTCATCCCCCCTCTCCCCCAGGTCTTTGGCAGTGCTTTTTTCTAATTTTTATTGCACCTCTAAATGAATGCATCTCTGTTGGGCTGAGGCTGATTCTGAGCAGAGGTTTGCAAAGTTCGTGGCCCTGACCCCGGGCACCCGATGCAGTGAATCTCCCTTTTGCAATCCATCTGAGGCTCAAAGCTCCTCCAGCCAAAAGCAGGTGGGGGGTTTCTTAGCACCCAGTTCAGACCGGCCCGCCCCTTGTCGCATTAAGGTTTGATTCAGGCCGACGGGGGCTGAGTCCACGAGGCCCAGCCAGCGAAGCAGCGAGTGGTCCTGGGCCCCAAAGGAGAGATTTGCTTTTTTAAAGGGATGGACGGACGCCCTGCGCAGGGAGCCCGATACACAGAGTAGCAGCCTGAAAGCAAGTTAGAGTCCTTGCAACAAACGCTGTGACCGGGACCAGGCAAAATGCCCTGGAAATTTTATATTTTGGATGCTGGGGAGGAAAAGAATAACTTTTTCTCCTTCATTTCCTGTGACTTAGTTTCTCACCCAAAAGCATGAAACTGAAAGCAGAAAAAAATCTCTTTTTGCGGAACCCAAGCAGCGAACTTTTAGCAAAACCACCCTTTTTGTAATCAGAGTGCGGGGTCCAATAATGTTTGGTCAATTGACTAGTCAAAATTGTAAAAAAAAAAAAAAGCGCCAAATGGTCCAAATAATACACAGAAAAAAGCATTAGGTTTTCCACCAAGATGTGTCAAAAAACAATTTAAAAAAAATCATATTTCTGTCAAGAAAACTACCAAAAAAGGTAGGTTTTTTTGTAAAATTGCTATAATCTTTGACTGGTCAAAAATATGCAGTCAGTTCACAGGTCAGCTGGCAATATTTGACCTGTCAATTGACCAGCTTGCCAGTTCTAGTTTGGGTGTTAATAAAAAATGTGAGCGAACAGCACGTGTAGGTGTCTCTTCACGAGGTGCTGGCTTTGCACAGAAATACCTTGGTCGCCTGCGGTGCCCACAACTAGGCATGCCTCTGGCTCATCCATGTTTGTTCTCACTTGGGCAAGCACAGACACAGGAGCAAGGGGCAGAGTGGAGCTGGCAGATGGATCAGGTCTCGGGTCTGCTCCGACAGTGGTGCAAGTGGTGCTGGGCTCCTGTAGCTGCTGCTGCCTGCTCAGAGGCTCAGTCCTGTCCTGTGCCTGGCACCTGAGGAAATCAGTGCTTTCCCCAGGTGCCAGGCCCATCCCCTTTCTCAGCACATAAATTGAGGCTGCTGCTGCTCTCCCAGCAGCAGGGCAGAGCCCTTTGGGCCTGGCTCTTTGAAAGAGGTTCCCATGCACCTCCTGCCCTCGTGGGCATGCCTGCAGGAACAGTGCTCCCAGTTCAGTTTGGGGCTCTAATTGGGCAGGAAATGTTTGGTGGTGCAGCCTGCTCCCCTCCCACTCTCCGTTGTGAACCGATCTCTTCTGTACCACAGCAGAAATGAAGTGTTGGTAGCAAGCACCTGCGTTGGATCCGTTTCCTGTTTATTTTGAACACCAGACCAAGCCACTCTCCTGCCTCTGACTCAAGCCCCTCTGTGTGCTACTTGGCTTCTGGCACGATTCTCAATCCTGACCTTGCCTTCAGTGCAACACCTTCAGGGACTCGGTTATATAAGTTCTTAGCTTGTTTTTACATGGGCTTGTACTGCCACCCAGCGATGGAGAATTGTTCAGTCCGTTCAGTCGTAAATAAGGCTCAGAGCGCCGTGTTACCTGCACTAGACCCTTGCTGGCTCTGGTTTACAGCTTTTATGTTGTTCCTGTTAATAAAGATTTTTTAATGATCCTCCTGGTGTCTTGGCTTTGTGATCCAGGGGGCACCGACCTCAGCAGAAAGGAAAATACACCCACTTGCCCCGTTGCTGGGTCTGTCCTAGAGCACAGTTCAGCTCCACCCCATCCTGAAGCCCACTATGCAACTCAGGGTGCAGCCTGAAGAGCCAGCATTAAATGTTCTCATATACCTGGCCCATAGCAACAAGCAGAATACGGAAGGACGCTGCTATTCCTCCTGTCCCTTTAGGTCAGGGATTTTCATGCAATGGTCAGTCCTGTTTATGGGAGAGAGCAGAAGGAGCGTCCGGAGCACTGTCTCATAATGCTAAATGCAGGTGTCCCTTACAACAGATAAAACTGCCTTAGATTAAGCGTGACTTAAATCTTGATTGGTCTAATGCAGCAATTCCCAATCAGGCTGACACCAGATCCTTTCCCAGGTGGGAAGAGGGAAGCAAGCAGGTAAATTAATAAATCCCAGGCCCTGCCTGAATGATCCCCCATGCCCCCTGTCCAGCTTCTTGGCAAGGAGGGAAGCGTTGTAATACGGACATGTTTTGGGAACTGGGTACCACTACTCCGTTCACAAACATTGAAACAGAAGGTTCAAGCCCATACAAGGCTGAGAACCACTGATCCAATGCAACTCTTGCGATGGGCTGTCAGGCCCAGGAGGGAACTGAAACCCACCAAGTAACCCAACAGTGTCTTTTGCAGAAACTTTTCAAGCTGCTATTCATAGGATGCTGGGTGTTTTTCAATCACCCTGGCAGGAAGTCACAGAAGAGACCTGCCACATTTGGCTGAGAAGAATTTAAGCACCAGGAGAGCTACCAGTTAGTGCAGAGCTTTCACCAGGTGGGTGAAGAGGGGCTGCTGCCTTTGGCATAGATTAGCAACCATTACAAAAGTCTTTAGTACCTTGAGAATTAATCCCTAGGAGGTGCCATAGTACAATAGCGCAGCTTGATAAACTGGAGTTACTACAGTCTGCAAGAGCTCCCTGTCCACTTCTGTCAGGGACCTCTTCAGATCCCTCAGGCCCTTCATAGGTTTTGGCAAGAGCTCTTCCAAATGCACCTTGCTACTCAGCAGCAGACTGGACTGACCAGTAAAACTCAGTGACTGCAGTCAGCTCTATTCACATCTCATAGGATGTCTCTTCCCCCACCCATTGCTGAAGAGGCTTCACAGGTAGAAATCTGAGCTCATAGTTACACAACAGAGCAGGGGATGCCTTGCTGCTGTAGGGAGAAATATTTGTAAAGTGCTAAATTACTTGCAGCCTAGCTTCAAGCAGCAGACAACTGCAGTGTGCTCTTTACTTAGAAGAGTGAAGCCAGGGCTCCAGAACAAACTTAGGAACAGCTGAAAAATGCTTAACACCTTGCTGCTACAGGGAGAAATATTTAAGTGTTTTTCAGCTGTTCCTAAGTTTGTTCTGGAGCCCTGGCTTCACTCTTGTTCCAAGTAAAGAGCACACTGCAGTTATCTGCTGCTTTAGGCTAGGCTGCAAGTAATTTAGCTTTGGGCTGGATGAGAGATTTCTGTACATAATGTCAAGGCAAGTTAAATAAAGGGTCTTAACCTACTGTGCTCTCCCTTTAGAGGCACTCCATAAAGCAATTGCTAGGTGGAGTGAACATACTATTAAACCCTAGAAGTAATGGGATGTATGACCATGCAATGCAGCCAACTCATTCCAATGTGAATATGAGGTTATTAATACAAACCATTTCCCCCTCTGTAGTCTTAAGCAGTTTTTATACTAGCTATTTTTTGTGAGCCTGGGGGGGTTAATACTCCAGGACCTTATACTTAAGCATGAGGTCATTTCCAGTGCTTCATAAGCTATTTCAGTCAAAAAACAGCATGTTGAGTTCTGTGCTGATGAGTAAGATTTGGCTTGTTCACAAGGTACAGGCAGCAATGTTTATTCTCACTTTTAATTCACATCTGTGCACAATATGATACAGAGGTAAAAGGAAAACCTGGATTCTACTAATTTCATCATGGCTGGATGCACACTTTAGATAGCCGAAGTCAGTTCAGTGATAAGCTGGGGCAAGACTCTACAGAGCTCACAAGAACAGGGTTTAGTCCCATAACAGCACCTTGAACTACTTTACTGCAAGCATGAGCTCAGGGATGCTCTTTGCCACTAAAAAGCTATTTCTTCCCTCTGCAGTTCTAATGCTATGATCTAGCACAGCAGATCTCACCCTTTGTTGCCCCAGGACCCACATGTAAACACCTATGACCGGTCCTGACTTAGTGCCCCTCACTCCACACCCCCCAAACCAGACACCCAGTGTGGGCCAAGCCCCCCCCAAGCAGCCCCTCAAAGGCTGGAGCTCTGCCGGCCTGCAAGGGAAGAGCCAATGCTTCCCACCTTCTTCTCCTTTAAAAGAGAATCCATTTTTAAAGTTTGTTCACGACCCTTTCATAGTCTTGTGACCTACTTCAGGGTTACAACCCATGGGTTGAAAGCCACCAATCTAGTGCAGCGGGACCCAATCTTTTTGGCAAGCATGCCCTAAAAATCAGCCCTACCTGCTCCAAGCACTGCTGCTCTGCTTTCTGCTCCCTGCCCCCCATACACAGAGGCTGCCTTGGGCTATATGCCTCAGCTCAGCCACCGCTGATCTAGCCAGGCTCATATACACCCTATTCACCCTGACTCCAGGAGCTGATATAGTAGCATTTCATACACGATATAAAAATATCCCCCCGCCCCATCACTTCGTGTCTAACCCTCTGCCACGTCCATGTGAGAACAGAAGAGTGCAATGACAGGGGAGCAGAGGATGTCACGTCCCCAAGGCAGGAGCCTGAAGGCCTGTGCGCCGAGCTGAGCTGCTGTCTCAGTGCATCCGATACCCGCCCGCATGTCCGGGCTCTGCTCACTGGTGTCAGGCTGGCTCTGGTGCCCGGGCCCCTGGAGGGGGAAAGAGCAGAGCAATGCTGAGACAGGCAGAGCTGCCCCCTCTCCCCCACCCCAGGAGCTCCCCCACACAAGGCAGCACCTGAGCCTCAGCACACGCATGTAATCAGCGACCGCGGCAGCGGCGCTCATACGAGGTGTCAGAAGTCAGTTGGGCTCATCACTGGCTCGGGGCCGCCGTGGGCACCGCCACGTGTCCACCTCCACGTGCCCGCATGGCCCAGAGCGCATGCGCCGTGCAGAGCGAAGGGCATACTCTATACCCCAGGCCACACGCACCGCGCAGGACAGTGGCTTGCCCCCCCACTCCTGGACGCCCAGCGCATGCGCCTTGAGGAGCAACGACTTGCTCCTAACCCAGGGTGCATGCGCGGCGGCAGACCACGCTTGCCCCCCATGCTCAGCCGGCCTAGCGCACGCGCCGTGCAGCCCTGAAGGCCGCGCTAGGGCCAGACCCAAAGCTACGGGCCACCAAGGAAGTCCCAGTGCCCGGACTCCTTTCCCCGAGGAAGGGCCCAACAGCTCACTCACCCCACACCTTCAATGCTGAAAGAGCGGGGCTTGGCCCCTGCAGCGCCTTTTATAGAGCCCCCGAGCCCCCTTGAGCCCTTGCATCACCATTGGGCAGAAGGCCGCTAGAAGCAGCCAATAGCCTGTGATCTTGTTCCGACTCCGCCTTCTTCCGGTCCCTATTGGTGCTGGCCCCCTCCCCGCACCAATGCGGCGGCGCGGCGCATCCCGGCCCGAGCGGCTTCTCTTCAAGGCTGCGATTAGCCCAACTACGAGTGAAGGGGGGGATGCAAGAGAGCAATAGCCGCGCGGCTTGTAGCAGAGAGTGAAAGCACAGGCACCAATCAGAGCAGGGCGCGCAGGGGCCGCTGGGGCTTGTAGTGCGCTCGCCTGCGGCCTCCCCGTGCGCGAAGGGAGGGCCCGGGGCCACGGACTACGAGCCCCGGCGAGCCCC
>NW_017729016.1:5665684-5671809 GCF_001723915.1 Gavialis gangeticus
GGGCCGGGGGCTGGGGCTGGGGCTGGCAAGGAGGCCCAGCCAGGGCAGGGGTCCGTGCTGGGGGAACTGGCCGGTACAGGGGTGCGCGATCCCTCCCAGCTGCCCTGGCCCCTTCCTGCATTGGCCTCTGCAGGATGCGGCCGCCCCCGTGGGGTCGCGATCCCTTGGCCTCTGGGCATGCGGGTTGCGCTGGGGCTCCCCAGCGTTGCTGTGTCCCGGCTGGCCGTGCCGTCCTGGGGTGCGGAGAGGAGCCGGCTGGATGGCGGCGGGGGGCGGCAGGCAGCGCTGCGCACTTGGCTTCTTGCTCTTCCCAGGTGTTTCACCGAAAACTGGGGAGTTTGGTGCAGGAAGGCGGCGGGGGCTTTACTGTTCCTCAGCTCGAACTGAGGCCATTGCTGCCCAGCCTTGAGCCTCTTGTCGCTGTCCTCGCCCCCTCATCTCTGCTGCACACTGCTGGACACGCTCCTTTGTCACAGGGTTACGCTGCAAACCTCTTTGCCCTTGTTGTTACATGTCTGCCCTGGCTGGCGTCACTGGTAGTGTTGCATTTCCCTCCATCTCCTCAGTACCAGGGTTTCCTCTGGGTTTGTGCCTTTTGCTTTCCCAGCACATCCCGATGCGCATCAGTGCTAGGTCTCTGCAATTGTCACCGTTTTTCCTCCTCGCTGCAGAGCAGAAAACTGTTCTCTCGGTCTCTTTATCTCCGGCCACTTCAGCCTAATTCTTCCACCGACTTCTAGCTGCTGTCCTTGTGCCCAGAGCTGCTATCAAACACTTTCCCCTGCTTGATGATCAGTCATTTCACCCTGCTGATCCCCTTTGTTCTGCGGAGCTGTGAAGCACAGGCTTTATTTCAGTTCGGCTTGCTTTTGTGCAGGGGTGCCATTGTCAGCTGCTAATCAGGAGCCTGTCTGCTCCTGTGTGCTGGTGGGTGTGAAAGGAAAGCTCCATGCAGCCATCAACAGCTTTTGATGTCTGTGTACTAAGCCAGGAGCAGGTTGCTGTACCTTCCCTGTGGAGACTGCCGCCTCTGCAGAGAGCTCCTGCCTGGCATTAATGGATTTGCTGAACTTGGAAGTATTGCCGATCGGGTTGTTTCAATTCCAGTGATTTCAGTCTGCCTCCTTCAGGCCCCTGTAGTTCCAGCTGGAGGAGGGGTTCTTCCTCACCTGTCCTGTGCTGGCTGGTGACGGTGTTAAGCAGCTGTTGGACTGTAGCTTCAAGCAACTACCTGTCAGTCTGGACAGGTGACACCTGCACGTGCCCCTGGATTATGAGCTTGGGCCATTTGCACCAGCTGTAAAGGGAATGCTGGACAGAAAGAGCACTGGTCCTGGCCAGATGGAAAGGGGATGAGGAGGTAACCCACCTCCATGCCACCAGCCTCCCTGCCCACTCTGCTGGATGGGACCCTGGGGAGAAGATGTGATTGTTTGCTTTCTCTGCTTCAGGGCCTCTTGGGAGTTTCCCACCGAAAACGAGTATGTCCGACGCTTGAACTTTTTTGTCAGGTAATGGCTGGGTGTGCGAGTCACTGGTCTCTGCTGAAGGTCCCATGTTGACCTCAGCTGTTTACTGTGGGCTCGCAGCCAGAAGTCATTTGTGAGCATGGATTTAAGGCTTGGATTTTGGCCCTGATGCGATCCATCTGCCTTGTTCCCTTCAGTCAGTGCTTGTGTACTTGGAAAGCATCTGATGTGGCCATTTTGAAGGTTGTGAGGAGCAGAAACAGACACCCATCCTGCTTGCCACCGGCCTCTTTCTAATAGGGTTCATCTGTGCTGCTGCCTGGGACTCAGCCCCTGTTGTGTTGGCACTGTGCAGAGCTTTGCAGCTCCCTGCATGGCTCTGCAGAAGAGAAGCGTTCACACCTCTGGAATTGGAGAGGAGAGAGGAAAGAGTTCTTTGCAGTCACAACTGCTTGGGCACGGGAGCCAGAGGATGTTGCTGCCAGGGCAGGCTCTCATAGCCACTGTCCAGAGAAGGCACAGTCTCCATCTCCGTCCAGGGTTTGACTTCAGTGACTGCCCCCGCAGCAAGGGCCAGGGTCTGAATGGTCTGGGCCATTCCATTCGTCTGGCCTCTCTGCATCTGTGTTGGGCTCAGGGAGGTGAAGTGACCTCCCCAAGCCTAGCCTTAAGTCCATGTAAAGAGCAGAGGTCTGATCCCAGCCCAGCCAAGTCCCCACCCAGTACCTGCCCTACAGCTTGGATAGGCCTGTCTGCAGTGCCTGCTCCCTGTCCAGACTCCAGCTAAGCAGCCCCTCTGTCCATTCAAACCAGAGGGCAAGATCCATTGCACTTTGAGCTGGCCAAGATCAGCTGCCATTGGAGTGTTGCTGGGATGAGGAGTGTTTCCCAGCAGATACCCAAGCAGCCCAGCCATCAAAGCCACACTGGTGCACAATGAGCATGGGCATGTGAACATCCTGGGAGTGCTAACAGCTTCCCCATTGATGCCCCAGAATCCAGCTGTTATCTAACAGCATGGATTAACCCCTCCAGAGCCAGGGTGCCCGGCCAGCCAGGCTGCAGTCTTGCCGCCAGAGTCAGAACCAGAGGGCCCCAGTGCTCTGAACAGCAGCCTGTCGTACATGAACCCCTTCCTGGTTTGAACATGCCCTAAGGAAGTTGTATTGTTTGATGAGCTGATGGGGAACGGCATGGCCTGGGTCCGCAGGGCAAATGCAGCTTCTTTGGCACCAGTCCTGAGTGGGCTGCAACTTGCCCGTGGCTGGCGTGAACCCTGGCAGTGATGCATGGGACAAGCCCTGGGCTGTTACATTCCAGTCGGGTCACCGCAGGGCAGGGGCAGGCTGGAGGGAGGGGATTTCCCAGCAGAAGTCCCTGGAGCCTCTTCCTCTTGCTGTGGAGCAGGGTGAGGTCTCCAGGATAGGCATCTGGACATCCCACCCTGATCTGCAAATACAACAGGCCACCTGTTTTAGTGACGTGTGGCCCAACCTTTCTGCTGTCGCAGCCTGTCCTCCCCACCCACTTAGCACGGCCTGAGTTCTGAGCCTCAGCCCAGGTGATGGCATCTCCCATAGGAGCAAGGACAAGACCTAAGCAGGTGGTTTGGGGAAGGGCTGTGAGAGGGAGCCGTGGGCTTCTCCTCCCGCCGTGGGCAGGTTGGCAGCACAGTGCCTCCAGCTACAGGCTCTGCTGTCTCGGCACCGGCTCAGAGCCCAGCACACGTGCCCTGCGTTCTCCGCTCCTCCGCAGGGAGCTGCTGTTTACGAAACTGCTCACAGCGTGGCTGGCTTGGCAACGACTTCCGTCTTCAGCCTGCCCGTCAGCTGGAAGAGCCGGCTAGAGCCAGCCTGCCCTGGCCTGTGGCATGCCTGGGGCTCCTTTGGTTAGAGGAGGAAGACCATGTGCGGGGAGGGCTTTCCTTACTCGCTCTGCTCAGGCTGGGGCAGCCTGGCCGGAGCTGCGAGGCTGCGCGGGGATTGGCCGAGCAGCGGGATTTTCCAGATGCATTTACATATCGCCCACTGCTCCGCATGCCTTTCTGTTTACCTCACCCTGCACACACGCGCGCGTGCGCGCATGCACACACTCACAGACGCGCACACGCATGCAGCCAGGGCAACAGACATTTTGAATGAGGGAAAGGCTGCCCCAGTCGCAGGCTTCGCATCTCCGGTCCAGCTCAGCCGGGGGTGAGTCCCACGCCAGGTCAGTGCCTCGCCTGGTGCAGTGAGCAACAAGTGCGCTGGCAGGGGAGGAGGCAGGTGGGCTGGAGCGAAGGGCACCTTGCATGTTTTCAGAGCCATACGCAGGGCTTAGCAAGGATCTGAGCTCCTCGTCTGGTCTGGGACCAGCTCCCTGTCACCTGCAGCTAATGGGGATGCATTAGCCGACGTAACAACTCCCCCACGCCAAGGTTTTATACAGCTATAAAAGCCCTTTCTTGTGCAGCCCCCCCAGGGGCTTTGCTGTGGAGAAGCACTTTTAAGATGAGCTGATGTCTCCTTAATGCTTTGGTGGTGGTTTGAAAATGCACGATGCCGGATGCTACGAGGAAGAGACTGTAATTGTTCACTGGGTTGGGGCTGTGGGTTTGGACCGGAGTCTGTCATGGGGTTCGGAGATTCCCATTGTCACGACTCAGAAGCACAGGGCTGTTTAGAAGTGTCGGGGTGCCCAGCATTTCCAGGCTTTGTGAATATCTTTTATAGCCAGAGCAGCCCCCACAAGCGTCTAGAAAGCACAAGAGCTCCTTCCCTTGTTCTGATTTGAGTTAGCAGCCTGCCTGGCAGTAAACATTAGCCAGGTTGCATTGCATTTGGCTGCTTTACACAGCAAAGTTCACGGGGACTGTGCTAGCAGGGGCAGATGGTGGAAACACACCAGAATCTTTGCTTTGCTTTGCTTTGCTTTTGTGAAAAAGCTGGCATGTGCCAATAGATCTGTAAAGAAACCTCAGTGCGCACGGCAAAGCAGGTTATCACGTTTCAAAGCAGTGTAGAGCAAAAGCCCCTGACAGTGCGTGTTTGAAGCGTGGCTGTGGCTGCCTTTCCTTCCTCTCCTCCAGAATAATCCTGGTGTGCTCTTGCTGAAATCTCTGGATTCTCATGGGGAAATGCAGCCATCTCTAGGGTAGAACGGAGCAGCTCTCTGGAGATGTTTGCAGCCATTTGGGACAGGAGACAGAGGAGAAATATTCCTCCAGCTGAACCGGCAGGTGGTTTAGGGAAGGAGCATGCAATGTGCCACTCCACATCCAGGTTTTTCCAGGTGCCACACAGTGCTGACCATGAGCCCTTTGGTGACCGCTGTTGAACCATATCGTTGAGTGCCTTCCCTGGTCTTTAAACCCTTCACAGTCCAAATGGAAGGTGGCTTTTGACTCCACAGCGAGTCAAACTCACAGGCTGGGACCAAGCAGGGGTGCAGGAGTTTAGCTTGCCACAGGTGAGTTCCTCTGCTCTGAAGAGCTGAGATGTCTGGTCTGAGTGGGAGGCCGGGAGCTGGGGCAGGGGGTCCTGGGTCTGTCTCTGTCGAGTGGGTTCCTGTGCTTGCTAGCTCTGGTCCTGAGCTGCTCAGTTGGTTTTGAAGTCCTGCAAAGCAGAAGGAGTTGTGCGCCACGCCACCAAGGCTGAGGTTTGGATGAATTTCCTCACCCCGCAGGCCCTGTTTCCCCTGCCTGTGCCTTGGTTTCCCTATCTGTGAAATGGGGAGAATAGTTGTTGCCTGCCTTGCCAAGGTGATTTTGAGCAGAGTGGTGAAGGTGGGAAACGTTGCCTGCGCAGTCTGCATTGTTCTCAGGTAAATGGCTAAGCCTAGGCTGCGCTCAGCTGTGCATTTTTCTAGAGCTCTTAGAAATGGCTTCCATAGATGTAGTGTTGGGGGAAGCTCTGGAGCCTCGAGTCCTTTGCCCATGGAAATGGTGGTTGTCCAGATCACCACTAAACATCCATTGCCCCACCACTCAGCCCTGACCACATGGTTAGACCCCGTGGGACAACCGAGCAAGAGGGTGCAGTCGGTGCCAGCAGTGCAGTGGCTTGTGCGGACCACTCAGTGCTGTTTGACTTCCTTCTCTCGCCATCCCAGCCCCGTCCGGACACCCTCCCTGCCCCTGGGGTTGGGCTCGGCGACTCTTGCTACGTGACACGATGCACCCTTCTCCCCCACCACGGACTGCAGGTGGGTCTAGGACGTGACGGGGCGCGCACAAGCACAGATGTGAGTCACAGGAGGGGTGAGTTGGAGGACCAAGTGTTCCAAGGAGCCTGTGCCTGTGCGGCGGGATCCCGAGGAATTGGGGAACATGTTTCCTCTGACCAGTTCGGGTCAGGACTAAGCAGGTGCCAAATTCTTCCCACTCTGGCTGTCATGGGCCTTTCTCAAGTCCAGCCCTGTGAGCTTCCTGCACTGGCCACCTTCCTTCGGTAGGTGCCCCTCCAAGGCAGCAAGGCACCTTGAAACCTGGCTTCTGCTTTCCCTGTGGCAGAACACTTTAACGTGGCTGAGGGGGGACCTGGTGACTGTCTATAGACTCACTAGGGGGGACCAGAAGGGTTTGGGGGAGACGCTGTTTCCCCTAGCGCCCGCTGGCATAACAAGGAGTAATGGGCACAAGCTGATGGAGAGGAGGTATAGATTGGACATCCGCAA
>NW_017729016.1:5671947-5674746 GCF_001723915.1 Gavialis gangeticus
GTTTCTTGTTTTGGGGTTTTGTTGTTCTCCCGCCCTGGCGCGGGGTCGGGCTAGAAGATCTACTAGGTCCCTTCCGACCCTAAATCTATGAAACTATGAAACGTCCCGTCACTGACCTCAGAGGGGCTTTTCTTCAACAGTTGAATGTTGAAAGCGAACTTGAAGGGGAAATTGCAGAACAACAAATCATCCACAGGCTGGACTCTGTTAAATGTGGTCTAAACCGAGACTGTGGCTTCTTATCCCATGATCTAGATTAGCTTTACTGTGACCCTCCATGGGTTAACCGCTTTGTTTTTCTCTCTCCTACCCATCTTGGGTGTCTCAGCAGTGTCTCCTCCTTCCTCCCCTATTCTTTCAGTCACTGCTTTCTGTTTAGCAGCTCTGCTTCCTGTGACCCCCTTCACAGCATCTGATGAAATCGGCCTGCTGCTTACGAAAGCTTATGCCGGACAGCTCTGATTTACTTAGTCTAAAAGTTGCAAATCTACCCACCTTCTGCCCATGCTCTCCCATCACAGTTGCAATTTGGCTTTAGAACTGAGGAAGGATGAGATGTTCCATTCCACCAGAATGACCTGATTTTTTGATGCAGTTGTAAGATGGTCAGAAAGGTGTCGCCTTCCAGATGTAAAGGAAAATATTGCAATTAACTTATCACCCACGGGGACTGCTCACCCATTCAGAGGGGAAATACTGTGCAAAAGTGATTTCTCGGTGCAAATGAGTGACCTCCACGGCTCTTGGACACGCTCTGCACTCAATTCATGTGTTCTTGCAAGTGGGTGCAATTAAAAACATGGCTTTCATTTGGATTGGTAACAGCTTTCAGCAGGGATGCGCTGATTTTAGCCCAGTGCACAGAAGTTGCATAATGTTTGGAGGGCAATATAAAAACCTCGACCAAATAAACGGGTTGAGTAGAGACCAGGGCAAAACCCGCCAGCCCAATCAGTAATAATGCATTGATTGTATTGATCATTTTTAGAGTATATTGTCAACATGCGTTGTACCCACCCTTTGGTACCTGTGTAGGTATTCTGCATTTCACAAGCATTTCTTTAATGTAGGTCTAAACACATGGTATAGAAGTCTGTCAGGAGCCCCCAGCCTCTTGTAGCTCAAGTAGTCTAGTATCCTCCAACTTGCTGCAATTCTTTATCAAGCGGAGAAGGTGTGAAATTGCCTCGTAGATCCAGTGTCTGTGAAGCTGGCCTTGTGCCTGGCCTTGCCTGAGAAGGATTCCCTGCCTTGTGTCCTCAAGCTAGCTGTCACCAGAAGGAGGCCTTTCGATCTCCATCCGACAGGAAATTGTAGCCTGGAGAGAAACCTGGGCAATGCTCCTGGACCAGTTCATGCAGAAGTTTGTGATTTTTATCATGAAAACACTGACTATAAACAAAGCAAATTTGGTGCCATCCTGTTGGCAAAAAGATGACCCCGCTCCTGTCCTCCACAATGTCTGCCCAGCACCAGCAGACAGCCCTGCTTGGCATGATGTCTTCGGCCCAGCAAGTGCCAGAGCACCGCATAGCATTGGAGGCATCACCGGTGAATGCGGGGGTGGAGGAAAGAGCACACAAGGCTGAGAGGTGTTTGCAGACCCTTTGCAGTGGGATGCACAACTTTTTTAGGCTTAGTTCAGCAGCAGTAGGAATGACCTGGGGGGTCTCTGCCCCACTGCCGTGGAGGTACCCACATGACAAGGCCCACTGCTGCCGTTACCCCTCCCGACCTGCATTGGCCAAAGCGTGGGACAAGCGTCGGGTTCCTTATTGGGACTGATTCACCAGCCAGCTGCTCAGACAGGAAGCCCAGTGCAGCCCTTTTCCTGCACATAAGTGACTCCAGCCTCGGCATTGTGGTCCTTTATTTCTGCTGACGTGACTCACTGGAGAGCGTGAGGGGAAGCTGTGCTCCCAGCCTGCAGCAAGGGGGGTCCTTGGCCACAGGTGAGGCCTCTGTCAGGCAGACTCATCAGAGAGGTCAGAGACTAGCGCAGCCTCGGACTCCTTCCCACATAGGGTTGACACATCTTGGCCTTGGAGAGGCAGCCTGAAGGCCAGGCCATGCTCAGCTCTTCTTTGGCTAGAAAATATCAGCCCCTGGGTGTCTTGGCCCCTCCTGGGGGGAGCTTGTGGGTGGCTCAGTTGGGCAGGAGCCCTGAGACCATTGCCACTTCAGGCCTGGGCTGGTACCGGCTCCAGGGTGAAATTGCATGGGTGCAGCCCCCGCTCCCCCCTCTTACATGCATCTGGTTGCTATCAGCCATGTGACTCGCTGGGAAGCTGGCCCCGCCGCTTCCCCTTTTCGATACTTGTTTTTGGCAAAAACAGGGAAGTTGCATTGAAAAATAAGCTACAGGGCAGCAGGGCTTGGAGCACAGCCGCGTTTCCCAAGAAGCTCTCCAGACATCTGGATCCAGTCAGGCCCACCAGCTGTCCGCACGGGCCTCCCCATCCACAAGGTACAGCCCCGTCTCTTTCCTCTAGCCCCACTGCCTGGCCACATAAGCAGTTGGGTTTTCTTGAATGCGAACGCAGCTTCGCCGCAGCCAGGAGCCCCCTGTTTTGACCCTGTGTGGTGCAAGCAGGCCCTGAAAAGTCCCAGGAAACCCTGAGAAGGTTTCTGGCAGCAAGGACTCCAGGCACTCCCCCTGTGCATGTGCCCAAGCCACTAACGTGGGCTTCAGGAGTGTTTGAATGCCCTTGAAGGGCTGCATAGTTTCATAGTTTCTAGGGTCGGAAGGGACCTGAGTAGATCATCTAGTCCGACCCCCTGCCATGGCAGGAAAGAGTA
>NW_017729016.1:5675260-5694999 GCF_001723915.1 Gavialis gangeticus
TCCAGTCCCTCCAGAAGCTCCCTAACTAGTTCCTCACTAACCCTTGGCCCAGGTGTGCCTCCCCTGGGGCCTGAGGGGGGCCCAGCGGGGGGTGGCTGTTCTGGTCCCTGCTTAGGAAGATGGAGGCAAAGAAATCGTTAAACACGTTAGCTTTGTCATCTGGTGTGACGACCAAATTTCCTAGCTTGTCCTGCAGGGGCCCCACGTTACCCGGTACCTTCGTTTTGCCCCCTGTGTATTTAAAGAAGGACTTCTTATTGTCCTGGATCCGGGAAGCTAGTGTCAGTTCCATCTCTGCCGTGGCCTTCCTGACCCCCCCTTCAGCCCTGAGCAACCGCAGTGTAGTCATCCCTGGTGATGGCCCCTCCTTTCCATCGGGTGTGCGCCTCCCTTTTAGCTAGGGACATTCCCGGATGCTTTTGGTGAGCCATGGGGGCATGTGTCCCAGGGATGCTGTTGTGTCTGGTAAATCTCTCCTATACGTGGTGAGTCAAGTGGCTAGAGGCAAAAGCTAATGCAGTCTGCGGTGCCTGCTGTCTGCCACCAGCATTCCTTCCATGGCTCCTCTTCCTCTCTTTCCCTACTCAGAGGTGACGTGGAGCAGACTGCCCTTGGTCTGCCTCTGCTGCACCCAGGGGGTGGCTTGAAAGCATTGTGGAGAACCCCATAGCCTACGCTAGCAGCCCCTTCCTGCTCTGGGACACGATGCAGGGGCTCTTGGTCATTGGGAGAGTGCCCATCTGTTCCAGCGGTCTTCGGAGCAGGCGTACGAAGGGGAATGTCCTCCTTGACGCTCCTGCTTCCAGTGAGCACCAAACAGACTCGGGCTGTGAGTCTGTCACCTGGTAGTTTCCCAGCTGCGCTGCCTGCTCTTGGGTTGCCTGCTTCCCAGCTTGATCTCCTCGTGCTCTAGGCTCCCCTGTGCTCATTGTCCTCTCTGCACGCACCAGCAGGAAGCGATTGAAGGCCTGGCCAGGGGAGGCATGCACTGGAGGGTGTGTTGTTTGTTAATCCAGCCTGGGTAGGGCTTGGGACCCAGCAGGTGTGCGAGAAGCCTTCAAGGCACACCGCAGACTGGCCAGTGGGCAGGCTGTGGGGCCCAGAGCAGTAGCGGCTGCCGTGGCTCACCCAGGAGCCTGCGGGGGAACTCAGATCTTTTGCATCTCCCCTGTTGCCTGCTCCTCTCCTCCCGGTATTTGTGCTTGCAGAGCCCCTCCAGGAGGGCCCTGCTGGTGGAGTGCCGGCTCCTCGGGGCCGCGAGGCAGTGCCCTGCCTGTGCGGCCCTGGATGGCCGCAGCACCCTGCTTCTCACTCCCCTTATTCTGAAAGCGGCACCACTCAGCCCAGCGTCTCTGGCACTGCTCTGGCAGGACTGGAAGAGGCTGTCTCCAAGGCCAGCTGTGGTCACTCAGTTCCTCAGGCCACAGCTCACTCCTGGGGAGCAGGTATTGACCAAACAACTGTTCTCTCAGACTGGATGATTGTTGTACAATAAAAGGGCCGTTGGGAGCACCAGGCCAGGCATGCCCTAGCACCGTGCTGATGACCCGTGCGCAGAAGGGGCAGTAAAGCTGCCCCACGCCTCTGCAGGCTTCTCCTGCTTGCAAGGGAACCTCTAAAAAGCGAATCCAGAATTACAAGGGTGTTCTGCAATCAGGCAGGGCTGGGCCAGGGCCCAGTGAGGTCTGTGGGTGGAGCACTGGACTGGGACCTGGGTGCCATGCTTCGCTGGGGATCTCGTGGAGATTAATCCTAATCTGCTCCTCCTTTTCTTCTCTGTAATGTGGGGGTGCCACTGACCTCCTCTGCAAAGTGCTGTGGGATCTCTGGTTGGAAAACGCTAGAGAAAAGCTCAGCATCGTCATTAAGATCACAGACAGGACAGAAAGACAGCCTCTGCCCCGGAGGTCCTGACATCTCAGCCAGGATGGGAGTGAGTCCTGGAGAGGGAAGTAGCTGCTAGAGCAGGGTTCATCTCGTCCGGCGTCACGTCTCTGCCAGTGGCTTGGAACCAGATGCTGTTGAGAAATGGGCCAGAAACCCTGCGTTGGCCAGTCGCTGGCCGTAGAGGCTGCTTCCTCCTCCCTGCTCACTCCTGAAATGAGGAGTGAGGGTCCTTTTTGGTGAAGCATGCTCAGCCTGTTGGTGTGAGGCACAGTTCTGCCTTCTCCATGCAGCTGTCGGTCAGATGCTGCCTCCCACTAGGCCTCTGAATGTCACTGCCCTGTCCAGGGAACGCAAGGATTTAGCCATGCCTCGTGCAAAGCTGGACGTCTCTGGGACTTTCCTCAGTGTTGTGCCTTTCAGATGCAAAGTCCCTTCTTCTTCCTAGGGCAGACCCAGCAGTGAAGGCTCCCCCGTGCCGTCTGCGGCTGGTACCCCTTGGCTTGGAGTAGGGCGGGACAGCTTCCACCAAATGTGTGTTCTGTCTGCTGAAATTGCTGCACCGTGAAACTGGATTGAGTCCTGCAGCCATTGATGTGCAGCACCGCAGTCTGCCTCTGTCACGCCAGTAGGATCCGTGCAGGCATCAGAGGCCTGACAACATCCTCCACCAACCTGCCTTTGAGCGTGACCTGGTGAGGAGCTCTCTGCCATGCTCCCAGCCCCCAGAGCTGCTCCATCCCTGTCAGATATTTGCATTACCGACTTAGCGTGGCTGTGCTCCACGACGTGGCTGTTCGTTACTTGTCAAGGACGTGATTTCCGAGAGCCCGTGGTATCTTGTTGCTAATGCATCCATTTGTACCCAGAGAGATTGTGGGCGTCAGGTGGAGAGGGGCTGGTGCCCTTCCACCCAAGAGGCATTGACCCACGGCAGCAGGGAGGGAGGAGTTTCTCCTTTAGGCAGCGAGACTTCTCTCCATAGTCGTGTGACTCATAGGGGGTAGGTAGGGATGACTTGTCCTGAACTTGAACCCACCCTTTCTCTTCTCTCAGCATCAAGGATGATGAAGGGCTTTCCTTGCAGTGCCTCCTGAACAGAAGATTTGGTGTTGGAGAGCACACAAGCTACCTTGCCGTTACCAACCTAGGCCCAGTCCATTTTCCAGCCTGCCTGAAGGTCATGGCCTGGTGACTGCCTGTGAGCATGCACATCAGATCACAGGATCGGAGCCCAGCCTCCAGTCCCGACCTGTAGTAACAAACCAGGACCCTGACTCTCACGACAAAACCTGACACCTATCTCCTGGAACTGGAGGGATGAGACAGCTGCCACTGGTTTTCATCCTGTGGGCAGACAGAAGAAACAAGCACATAAATGAGCAGAGTGTGAAGGGCATGTTAAACGTGGTGTTTGCTAAGTCACCGATGTTGTTCCATGCCCGCAAGGTTTCATAGTTTCATAGTTTCTAGGGTCGGAAGGGACCTGAGAAGATCATCTAGTCCGACCCCCCGCCATGGCAGGAAAGAGTACTGGGGTCAAACGACCCCAGCAAGGTGTTCAACTAACCACGCAGGATCAGGCTTCTGCTGGTGTTCAAGAAGGTGCAGACTTGGTGTGTCGAGGGATTACTACTGGGCAAAAGTTTGACTCTGTGGATTTAACCTAGCAACACAGCTCAAACCACTGACTAAGAGACATGAAAGGAGGACGAAGCCCTGGGGGAAGCAGCAATAGGGCTGAGGCCTGCCTGACATTTCCAGCAGGCACTGGGGCCTTGCTCCACAAATCACAAAGGTTGAGGAGCAGCTGGTTCCCTGGCCATTGCCCTTCCTACGTAGCTCGCTGTGAAAGGACCTGGCGGGGTTAATTTTAACTGTAAAGAAAGCCAAGTGCCGTATCCATGCCTGAGCTGAAGGCACAGCCCTGCTTCCTCCTGGGAAGGCACAGGGCCGTGCAGGTCCTCTGGAAGCTCTCACAAGGTGGCTGGAGCCTGTGTCACTGTGCTCTTCTTGACTGCAAGGCAGCTGGGGGGCCTGGCACTGACCGGGTGTCGGGCTGGGAGTTCTGGGGCAAAGAGGTTATCTTGAAAGCCCCCTTTGCAAGCCCCCTTCCTTCCCACCCAGCTGAAGCTTGGAGAACGTTGCCGGGTTTCCAGGGGACCCTCCCTTGGCCGTTGGGTGGCCCTGAAGTGAGGCAATGTGATCAGGTTGATCTTGTGCCTCCCAGCGACAGCTCTGGGGTGGGAGGGCCTGTGGAGTGTTGGTCTGTATTGGGATGGTGCCTTCGGCACCAAGGTGTGGGAGAATAAATGTGGGCATCCCTGGTCTGTGGATGTCCAACCCAGCAGGGCTGGCTCAGCCTGATCCTTGTGTGGTGCTGTATGAGGGTCCCTCTAAGGTCAAGCCGGCTGTCCTGTTTGCCCTCTCTGGACACACAAGCTCCCCTGTCACATCAGGTTTGTCCCAACGTCCTTGGCCAAAATTCTCCCTCCTTCTGTTGTGTAGTTTGCTGTGCACTTGCTGCCATGCTCCACCCCAGAGGTGGCTGCATTTCTGAGGTGCTGTTTGTACGGCACAGGTAGTGGATCCTAGAAAGCAGAGTACGTTCTTACTCCTAAAGAGTCTCCTGTGAATTGCTGTGGGTGGGATGCTGTTTTCATGGGGGCTGGCTTCTGAGAAGAGACCCAGGCATTTGCTGTTAGTGTCAGCCCCCACGTTTAAACGTTGGGTGATACCTTTCACTGGACCAGCCTCAGGTCAGACCTCAAGAAGAATGCTCTGCATCTGAAAGCTTGTCCCTGTCTATCCCAGCTGTGCAGCCGGTCTATTAAAAGGCATCACCCACAAAAATCCTTGCCTCTCATTTCATGGCTACAACCGTGCTCCAATGCGACCTCAGAAATGGCTAGTTGTTTTGGGTGCCGCTGTTTCTGGTGTTCCAGAGAGTGCCCAAGTGTCTCCCCCTCCTAAAACGTGGACTCCAGTGAGGTGCAGTAAGTTTACCCATTGCTTTTGCAAAACGAGGCCTGTATTAGTACGGATAAGACTGTGCAGGTTCAGGGTATGTTGGAAGGAGCTGAGAACTACAAGGCCTGTTTTCATGGTGCCATTTGCCTGGGCAGAAAAACAACCACAACAAGAACCCCCTTAACCTTCACGCTCATTCTTTTTTAACAGTGCAAACTTCCCGTGACTAATCGATGCTGGGCTAGATTATGAGCTCAAACAAGAGCGCTCGCTACAATCGTTTCTCCAGCGGCGCAACAAGCATCACTACTTCCGAGAACACTAACGGGGTAAGGACCGGGGCAGCCGCAGGTTGCTTCCCTTTGGGGAGAGGGGAGCTTGCGGTCTTCTCTTCTCTCATCTCTTACTTTTGAGAGGATAAATACGATGCTTGAAAACATGGTCCTAGGGACCCTCTGACAGGTGCAGCCTTTGAAAATAAAGCCTTGGGAACTGCTGGGAATCTCCTGCGGTGGTTTATTGAACTGGACTGCAGCCCCAGTCTGGCTGGATGGGCCCTCGGTGATGTTAATCCTGTCTCTGTTTCAGACGAGAATGGAAACCACTTTTGGACCTGCCTATTCTGCTGTCACGACCATCACAAAAGGTGAGCATCTTCCAGGCTTCACTGACTGTGACAAAGGGCATCACTGCCTCTTCCCAGGGGAACAGCCATCCAGGTGCTGTCTCTAGTCACATGTGAACACAACACTACTGATTCGAACCGAACACCAAAATAGGATAGAAATAACTCCATTGAACTACTCTCCTGTCAGGTGTCCGTTAAACAAGAGTCCTTGAGAAGCCCCTGCTACCCTTAGGTCTGTACAGCCGTCTCTGTTACATCCCTGCTTCCAATTACAGTCCCCTTCTCCTGATATGATGTCCTAAGCCCAGACTCTCTCTCCTTGCCTTCTACCTCTGTGTGAATGATTTTGAAGGTTTAAATCAAAACCCTTTGCTAAACCTGACTGGGCAGGGGAGGTGGGAAACACCCCTTCCCTTTTACAAAAAGTCCTTGTTTTTTGTTGACTTAAAACACCAGGCCGACAGGGCTGTGACCCATGGGAAGGTGTTTGACCTGGGCATGTGTCATTAGCAAGGTTAATTCAGGCTTTGCCTGGTTTGCTAAAGGTGCTTTTGATTCAGCAAAGAAGAGCGCCTGCTGCATCTGAAAATGGCACAGGCAGCCTCTGTGTCTGGCATGTGGCAGATAGGGTGTGGAGCAAAAGGCAGAGCAGCAGCTTGGTTAGGGAGCAGAAAACTGAGCAGCAGATCAGGTAAGAGAAAGGGATCAGAGTGGCACTCAAGCTACAAAGCTAATTTGTGGCATGCCTGCCAAAAGGTTGGCCCCCACTGCCGTTGGAAGTGTGATCAGCCCATGTCCTGGAAAGCAAACCTTCGGGGGGCAGAGTTGCAGTTACACTTACCAGTACCAGCTTCAGGGGTAGTCATGCATGTAGACCAGATGCCAGTCAGTTCTCGGACGGTCGCGCTTCATCTCTGACTCAGTTTCATAGTTGGTCGGGTCGGAAGGGACCTGAGCAGATTATTGACTCCGACCCCTGCCATGGCAGGAAAGAGTACTGGGGTCAAACGACCCCAGCAAGGTGTACATCTAGCCTCCTCTTAAAGCTCCCCAGGGTAGGAGCCAGCACCACTTCTCTTGGAAGTTGGTTCCAGATCCTAGCCGCCCTCACTGTGAAGTCGCATCTCCTGATGTCTAGCCTGAATCTCCCCTCTGCCAGCTTGTGACCGTTATTCCTGGTCACTCCTGGCAGTGCTCGGGGGAACAGGGACTTCCCCAGTGCCTGCTGGTCCCCCCTGACTAGTTTGTAACAGGCCACGAGATCCCCCTCAGCCTTCTCTTGTGGAGGCTGAACAGGTTCAGGTCCCGTAGCCTCTCCTCATAGGGCCTGCCCTGCTGCCCCCTGACCATGCGAGTGGCCTCTGGACCCTCTCCATGCTGTCCACATCCCCCCTAAAGTGCGGCACCCAGAACTGGACGCAGTACTCCAGCTGCGGCCTGACCAGTGCCGCATAGAGGGGGAGGATCACCTCCTTGGACCTGCTCGAGATGCATCTGTGGATGCATGACAAGGTACAGTTGGCCTTCCTGACCGCATCCTCACACTGCTGGCCCATGTTCATCTTGGCATCAGTGACGACTCCAAGATGCTTTTCTGTCTCTGCACTGATGAGAAGGGAGTTCCCCAGCCTGTAGTTCTAGCAACTGTTCAGGTGCAAGGAATAGCCAGGCTTCCCCGAGGGAAACTGTTTAAATGGGAGATCAGGGCTGCCAAAGGCTTCCTTTTAGTATTATTCTAAATGGCAAAACAGCCATTTCACTTACTCCTCACCCAGCTGTCTCTACAAAGCCACATGTGGCTGTTGTGTGTGATTGCTGTGCTCTCCCTGGGGCTTCCAGGGCAGTCAGCGGAGCAGAGAAATCCCTGTTCCTCTCCCTTTATCCTGGCTGTTGCCAGCACCCTGATGACAAAGACATGATGTGCTGGGGAGCTGCTGGGCTCTTAACTGCATCTCTGGCTTTCCAGCGGATGGAGCCAACACCTTCAAGCAGCACCGCCGGACACCATCGTCGTCCAGCACCCTCACCTATTCGCCCCGGGATGAGGACGATGGCATGGTATGTACACCGCTCCAGCAGCCTTTCCCACTGTGTTTGCAGGGTGTCACGGAGAGAAGGGGGTAGTGCGGGAGTGCTGACACCTGACTGTCCCCTCTGAGAGAGCCTGGCAGGACTGGTCTCTGGCCTACAAGGCAGCCCCTGCTTGGGCTTTGCATGGGTTAGAGACCTACAAGCTGGGCCTTGCTCTCCTTGTTTTGTGGGCAGAGTCTAGGCCCCAGGTGCTGGCAGGTATGAGCTGTTTGCACTAAGCTCCTCACCGGGGGCTGAGGTCATGCACAGGACTCCAGAATGCAGTTGTAGCTGCAGAAGCAAGGGGCCTGATCTTTGAGACTTGGGAGTAAAAATGTCACCTGCCAGATGCTTCCGCAGACCCCGAACTAATGTGCTGACCTATGCCATGTGAGCGCTTGGCCCCGAGTCCATCCCTCCTCCTCTGGAGGGAGAACAGAGTGGAGGGCAAGGCTGGTTTGGGAACAGCTTGAGACCTGTGGGCCCTAGCCAGGCTCTGCAACCCTGGCAGTGCAACTTGGACTAGGAACTGCTTTCCAGGCAGCATTTTCCTGCTCGTGCCTCTAGATGGGGCTTCTGACCACAGAGCAGCAGCAGCACTGGAGCTGAGCATCCAAATCCTTGTGCTGCAGGAAGCCGGACTGCGTGTGACAGGCAGTTACTGCAGCTTGCTGGGCCTTTGGTCACTTTTCTGTCCTGTGGCAGAGTGTGAAGGTCCCACCTGGGGCTCGGACCCTGGTGAGAGGCACTGGACACACACAATGGGTAACAGTCCCTGCCCCAAGGATCTCGCAGTCTAAGCCTTAGCGGGTGTAGTCTAGCTGACAACGCAGCCCAGCTACCACCTTGTCCTGGGGCAGTGCCGGCTGCTGGGACCTCCTGCTTTGGTGCTTTCATGCAGGCGCACCAGTGTGAGGGTCCACAAACGTCCACAGGCCTCTGGTTTCCATTAGCCCTACAATCACAGCAGCCAGGTGGTAATTTCCAGCCAGCCAGAATGTGGCGGTCTGGCCTGTTCTACTAGCAGAGTTTGATTCACCTCCCTAAATAACCTGACGCACCTGCCCTCCCTCCAGTATGAACCAGTTTGTCCTGGCCCTGCTGCTCGAAGCCTCCGGTGCCCATGGGTTATTGCTGCTCACAGCTCTGACCCCCACAGCGTCCTCCCAGCAATGATGCTGTGCCCCCGTCACCCCCACAGTGGAGATCTGCTGCAGGCATCCGTGGAGCTCTAATAACTCATGGCTATTATCACTTTCCCCACTGGCAACAGAAATTCCTGGATAAACACGTAAAGCTGATTTCGTCCATTGTAACCCTTCAGCCCAGGTTTAGAACCGTAATCTCATTATTATTATACACTCTGGCTTATAAGCAAGTGCATTTGTGCTAAGATGCTTGACTCTCAGCAGCATACGGCAGTGGCCAGCAAAGCTGCGCAAACCCATCGGGGCCCCATCTCCTGGGCCCTACGGGGAAGGCTCCTTCCCCTGCAGGACATGCTCCAGCAGTTTGTCTGCTTTCGTTTCAGCACCCCAAAGCAGCCGGGCTCCCCCCATGTCCCTTGGGGATGGCTCCCGACAGCTGTTAGGATGCTACTTGTGACATTCAGCCTGTGTTGGCTCCTGCTTCAGGGGCCCAGGTGACCCATTTCCCCCTGGCCCTTGGGCTGGCTCTTGCAGACCTGTACGTGTGGAGTCCTGCTGGCTTTCATGGGGTTAGGCACAGGAGCAGAGCCCCATGGGCCAGGCGTTTGCAGGGCTAACCTGTACGTTGTCCCTGCTTGGGCTCTGTTGGCCTCCTGCTCCCCAAGGGGGTGGCTGCTTCCCTTCAAACTCTTCCCAGTTTGCCCATGTCCCTCTGGTACCAAGGTGCGGTGCCCACACTACGGGCTGTTCTGTGTCTATCACATTCCCCTCCCCCTGGCTCTGGAAAGCCTTCTCCATTGTTGCTCTACTGCTGAGTCGGGCACCCTGAGAGATGCACTGATGGTTAATATTCCAGTGGCAACATCCTCTGCAAAGCCAATCCCAAAGAACCTGCAGCCGGGGTGACCGTCTTGATTGGTGCGTGCAGTGGCTGCTTCGTTCTCCCCTCCCAAACAGGAAGCGACAAGTGAGGCTGTGACTGAATTGAATAGGAGGAAGTCTGCACATTTACGCAAAGACATTTGGCAGAAGTTAGATAGCAAGCGAAACAACAAGTGCGAGTGCAGGGATTCTAGAAACTGCCGGGCTGCAGCTGTCTCAGGGGGAGATTTACTGAGGTTTCTGCAAAGGAATAGTTCTCCCAAGCCCTTGCTTTGCAAGGAGGCACTGTAAGTATCTGGAAAGATGGACCCCAAGGAGAGTTATCAAGGGGGGACAGCTTAATGGGGTGCATCCCCCATAGCTGCTCTGCACTGGAGCAGCACAACACGCCCGTGTGGGGGTCATGACATTGCAGTCAAGTCCAGGCGAGATGACCAGGCCAGGTTGTCCAGCCTGTGGGATGCTTGGGCCCTCACCACGACACAGCTGCTTGGAGGGGGGAGCTCCCTGTGCCACGTTCAGGAGTTTGGGGCCACTGGTTGTAACTGGGGCTGTTTTTGTTCCCTTCAAAGCCTCCGATTGGCACCTCCCGGCAGTCTGACTCGGCGATCTCTGTTCGCTCGCTGCACTCCGAGTCCAACATGTCCTTGCGCTCGACGTTCTCGCTGCACGAGGAAGAGGAGGAGCCAGTAGGTATTTGGGGGGGCACCTGAGGGAACAAAGTGAGGATGCTGGGAGCCTGGGGAGGTCCGTGTCAGGAGCCACAATGCGAAGCATGCCCGCATCTTTGATGCGATGTGCTTCTCTGCTTTAGGGAGTGCTGTCTGTCCACACTGCCAGGTTCCTAGGAGGCAGGACTTCAGTGCTCTTATCCCAGCTCAGCCCCCAGCTCATCCTTAGGCAAGTCTCCAGGCTGCCCAGCTCTCCAGAGGGCAGGGAATGATGCCAGCATGCCTTGCAGGAGAGCATCCAAGATGAAAGGCACCAGAGAGGGGTTTGGGGTGGATTTCTCTTAGCCTGCAGGTGCCCATGTCCATCGCTGCTGTTTGGTCTGCCTGGCACTCCACTGCAGCTGCAGGCATCCATCCACATGCAGTCTGGAGAAGCACCAGGGCTGCCTTCTTGCAGGTGTTAACTAGAGGTGGGGAACGGGCCCATGTTAAATTCCTCCAGGGCCAAGGCACTTGCAATCTGGGTTTGGGGAAAGCGGAACCTCTTGTGACCCCACAGTACCACTTTTGGGGTTGGAGCTGCTGCTGGCGCCCTGTAGAACAGTAGATATGCTGACTCCGAGGTGCCCAGTGTGGAGCATCTCCCAGCGCTGAGTCCTCTCCTGTGCAGCACTGCCCAGGTGTGCCGCAGACACTCGAGGAGCTTGGCCTGAGCCCGTGACCTAGTGTGGAGCTGGGGGCTCCCAGCAGAAGCCAAGCCCTTTCCTGCAGAATTTGGAAACAGGGATAGAAAGTGTCCTACTGTCAGTTGTGCTGGGCTTCTGGATGCTAGATGCAAGTTACCCCTCGCTGCTTCAGCATGGCTGCAATGCAGCCAGGTGCTCCTGCCTGGCTGTATAGCACTGGAGCCAGCTTCTCAGCTGGTGCATACTCACCTGACTCCGGCACGTTACGCCGCAGAGAAGTCAGCCTGTTTAGTTTGTGCTCCAGAGCCCTGTCCTGCCAGGTGCCAAGCAGCTCCAGGAGCCAGTGAACAGAGCCATAGCTCAGGGCCTCACCCATTCCCTGGCGGAGTCCCACCTCACCAGAAGTGGGCAATTTATCTGGAGCCGTTAGAGGTCCCGGCGTGTTCTCATGGTCCTGGCTCTCTGCAAGGAACCTTTGTGTCCCCTGTGTCTTTGCTAGCCCCATGGCAGCATTGCTATCATGTAGCATCACAGCCCTGGGATGGTTAATCCATCGTGGGTATGCTCACACCTTGCCCCATGCTCCCTGCACTGCTGCCGAGCTGTTGCACCCTTGCCAGGCAGAAGCCCCGGTTTCACATGTGCGCTCTCCCCGTCTCCTCCTCTCCACCTGTCCAGGAGCCCTTGGTGTTTGCTGAGCAGCCGTCGGTGAAGCTTTGCTGCCAGCTGTGCTGCAGTGTATTCAAAGACCCAGTCATCACGACGTGTGGGGTAAGGCGGTCTCGCTCCATGTCGCTCGTGTGGGTTTCCCAGGAACACATGTCACCTGCAGCCATCCCACCCCTTCCCACCCCAATGTGGGGCTGTCAGGTCGAGCGATCCAAGCTGGGTCAGGGCTTGGGCAGCAACCCAGGGAAATCACAGGGTACTGTGAGAAAACTGGTGATGACGAAGTAGCATCGTCCCATGTGAGATGGCCCCAAACCCATGCCCCAGTGAATGCCTGTGCCCTGTCAGAGGTTATAGGTGGCAGTTAAAAGACCTGTGGTGCTTTCATGGGAGAGGGGTATGGTTAACTGAACCCTGGCCTCCCCTTGTAAAATCCCTCCCATCACCTCCACTGGGTCTGTGATGCTTCACCTCCTGTCCGGAGCAGCGCTGCTGTGTAGCCTGTTTGTACTCGGATAAATGGCCATTAAGCTGCACCCCAGAGATGGCTGCTTTTCAGTAATAAAATATTCTGACAGCACAAGGGCATGTGAGGCTTAGCACAGGCAAGGCTCGTAAGGGGCTGCAAGAACCTCTGCTGAGAGGCACTGTACATTGTGCCAGGTTATTAAGCACATAAATAATATTTGTGTTATTATTACTTGAATGGAGGCCATTTGTTACCCCAGCTCATGCAGCACAGACAGAAAATACAGCCCCTTGGCTGGAGCATTTGAGCCCTGAATGCTAGGGGAGGACTGGGGGTCCCAGAACAGAGCGAGAGCTATGGAGGCACAGAGTAGGTTGACCTCCCTCCATAGTCAGTGCTGGCTCCCTTCCAGCCAGCCCCTCTGTGCCCGCATTACCCACAGCACTTCAGAGCGAGCGATCTCGGAGGGTGCCTGAGATTCACTGGGTAATACGGAAAAAGAATCTGGAGCAGGAAACAGACTGTTTCATTTGCAGCCCTTGTTTGGCAGCTCCAGAGAGAGCAGCCAGCAGCTGTGCAGGGCAGGAAGGGGAGGCAGCAGCGGAGCTGCAGATAATGAACGGCTCTAATAATGCCTTGCAAACTCTCCAGCTTTGAAGCCAAGCTCTGACCCTGCTCCCAGGGGCCCCAGCTGAACAGACTCCAGAGGGCCCCCCCCAAGCAAGTGAGAGCCAGCGAAGCACAACATCGCTCGTTCTCCTTGCTTTACATCAGTGCACCAGGCTGGGCTGGCACTGGTTTACTTAAATCCCTCCTGTGCCTTCCCATTGTTAAGGGAGAAGTGCTGATGCTGGGTCTCCCACTAGTCACTTAGGGTGTGTTTAACAGGGCTGGTTTCCATCCTCCTGGCAGCACAGCTGGATTTTGGACAAAGGTCAAGGGGTGAAGGAGGGGTGCAAGCCAGCAGACCAGCTTGCCAGGTTGCCCAGTCCAAGGGGGAGTATCTGTGAGCGGCGTTGTTTCACCTTCAGTGTCTATTTTATGGATTGTTCCAGTAAATTCTGCATTACGAAGTGGGGGGAGCCCAGGAAGTTTGTCAGGACTAGAAAAATCAGAGCCCAACAGAATGTGCCCTTGGCCCCGTACCCTGAGCAGCGCAGGGCATGTGCAGATCCAATGGTTTCCGTGCAGGCACTCGGTACCTCTCAGGATCAGGCTGCATGGTCAGCTTCATGCTGCTTTCCACCCAGCACAGGTCGTCCGTGTGGCCCCAGGGCTGTGCTGGGGTGCAGGGCATGGAGTAGGCAGAGTCCTGCACTCCCAGGGGCCAGGTCTCTGACCACCTCCCTCCCTCCCCTGGGGGTTGTGTGTCCGACATGGGGGGGTCTAACAGTCATGTTTCTCTTTGTCTCCACAGCACACGTTTTGCAGAAGATGTGCCTTAACATCTGGTAGGTACAGAGCCACCACCCCTTCTCCCTGCCACTTCTCTGAGCCTTTCACTTAACACTCTCTTCGCTGCCTCCTCTTGCAAAACTGCAGCATGTGCAGATAAATGGCTGGGTACTAGAATGAGCCCCCCAGGTTTGGCCCCAGGGACCCAGTGCATCCCCGACCACCGATAGCTCCTTATCCCAGGCTCTTGGCCTGCCCATGAGCTCCACCTGACTATGCGCAGCACTTGCTCAGCTTCAGGTCCCATCACCATGTGCCCCAGGCTCAGCATAAAGCCTGCAGTGGATTCTCTGTGGCCGTTCAGCAGCCCAGGGCTGTGGAGTTGATGACTCCCAGGACAGCAGGTGATTCCCATGGGTGGCAGGCCAGTGCTGTCTGCATCCCTGCACAGGGGCATCCTCACTGCCTCCTCTCCACTGGGCATTTTGTTGGGTCCCATCCACGGATCAGGAGTCCATCTGGGAGCTCCCCTTGGTATGGCCACTTGCTCTCAGTATGCTTTGTTTAGCTCCCTGTTCATCTGTGGAGACTTCATTCCCAGCCTGGCACTCCCTGCTGCTAGAAATGCTCTTTGGCTGCAACCTGCACTGAGAGCCGTTGTTCTGGCATGAAGCCCAGCTGTTCTTACTGCTGCACTTCACATCTCATACCTGGGAAGGTTCCCCAAGGAGCAGAGTAACTCCCAGCTCCCGTCCAAGGCACCAGAGCAGCGTGCAGCGGAGCGTCTCTGCTTGCTCTTAACCAGAGCTGGTTTACAGCTCTCAGCCCGTTCAAAACTGGATGCCCAAAGTAAGGGAGGTGCGCCCCCCCGGCTTGTTGGCCTGGGCATATCAGATGGAGGTGGGGCAGAGCAGTGGGCAGCACAGATCCAGCCCTGCTCCTACTCAGTCCTCTCAGTGCCTTAGTTAGTTCTGGTCCCTCTCTTCCCTGCCCTCTCTCTGCCCCACAGAGAAGTGCCCTGTGGACAATGCCAAACTGACGGTGGTCGTGAACAACATTGCTGTGGCCGAGCAGATCGGGGAGCTGTTCATCCACTGCAAATATGGCTGCCGGCCCGCTGCCAGCAGCAAGCCCGCCGCCTTCGAGGTGGACCCCCGCGGATGCCCGTTTACAATTAAACTGAGTGCCAGGAAGTAAGTGCCGTAATACCAGCGCACGGACTTGTTGGGGAGGGGAGGGCTCCGTTGCCAGCCTGTTGCTCGTGTGTTTGTAACATGTGGCTCCTTGCAACCGCGATGCTCTGGTAACATGGCCACAGGGATGTCTTGTGCCTTTGTGGGGTGCTCTCTCCTCACCTGGGTCTCAGTGCAAGCCTCGGACGAGGGAGGTGCCGCCTGAGTCACAGCTGGCCCAGTGTGGTCCTCACGGGAGAAGGGGCATTTTAAACACTGTCTTAGCCAGGTGCTCCCCTCACCCCCATGTTACAGCGCCCTTCACTTACTGTCCTAAACCACTGTGCAGTGCTTGTAGCTGCCGTGTCACTTGTGTGCATCCGGACCTAGACCATCCATTGGAGAAGCTGGTGCTCTCCACATTTGTTCAGACCTAGTCGGCTAAATCCAAGTGGGCAGGCAGCTTTCTAGAGAATTTCAACTACCTGGAGATCTCTGAAGGACCGGTTTGCACTGTATCCTGCTAAACCACGTGGTTTCCAGCTCTCTCTCCCTGCTGGTGATATGCCCTCTTTTTGCCTCTCCTTGCTTGCACAGAGATCACGAAAGCAGCTGTGACTACAGGCCAGTGCGATGCCCCAATAACCCCAGCTGCCCGCCTCTCCTGAAAATGAACCTGGAGGCACATCTCAAGGAGTGCGAGCACATCAAGTGTCCTCACTCCAAATATGGGTGAGCTGCGCCCAGGGTGAGCTGAGCGGGACTGGGGAAGGGGGCCCAGATCCTGGCATGAGGGGCAAGTTGCACACCATTCCAGGCTGGCCTTTGCGGGGGTGCTTACTCCAGCTCTGTGAACTCCTGGCATCTCTTTCCAGTGCAGGTAGGGGCCTGAGAGCAAACCAGGTGCCTGGCCTTGCTTGTGAGGGCAGGGAAAGGCAGTGCATTGTACTCCTTGATGAGAGAGCCTAGCCTGTTTGGGTGCCATCCAGCCTGGCCCTAAGAACCAGCTGAGGGGGGCCAGGGCTATGACAGATCTGCCCAAATCCACGGAGGGAGGGTTCGTACCTGGGCGACAGGGGCATCTATGCAACTGTAGCTCAAGCCCACGGTGTCTGTGTCCTGGAGTCTACGGACATGGCTTGCCAGGAGCTGGGGTGCCAGATGAACAGCCCAAGCCCATGCTCCCTGAGGGAGCTGGAGCTTTCCTGCCAGCTCTCCCAGCCATCGGATGGACCTTTACTAAGCACCCATAGAGCCATCAGCCTCCAAATCCTGCTGGAGTGCTGCTTGTTCTCATACCTTCCTGGACAGGAGGGTCATTGCTGGGCCAGCACACCATCAGGGACAGACGCAGCCTCATCCTGTATATACGGGGGGCCTTTTGTGTGTGATGAGGGAGTCACTGCCCATAGTGGAAGTGCTGGGCCACACGTAGTGTCCTCGCTCCCTACAGACAAAGGGGAGTGACGTGGGGGGCTCAAGGGATCCCAATTATTCTAAGCTCCCCTCCGTTCTGAAGCCAGAAAAGCAGTATATCTCCCTCCCCCCGCATCCTGCGCCTCACACCCCAGCGCAGCCCTGCTGCAGCCTGCACCTCTCATCCCCTCCCTCCAGGTGCACATTCATTGGGAACCAAGACACGTACGAGACGCACCTGGAGATGTGCAAGTTTGAGGGCCTGAAGGAGTTCCTGCAGCAGACAGATGACCGCTTCCACGAGATGCAGGTGGCTATGGCGCAAAAGGACCAAGAGATCGCCTTCTTGCGCTCCATGCTGGGCAAGCTCTCAGAGAAGATCGACCAGCTGGAGAAAAACCTCGAGCTGAAGTTTGGTGAGTCTCCCAGGCAGGCTTCGGGCCCCTTGTCAAGCCCTGGGGGCACGCTGGCAGCTCCGGTGGGGGGTTTTAATTCCCCATTGCTCCTGCATTCACAGCCAGGGCTGGGCAGACCCCTGGAGGTCAGAGACATCTTTGGGAGGGGGTTTTCTGGACTGCCTGAGCTCTTCTGCCTTCCTTGTTTAAAGGGGCCATCCCTAGTCAACACCCATGTCCCAGGATAGCGCATGTCCTGGCTTGGCAATCTTGGGAGTGACTGGCCTGCCTTTGTTGCCCTAGATGTGCTGGATGAGAACCAGAGCAAGCTGAGCGAGGACCTGATGGAGTTCCGCAGGGATGCCTCCATGCTAAATGTGAGCTGGCTGCTGGGCTAACCGTGCTGATCCAGCGGGGCAGGGGAAAGAAGGGCTAACCGCCGGCTGTGCTGGGCAGTCACCAGGGTTCAGCAGAGCAAGACCTGTTCTCATCTGCTCTATCCCACCCCAGTGTGACTGGCTGCACCCAGGTTGGGCTCCAGGGTGCACAAAACACACGGGGCTTCGGGGTACAGCTGGCATCTAGCGTTGGGTGGAGGATGCCACCAGCTATCTGCCTTTGCTAAGCCATTCCAGTGGCTTCAGATGGCTGCTGCTCAGCTCCTCCGCAGCTGGTCTGGGGAGTGCTAGGGGCACTGGGCCTGGGGGTGGGCCAGAGTTTTCAGGCATGGTTGGGTTTGAATGCTCAAACTCCCCAGGGTGCAGTAGCTCCTCTACCCGGTGCTTGCTGTTGGGACCCTGCAAATGGGAGGGAAAGGAGGCTGCCTTGTGGGAGGTGTTTCCACCCTGACGTGGACCCCACTAAGCTGGTAGAGGTTCTGCCCTGAAGACACCCATGTGGTCAGCCCTGATCAGGGACCCCCTTGCTTCCTGTGACCTTCTTCCCGGAGAAGGTGCCCAAGGCTGAGCACTAACAGGAAGCTCTGCCCTGCCCTGGGCCGGGAGAACGCTGCCTGGAGGCTGAAGAGTTTGAAGGGGGTATGTGACAGCAGCGGGACTGGGGTAGCCGAGAAGAGACCCTCTCCCTTCTAATGCATGTGGTTTGTCTTCCAGGACGAGCTCTCACACATCAACGCTCGGCTCAACATGGGGATCCTGGGCTGTGAGTATGTGCCTGCCCTTTTCTCCCCCTGCCGCTAGGCCTGGCCTTGGGACTCCACGGCAGATGCTGTAGCAAGGGGTTGGGTGCAGAGAGTAGCCAGTGACTCGCAGAGGGTCTGCCATGCTGTGCTCCTGGCGGGTGAACCCCGACAGAGCCACAGGCTGCACCAGCATCCATCTCCAAAAGACTGCGGGGGTGCAGGAGAGACCACAGAGGATGAGAGGGCTGGGAGGGGAGAGCAAGATGCTTCAAGAGCTCGCCCTGCTCATCTTACAAGACTGTGAGACCACATCAGAGCCTGGGGTGACAGTGGTGCAACAGGGCTTTGTAACCTAGAGGAGAAAGGGCAAGTTGGCCCGGGGGCTGAAAGGGGCGGCCAGGCAAATGGCATGGAGATGATTGCACGTTTGTAACAGCCGGGGTGATTCAGCCCTGCTACGTGCGGCTAAGGCGGGGCAGGGATTTCTCCATTGCTGTGTCTCTAGATCCAGCCCAGGTGCCTTTCGGGAAGAAAGGCTTTAGCTAGGGCAAGTTATTGGGACTCGCACAGGGGGGAGCTGGGTAAAATACAAGGGCCTGTGATACTCCACCATCCAGTGGTGCCTGCCAGATGTAACTCCAGGTCTTAGAGCACCAGGTCAGTCTTCAGGTCTGGTAGAGCCTTGCTCCTCCACGGTGCCTCATGGTTCCCTAACCCCACCCTGCCTCTTCTCATCCCACAGCCTACGATCCTCAGCAGATCTTCAAGTGCAAGGGCACTTTTGTGGGACACCAGGGCCCCGTGTGGTGTCTGTGCGTTTACTCCATTGGAGACTTGCTTTTCAGTGGCTCTTCGGACAAAACCATTAAGGTAGGTGCCCTGCGTGCCTTACGTGTATGCTTGTCTGTGCACGTGGGCACTGTGCAGCCCCCAGCTTCAGGTCTGAGCCAGGGTTGCCTTCCTGCCCTGCCTCCGAGCTGACCGGGTCGGTTCTGTCTTCCATGGCTCCTTCCTAGCACAACTAGGCAAGGAGCATTTTCCGGGTTATCAGCAAGAAAACACTGGTTGTGTTAATCCATCTCCAGGGGGTGTTCTGTCACCCTGAGCATACCTTCACTCTGGGCACTCGGCTCCTCTCTGTGCTGGCTTTCCACCTCTGAGTCTTTCCACCTCTGAGTCTTTCCACCTCTGAGTCTTTCCAGCTCTGAGCCTCTCTTTTCCATTGTGGCTGAAACCCATTTAGAAAAAAAACATTTTTCCCCTGTACAATACGCCCGTTTCCCACTGCAGCATTGTTGGCTTTTCCTCCTCCTGTTTTCAAAAGAGCCAACTGACAGGGCTGCTCCTGGACAATGAAAGCAGTCCTTCTAATTGTTACCATCTCTGGCTCCTGATCACTGAGGAGTGATGGATGGGGG
Organism: Gavialis gangeticus; assembly: GCF_001723915.1. Taxonomy (NCBI): domain Eukaryota; kingdom Metazoa; phylum Chordata; order Crocodylia; family Gavialidae; genus Gavialis; species Gavialis gangeticus. The sequence goes on from NW_017729016.1 coordinate 5,694,275, forward strand.
TTGGCGAGACTTGCAGAGCCTGGCCACCCGCTGTAGGCCCTACATAAACCACAGCTGTCATGGTCTCATCTTTGCTACATTTGGATTATTGATTTTTTTATGGGGGAGAGCAGACCTGCCTGTTCAGAATTCATATGGACCCTTTGACTGGAGGGAAATTGTCCTCTGCTTCCCACTGTCCTGTCCCATGTGCAGGAGAGAGCTTTGCTCTGCTTGGGTGGGAGCTCACTCTTCACAACGGCAAGGGGGACACCAGTTGTAGTATCCCAGCTACTGGGAGCAGGGCTGGTGCTAAAGCAGGGCTCTGGGCCTGCCTGCTTAGGGCCTGACTTCCTTTTCATTCTCCCCTTGGCTCCCTTGACTTCCACAACTGCTGGGGTCTTCTAGCACCACTGACAGCCTCTGTGGCAATGGCTGAGGCTCATTTCCCCCCGCCCCGAAAGAAGGCAGTAGCAGTACTTACCTCCTTCCCTCACGGATGGGGTTGGGGATACTTTGCTGCCTGGGAAGTGGCACGAGCTTCAGGCCCCTGAGGCTGGGGAAGGCTGGACTCTGGACATTTTCATCCTTTGCTCTAGATACAGCACCTAATTTCAGACCTGCCCTCCACTGCCTGGAGCCACCAGTGCTGCCATGCAGGGGTGTCACTCCCTGGCTCTGTGTTCAGGAGCAGGAGCAGGGGCAGGCTGAATGCACAGGCCCCTCAGCAGCTGTCCTGCAGTGTC
>NW_017729016.1:5699999-5706581 GCF_001723915.1 Gavialis gangeticus
TCTCCCCTTGGCTCCCTTGACTTCCACAACTGCTGGGGTCTTCTAGCACCACTGACAGCCTCTGTGGCAATGGCTGAGGCTCATTTCCCCCCGCCCCGAAAGAAGGCAGTAGCAGTACTTACCTCCTTCCCTCACGGATGGGGTTGGGGATACTTTGCTGCCTGGGAAGTGGCACGAGCTTCAGGCCCCTGAGGCTGGGGAAGGCTGGACTCTGGACATTTTCATCCTTTGCTCTAGATACAGCACCTAATTTCAGACCTGCCCTCCACTGCCTGGAGCCACCAGTGCTGCCATGCAGGGGTGTCACTCCCTGGCTCTGTGTTCAGGAGCAGGAGCAGGGGCAGGTTGAATGCACAGGCCCCTCAGCAGCTGTCCTGCAGTGTCTTCCACTCACAGAGCCGGGCCCCAGGGTCACCCTCGAGGACACTCGTGCAAATTCCCCACGGTCCTGAGCACCCAAAGCCCCTCTGGGCCGAAGCCTTGAAAGAGCCAGGAAGGACCAGTGGGCAGTGACTGGCGCTCATCTCTTGTAGGCTCCCACCGCCCCCGAGAGGGCAGGGCTCCTCTGCCTGGGGTTGCCTAGGAGTCTTGTAGCCCAGTCTCCAGCAGACTGTCTTTTTGTCTTGTCCTGCCTGAGGATGGTGGCAGGGGCATCTGAGGAGGTTGCAGGAGCCTCATTTCACTGTTCGGTGTCCCTCAGAAGCTCATGGTGACCCTCAGCGTGACGTTTCCTTTCCTAGACCCACTTATCTCTCTGCCCAAGAGATGGGAAAGCAGGTGCAGAGTACACAGCTGCTCAGCTGCTTCCTGCTGTCCCTGCTCTCGCAGCCTGGCTGCCTTCCTGCTGGGCTGCTGGGGCAGGCACGTGATGCTCTGCTCCCTTCTGTTTCCTGTTAGGTGTGGGATACCTGTACCACGTACAAGTGCCAAAAGACCTTGGAGGGTCACGATGGAATTGTACTAGCTCTCTGCATTCAGGGGTGAGTGCCTCGGTCCTTCTGCGCCTGGGGTCTGTGCTGCAAGCAAGGTGGGGGGGACGTTAATACCCTTCCGGCCTCCCATGTGCCCACACATCCTGGGGCCTGGCTCCTGTATGTACCCTATGTTTAGGATGTGCAGCCTGTTAAAGGAATCCCAGAGACTTCCTTTTAGAGAGCCAAGTGGGAAAAGGCCTGTAAGGAAGATGCCCCTTCCTCCTGGTCCCCATGCCCCTGGCTGCTGCCTCGCCATCACGCCTAAAGGATGCTGCCAGCACTCAGGGCCTTGTGGAGAACAGCTGGCTGTGTCGGCAGGGGTGGGACAAAGCACTGGGTTCTCGCTGGGCAGACAGGACGGCACAGCCCGCAGCTCCTGCCCCCTGCGCACTGAGATTGGAGTGGGCTGGGCAGGGAGGGCATGTGCCCTGTGGGCTGTACGGAGACTGTGCTAGGGGCTGGCTTGTCCAGTAGGGCAGCATCCCACCTTGGGAGGGGGTCAACTTCACCTGAGAGGGGGTGACAAGGGGGGAATGGCAGGTTCTTGGCACCCTGTAGCCCCCTTTACTCTGCCAGCGTGAACTCCACCTTGCTGACAGGCTCTTCTTGCCTTGCGGTGTCACAGAAACAGGTTGTACAGCGGCTCGGCGGACTGCACCATCATTGTGAGTACCGGCTCCCCCACCCCCTGCCCCAGTGCTGCTCCGTTTAGGAGCCCAGACGGGAAGGTTGTAGGATGGCCCCAGGCTAGCAGCACATGGCAGATAGCCTGACACACATGGGGCCCAGGGAGGCACTTTCCCGTATGTGTGCTGGCATTTTTATGCTAACAGGAGTTGGGTGTGGTCTTCTCCAAGGGTCCTATGAGTGTGTGGGTGCCCTGCGCCCAGCCACAGCGAGCTTGGTCTCAACACCCAGCTCTCACTGGCCAGGGCTTTCCTGGCTCTGCTCTGTCATGGCCAAAGATTATCTTGGGGGAGCATCCGGTTCAGGAGAGTGGGGAGGACCTCGGACCCCACTATGGAGCCAGAGACAGGCAGACCCAGATAGCTAGGGCACGCTGCTAGCTGTCGCTTGGCACCACAGAGCAAATCCCTCATCGCAGCTGCCCGCGCTGTTTCACAGAGTTTCCTGCTGCTGGTTTCTCCAGGGCAGGAAGCCAAAGCTGGGAGGGGGCAGAGGGTTCAGCCCTGGGGCAGCCCAGCCCCTAACTGCCTGATTCCCCTTTTGGCAGGTCTGGGATATCCAAACCCTGCAGAAGGTGAACACCATCCGAGCCCACGACAATCCCGTCTGCACGCTGGTCTCCTCACACAACATGCTGTTCAGCGGCTCCCTCAAAGCCATCAAGGTGGAGGCCGGGGAGGCACTGCAGTGATGGGATGCAGGGTGCAGGGGGGATCCATGTTTCTCTTAGCACCCCGGCAATGCTCCCTGCGGGGCCTGCCTGGGGACAGACCCTCCAGTGGCTGGGCTGCTGCTTCGTGGTGAAGGCCTGAAAGCAAAGGCCTGTAAGCCTTTGGCTAAAGGTCTTGTCTGTCTGGTTCTAACGGTCTCTCCTGCCTGCGACTGTGGGCGTCAGGGTCTGTGCACGTGTTCGCACATTTGTGTGCAAACACACATGCCCATTCGGGGCTGGGTGCCAGTGACTGACAGCAGAGAGCTGGGCTTGGGGTCCACAATTGTCAGGCTGGCCAGGGGTTTGCGAGTCCGACCTGGTTTTCATACTCTGGCAGTCAGGGCCCATGAGGGGCCTCAGCTCAGGCCCAGACATCACTCGTTACCGTACTGGCTGGTGCCTGGGCTCTGCATACAGCTCAGCTGCCAGCTCCTGGCATCACAGGGTGCCTGGCTGGGCTCTGCCCTTCCTGTGCACCGAGCGACCTCCCCAGGGCTGCCACAGGTCCTGGTTGTTCATCACGGGCTTCAGGACTCCAGGCTGTGCAGCACTGAGAGTTGGGCAGAGCCCGCATTCAGGCATTAAACCCAAGACCTTGCCCCTCTCTGCTGCCTGAGTAGAGCAGGTTGTGAGGCTGTTGTGAGTCAGACGGCCATTCCTCCTGTCACACGTCCATCTGTGCCACCCCCTGCACACTCCTCCGTCCGTCGTTTTGTGGGGTGTGTGCAGTCAGGGCACTCCCAGTCCCTTGCATGGAGCTCCAGAGTGTCGGGCAGGGGGGTGTGCTCTGTGTTGCTCCCTCTCTGGCTTGGGGTGCATCTCTGCAGTGGCAGCACAGTTTTCCCAGACAGACACCCTTGGGGCTCTGGGAATGTGCTTCCAACCCTAATTCAGTGGTTTGGGCTTTATCTGAGTGAGCAGCTCCAGTGGGTGTCTTCTCCCACCAGCCTCAGACCCGTGGGGTATCAGCACGGGCTCCCCACTTTGGGAAGAAGCCTGTTTTGGGGCTCGGGTTGGAGGGGGGGCAGGAGCTGATCCACCTTGGCCCCACTAAGTGAGTGCACCTGCCGCAGGTCTGGGACATTGTCGGCACTGAGCTGAAGCTGAAGAAGGAGCTGACGGGTCTGAACCACTGGGTACGAGCGCTCGTGGCCTCGCAGAACTATCTCTACAGTGGGTCATACCAGACAATCAAGGTGCGTGTTCACCAGTGGCTCATGTCCCTCCTAGAAGGCATGTGGGGTCTTAGCAGAGGGGCCTGCCTGCCCGCCTGCCCCCAGCACTGGGCAGGCAAAATCCCAGGCAGCAGCAAGCCTTGGAGCCGGGCTCCCCAGCTGCCTTGCCAGTACACTAGTGTTTGCCCAGGGGCCCATGCAGCTGCTGTGCGACAGGAACCGAGAAGCACGGCTCATAGCCAGGCTTGTAGCTGCACTGGCAGCTGAGCTGATAAGGGGAGCGGGTTGCTGTCTGGACTGCAGAGATCCATGCTCTGCTCCCAGAATAACCCGGGCCTGCGCTGAGCAGCTCTGCTCTTGTCACCTGGACTGCACTGGAGGGATGGAGGGCTGCCGCTCCATGCTGATCAAATCCCCTACAGTCTCCTGCTGCCTGCCCCTTGTACTGTCCGCTGGTGTGTGCACATGTGTGTGCACACATGATACACGCAGCATCCAAAAGGCCCCTTCACACCTAGGCTCCAGAAACAGGTGGTCCCTACCCTGGGCCTGCTGTTTCTGGAGAGCACTAAGCAGCCCTGGCCTGAGATCCTGCAATGGGTGACTCAGATGCAGCACTGTGACCGGCTCCCACAGCCAGGCTGGCACATGGAGAGAGGAGCAGGAAAGGTGGCAGGGTGAAGAGCCCAGTGGGCCCTAGAGCAGGGCAGGGGCCCCTGGCTGCCAATGGGCTCCCTCAGCACCAAGAACAGTTTGGTGTGGTGACACATGCCCCATTTGCCCCTCTGGAGCTGGGGCTGCCACAGCCCAGGGACCCTCATGCCCGTCCCGTTGGCTCTTGCAGATCTGGGACATCCGGAACCTGGAGTGCGTCCACGTGCTACAGACATCGGGGGGCAGCGTCTACTCCATCGCTGTGACAAACCACCACATTGTGTGTGGCACCTACGAGAACCTCATCCACGTAAGGACGTGGCAGGGCATGAACGGGGTTGAACCAGCAGCCTGCTCTCGGCCCCTGCTGAGCCTGCTGGGCAGCTCCTAAGAGCCAAAGGACTATGGGTTAGTCCAGCCCAAGGTGCTCTCTCCAGCACTGGCTAGTAGCAGAAGCAGGGTTTCCCTTCCTTGTCCCCGGCAGTGTTCATCCCTGAGTGCCATCATTGGCAGCCCCAATGGCACTGTGCTCCGTCTCTTTGTCTCATCCCTCTTACCTGGTGCATGACCCACCAGCCGTGCAACCTTTGGTGCTGGACACTTGTGTTTCCATCCACGCACGTGCTGGACCGCTCTCAGACCCTGCCTGGCCTGTACTGGGCTCCCCTGTGTGCTGCGCTGGGCTGTGAGCCATCTCCCTCGTCTCACAGGTCTGGGATATCGAGTCCAAGGAGCAGGTGCGGACGCTGACTGGGCATGTGGGTACAGTGTATGCCCTGGCCGTCATCTCCACACCCGACCAGACCAAAGTCTTCAGCGCCTCCTATGACCGGTCTCTCAGGGTACGTGCTGGGGCAGAGGCTTCCTAGGTGCTTTAGGTCTGGGTCCTGCCCTGGGCTGGCAGGTGCCAGAAGTGCGGTCCGTGGGTGGGAGCCGAGGCAGAGGGTGCATGGGAGCCAGCTCCTGGTGCATTTGCCCACCAGTTCCAAGCCAGCTTTAAGGCAAGGAGCTTGCTTGGTGGCTCAGGACTCACTTCCTTCCAGTCCTGACGCTTCACTGATCGTGAGTCCTTTGGCTCTGCCTGGAAAGCAGGTCTGGCTGCCCCCCATCTGCCTAGACATAGGAGCCCCCCATGCCCCTGAAATGCCTGGAGCCCTTTGCTGCAGTGTTGCTGCTCAGTCCCAGCAGGGTGGAAAAAGCCTTTCTCCCAGACAGAAATCCACCCCTGTGGGTGCAAGTTGAGCATCCATGGCAGAAGCCGAGCCATGGGAGCCAGGTTTGGCGTCATGCCTCCCTTGGGCAAGGCTCCACTCTTGGCGTCATGCCTTCCCTGAGCAAGGCTCAGCTCTCCCAGCCTGTGTCCGGGTGCCCTGACAGCATGGGGGCGGGACTGGTCTAGGCTCATTGTGGGGCCTTCAGGCCCACAGGAGGGCCAGAGCGCTGATGCACAGTGGCTCAGGCCTTCTGTTCATGCCCCTGGCTGGTGCCAGTTGTCCAGTGCAAGCGTCCCCTGCTCTGGCAGGTGCGGGAGAGCAGCTGGTCCTTGGCACTGGGTGCAGGTATCATCCTCCACCGTGGCACCTCTCCTTGGCAGTCCCTGGCACTGGGCCTAGCATCAGTAACCCTCCCCTGCTTATGCTTTAGGTGTGGAGCATGGACAACATGATCTGCACGCAGACGCTGCTGCGCCACCAGGGCAGCGTGACGGCCCTCGCCGTCTCCCGGGGCCGCCTCTTCTCCGGGGCCGTGGACAGCACGGTTAAGGTGGGTCCCACGGGGGGTGGAGGGCACCTGCATGTCAGCCACACATCCTGCGGACAGGGCAGGACAGGCACCAGGCAGTGCCAGGGACACACTGCCCAGCCGTGCCTGTCCTCTCAAGAGAGCTCCTGGGGGCAGCGAGTCCTGACCTGGCTGAGAGCTCCCTGGTCCTCTGCCCTCCTGGGACGGCAGTGGCCGGCAGGAGAGCAAGGATGGGAGTGGGGTGGGGAGCAGCGCCCTCACCTCCGTCTGATCCGGACTCCCTCCCTGGCTCTGGCAGGTCTGGACGTGCTAACAGAAGCAGCTGTGTTAGTCCTGCACACTGAACGACCAAAAACCCCTCCCTCCCGGCCTCCTGGATGACAACACCACTACAAACCGCTGCTGCAGCTCCCCCCTTGCCGGCTGCTTCCCGTGCCCCCCATCACCCTCCGCAAAGCCCAGACTGCAGCCTGTCAGCACCTGAAGGGCTGTTCTCAGGGCTGCCTGGCCCTGGGCCAGGCTCTGCACAGTGTCCCAGGAGCTGATCCCAGCCCCTAGTCCAGAGGGGCTGAGCCTTGGGGCTGCGAGGCCTGGCCCTGCAAGGAGCCGCCATGCAGCTCTCGGCCAGTCCTGGGAC
>NW_017729016.1:5711581-5716756 GCF_001723915.1 Gavialis gangeticus
GAGGGGCTGAGCCTTGGGGCTGCGAGGCCTGGCCCTGCAAGGAGCCGCCATGCAGCTCTCGGCTAGTCCTGGGACTGCCAGGCTCACCCACGCCTGCCTGAATCTGGTCTGTCAAGGAAGGAGAGTGCTGGGGCGCAGGCTGCACTGCCGAGGGTCAGCCGCGTCCCTTCCTGCCCCTGCCCCCCCCCCCGATTTAATTTACTGCCAAGACCAGCTCTTTGCCCTTGGGAGAGGAGTTGTCCTTGTGTGTCCAGGTACGATTTCTACACCCCTTGCTAGCCCCTGCCCACCGGGCCACCCCGTCACGGCAGCCTCCACAGCCAAGCCTTTGTTGCGTTTTTACTCACGTTTTGTACGGTTTTTAAGATTGTAATATAGATTTGGTTATCTCCTCCTTGACAATAAAAGGGCAAAGCGTCAGTCTGGGCGAGTGCGCGTCATTGCCAGGGCTTCTCCAGGCGTTCGGGGCGGGGGGCAGCTGCATGGAGCAGGAGACCGAGCTCCTAGGGTGTGAGTGCATGGGGGCACAGAGGTCCTGCCCCAGCTGAAAGCTGCCCATGAACATCTGCAGTCAAACACGGGTGGTCTCTTAGAGCAGTGGTCTCCAAACTTTTTTGATCACGCACCCCTATCAGTAAAAAACTTTTGAGCACACCCCCCAATATATGTATATTTATATAAATATAAATAGCAGTTCTAATATTTTCTTCCTGCACCCCAATGGATCGTCTTGCGTGCTCCCTGGGGTACATGCACCCCACTTTGGAGACGACTGTCTGAGAGGGTGAAACAGCCCCCAGCCCTGCACCGGGTGCAGCCCACGTGCAGTAACACTGCCTTGGGAGGGGGGAAAAAGGCATCCTGGCACCAGCCCCTCATGGGGAGCCTGGCTTCCCCACCAGGCCTGAGGCCGGGGAGCTGCCTTTGCCACAGGGCAACATCACACCTAAGGCAGCAGCTAGCAAGCTGGAGGCAGTGGCCTGGCCTTGCAAACCACGGGGCTTGAGCTCCACTCCCCCAGGGGCCTCCTCCAGGCTGGCAAGCTGGGGGTTGCAGCATGTGGAGCAGGTCATGGTGCAAGGGTGGGCATTGGAGCGCTTGGGCTTGGGAGGGAGATGTGACCTTGGCGGCAGAGCAATGCCAGACCTGTCCAGGGCAGTGCCTTTCTCTTTTGCCAGGCTGGGAGGGCAAGCACTGGCTATGAGCGCTGGGTACTCCTGCCACGGGAGCCACCTCCACACCACCCCTCCTGGGGTGAATATCCCGTGTCCACACCACTGCTTTTCTCTGCCCCTGGAAATTCCCCCTTCTTCCCACCCAGGAAGGCCCAGGCTCCCAGTGCTGTGATAGCCCGGCCCCTGGGCTCTCTGGCTGCAGCCTCCCCATCGGCTCTACCCTCGCCTGGTGCAGTGCACGCCAACACCAGCACTGGGCTGGCACAAAAGCAGCGGGGGGGTTGCACTTGCAGAGAAGCTGCTATAATAACAGGGGTGCAGGGGGGGGCTCAGCAGGGGCGAGGGCCAGCACTGGAGAGGTGGGGAGGCCCCCGCTGCATCTTCCCCTTCACATCTCAGTCCAGGGACACCACTAGCAGCAAAGCAGCAAACTGTCCTGTATATGCCTGGTGGCTGCTCACTACTGCCAGGGCTGTCGATCGTGTATCCGTGCCAGCCTGGGCACCCTGGTCCAGACCTAACCTGCAGGGAGCCAGGGACAGGGAGCTGGTGCCCTGGCACGATGCAGTGCGTGCATGCTGGACAAGGACCCCTCCACCTCTTCCCTCGAGAGCCTCAGGAGACCCTGGACAACTCAGCCGTGAGAAGGACAGTCGTACAGCATCTCATCACCTGCGCTGCATCGTGGACAGCAGAGCCGAGACTGCCAGGAGGTAAGACACTGCTCCCAGGAAACCCCTGTCTCCGGCAGGCTCAGAGCAGAGCTTTGGAGGAGAAACCAGGTGCTGGGATGATGCAGCTATGCAGATATTCATTGGGAGCCGACGTCTGCCGTGGGCCTGATGCAAAGGGTGGAAGGGCCCAGCCCACGGCCAGGGACAGCCAGGTGCTTCAGGGGCGCGGGATGCACCTGGGGCTCGGTTTTCACCCACCATTGAAAAAAAAAAAAAAATCCCCTGCTTGTGGTTCCTCATTTACAATCACTCACAATATCGGTGGCAGCAACATGAGACGTCGGTTTATTTCTTTTTTTTCTTTTTTTGTTTTTTACTTTAAATATTTGTTGCCAGACTTTTTATAGGAGCAAACTTCTTCACAGCACCACGCGCCATCGACTAGTCAGAATAGTTATAGTAAGACTAATATAGGTGGAACCTAAGCACAGAAGAGCAGGGAAAAGCACCAAGATGCATAGATCCGACAGAATGGGAATACAATACAGAGTCCATAACTTAATCATAAAAAATATATATATATGTATATATCCATCATGTAGAACTTTATGGATTTTTTTTTTTTTTAGATACATATATTTTTTTTTCTTTACAACAGATATTTTCAGGCGGGTTGTTTTATTCTTTTTTTTTTCCTTTCCTTTATTTTTATTTTTTTTTTTTTTTGGAAGTCTTTTTTTTTCTTTTCCTTTTTTTTCTTTTTGTAAGAAATTTCAAAGTTGTGCCAAACACATTTTGGATCAGCAAACACAACGGGGGAGAGAGAGAGAGAGAGAGAAAGAGAGAGAGAGAGACCAGGTTGTACTTCTCAAGAAAAAGATCACGTCGACACTTTGTTTGGAAACCACAAGCAAAAATGCATTCGTCAGACTTCAAGCAAGGAACCAGACTCGAAATCCTGTTTATACATGAATATACAGCTGTGCATTCCCTGGAATACACACGGACACACACGCGCAAACACACACGCGCACACGCACACCAAACAAATACCAGAAAAAGGAAGAACCGAAACCTGAAGACACCCAACGGAATGAAACACCCTCGGTAGAAGAGATAACAAAAACCTTCAGAAAACAAGGCACATCCTTTGAGTTCTTAAACGGTGTAAAAAAAGAAAGAAGTTACGCTGAAGTCCAACGGAAAAACGAACAACAGAAACCTGTTTGCACATACCTTCAAACAAGATCAAAGGTATCGTCGTATAGTTGTGCTACTCTTAGAATGATCGTGCCACAAGACATACAGCTTAGTAGAGTCTAATAGGTTGTTCTCAAGCTAAAATCCAGTTTTCTCTTGATTCTTTTTTATCTGTTTAATATATAATTGATAATAGGTTTTGTTTTTTTTTTAATCTTTTAAATATATATTTGTTAAAGTTTTTATTCCTTTTTTTTATTTTAAGTTTCTGGGGTGGGGGTGAAATCTGTCTTAAATCTTTTGCAATAAATTAATACTTCTTTATATAGCTTATTAGGTCCTTGTCCCTCCTTGTCCTCAGCAGAGAGTTTTTGTCGCGAGTGGGTGCCTGCAAGGGGACACTGCTGCCAGCAGGTGGGTGGAGGCTGAATGCTGGCTGTGACGATCCCCCCTAAGACGCCAGCCTGCGCCCCCTTCACCCTCCGAGCGCCTGCCCCCGTGACTGGATGCTGCCTCTCATCCAGGGAGCTAACAGGCACCCCTGGGGCCCACAGAGCTGAGCCCAGAGGGAGCGAATCCCACAAAGGCGGAAGAGCAAGGGAGCGAACACCGCAAAGGCCTCTTGCTCCTGGATTTGGGAAGCAGAGGAGAAGCAGCAGCAGCAGGAGCTGGTGGAGGACGAAGCCCGAGCTGTGGAAGCACCGAGGCTCCCCATGCCCTGGTAGGCAGAAGCCAGTGGGAGCAAGGGGAGCAGGTCGGGGGGTGGCACCAGCAGGGCCTGGAGCCCTTGCAGGGCAGCAGCACTGCTCTGTGCCAAGAGTACGTCTCGGGAACACCCAGCCTCAGGGTCCCTGCAGCCTGCCAGCACCCCCCGCCCAGGACACGGCCCCCGCACCTCGCCCGCTGGGCCAGAGCATGGGAGGCGCCCGGCTGGCGTGGGCAGGGGTGCTACGGCGGGCTCAGGATGCCTGGGTGCTCCGGCATCACGGGGTGACGCTGCTGCAGTACCAGCAGCTTCACGGTGGGGGAAAAGGTCCCCGCAGCAGCCAGCGCGGAGGTCAGGTGTTGGGCCAAGGTGCTAACCCTCACGGGCTGGGTGTGAGCTGATTTCGGGCAAGTGGGGACCACGTCAGACAAGGGGGACTGGGGAGGGTGAAGCAGGGCCTTGCACCCCCATCCGTATCCCAGCTCCTGCCCCAACCCCTCTGCCACCCACTGCTGCCAGCACCGCACTGGGGCATCAGGCACCGGTCCGCCGTGCCCCCACGGCCTGTGCCGGCCTCTCCAGACCCACCCACTCCACACGCCCAAGCACTCCAACGCCCACCCTTGCACCACGACCTGCTCCACATGCTGCAACCCCCAGCTTGCCAGAGACCCCTGCCGCCCCCTTGCCAGTAGCCAGATACCCAGAGGGGATAGCCTGTTGCAAACACCCCTCTGCCTGCCCTGATTGGGGTGGAGGGGGCCTGTGCATGGGCACTCACCCAGCCCATGGCTCGCGGGCCCCTGGAGCCTCGCCTGGCAGCCCCCAGTATCCTGCCTCTCCACCCTGCTCCTGGCCAGAGCTCCAGGCCCACACCTCGCACCTATTGCCCTCAACATCCCCCCCCACCGAGGACACGACCCTGCGTGGGGCTGAGTGGGCAAGGGCCCAGCCCAGCCCCCTGCAGCCATGCCTCCCTGCTAAGGGGTGGGGGGAAGGCTCCTGCCTCCACTCCCTGAAAAACCCCCTGCCCCCAGATACCCTCCAGGCCCCCAATGCAGCACCAGGCTCTGTCAGTGTGCAGCAGCACTGCACGCTGCCCACACTGGGCACCAGCACCCCCGTCTGTGCAAGGGGCTGCATGCGGCTCTTGGGCCGGGCCCAGTGCCCCTGTGCCACGCATCTGCCCTCCCCAGTAGGCACCCTGCAGTGGCTGGGACACCCCTCCCCACCCCCCAAATAAAAAAAGCTTCCAGACCCAGAGAAAGCAGACGAACAGAAAGCACTAACGGCACATCAGACGCGGCCACGACACAGTGTCGCACGGGCACAGCGCACCACCAGGCTAGCACAGACACACGCCATCGGGGAACACGCAGCATGCAGCGGACCGAACCCCCACCCCCCCCTTGAACCCTGC
>NW_017729016.1:5716925-5717238 GCF_001723915.1 Gavialis gangeticus
CCCTTGAACCCTGCTCCCCAACCCCCCCGCCCTGGGCAGCCCCCTGGCACAGGCAACAGCGCGCACCCAGTCGCCACGGCCCATGGGAGAGAGACGCAGATGGACTGGGATGGACCTGGGGGGGCACAGGCCGGACGGTGATGCTGGGGGGCTCGGGGGTGTTACTGGACGTGGAGACAGCAGGAAGGAGCGGAGCGATGTCCAGCGCCAGGCGCGGGGTTTGGGGGTGGGCACCAGCCGCCGGCCCCCCCCAGGCCTGGACAGTGCATCCCTGCTGGACCAGCATGGCGGGGGGGGGGGGCAGCGGGGCAGA
>NW_017729016.1:5722238-5732149 GCF_001723915.1 Gavialis gangeticus
GGGGGGGGCAGCAGGGCAGAAAGCCCCATGGCAGGGCTCTTAGGGTGCTTGGTTTGTGTTTTTTGTTTGTTTTTTTTGCTTCTACAAACCCAGGCCTGGCCGCAGCCGTTCCCAGGCGCCGCGGGGCTCGGGGGGTGGGAAACGCGTGTGCCGGTCGGTGTGAGCACAGTCCTGAGGTAATCTTTTCTTCTTTGTGCAAGCCCCGAAGGCTGGGGGGACGGCGGGGTGGGGGGGTAGATCATTGTGCCCTTGTGCCCACGGTGAATCCTGAGGTTAGCGGGGGCGCGCCGGGCCCACCCTCACTCCAGCATGGCATCCAGCTGGTCGGCCAGGTCATCGAACATGCTGCCGATGTCGTCCAGGATGCTGACGGTGCTCTTTGACTCCGCCGCCGCGCTGCAGGGAGGGGAGGGGTACCGTTAGCACTGCTGGGGGGGACCTCAAACACAGCCCCCCTCCCCGCCTGCGGCACCCCGGGGTGCTGGGTGCCTGCTGTGTGATGCACCAGGTGGACAGGAGGGTGGATGTGATGGCTCTGGGCAGCACAGACACCCCCGCCCCTCCCCCAGCACCCCACTGTGGTGGGGCTCATCCCCTCCCAAAACCCCCTGGCCGGAGCCCCTGCATTGCCTTTCTTCCCTGTCAGGCGGCATCTCCCACGCCCCAAATCAAGCAGGGTCTCTGCCAGCTCCACGGTGCCAGGCTCGGACTCCGGGTGCATCTGTCCATTGGGAGAGCTCAGCTGAAGCTCCCCAGTCACTGGTTTAGGATGGAGATTAGGAAACACCTTATCACTAGGAGGGCAGTAAAGCACTAATGGGTCACCCAGAGCGGTGCTGGACTCTCCATCCTTGGAGGTTTTTAAGGCCCCGCTACACACAGCCTTGCCTGGGATGGTGTAGCTGGGGCTGGTCCTGCTTGGAGCAGGGGGTTGCACTAGATGTGACCCCGAGCTCTCTTCCAACCTGAATTTTCTATGATTTGCAAGCTGGACCAAAGCCGCAGCGAGCCACTCAGGGCTTAGTCCCGCTGGGTCACCCCCCTCCAATTCCCTGGGCCAGGAGGCAGGCGAATCCCTGCAGCCAGGGGATAGAAACCTAGAAAGGAGCAGCAATAGCCGAAGCCCCAGGGGGAGGACAGGCCCATCAGGTAGATACCAGAGAAGCCGATATCCTAATGCTAGAGGCAGGAGGACCGAGCAGGAAGAGCCGGTGCTCCCAGGGCAAGCGCAGAATAGTACCTGGGATTACGGGATAGTGCACGTGACCGGAGCACGGTGACGGAGAGGTGTCGCTTGCTCAGAAAGGACAGGCAAGGGCACAAAAAGAGGAGGTCTGTAAGGGAAATGTCCGCGTGCTCAGAGGCACAGTACGAAGCAGACGGGAGGCCTGCTGAAAGCCTCTGGGTACAGACCAGAGGGGGATGTCACGGGGGCCCGCTCCTGGCCACACAACCAGGAGGAGAAGGGGGACGAGGCCTTCTTGAAGCAACTGATGGAAACTTCCAAACGGCAGGACTTGGGTCTCATGGGGGACTTGAATTATCAGGACATCTGCCGCGGGGGGGGAGCCCAGCAGACCACAAGCAATGCAGCACGTTCCCAGAGCGTGCAGGGGATCGCTTTCTGGAGACCAACGAGGCGGAGCTCACCAACAGGTGAACGTGCCGGGGGAAGGTAACGTGGGTGACAGCCATCACGAAGCGCTCCAGATCTCGATGGCCAGGGGAGGAAGGAAGGAGAGCGGCAGAAAAAAGACACCAGACTTTGGAAAAGCAGGCTAGCAAACTCAGGATCCCCTGGGAGGCAAGTCGGAGGGGGAAAGCAGTGCAGGACAGCTTTGAAGAGACTGCATTAAGGAGCAAGCCTTCCCGAGGAGACGAAGAGCGGGCAATGAAACGGGAGAGCAGCCTGGCTGGGCAGCCATCGCTTCAATGAGCTGAGACTCAAAAGGAGGAAGCCAAGTGGAAACGTGGTCAGAGCACCGGGGCTGAGTGCAAGAGCATCGCGCGGGCATGCAGGGAGACACCTGGGAGGGACACGGCCCAATCTGAGATGCAGCCGGGCGAGGGACATAAAAGGCAATTAAAAGGGAACCTACAAGATCAGAGGTAAAAGTTAGACCAAGGAAAGCATAGCTAAATGCAGAGGAGGCTGAAGTATTTAATGCCTTTTTTTTTTCACTTCAGTCTTTATGAATGAGGTCAGCCACCAGATGATGAGTGCAGTTGGCAGCAAGGGTAGAGAAGGAGACAAATAGCCTGGAGGAGCAAAAGAACAGGGCAGGGATTACTGTCTAGATGTTTTCAAGTCAGCAGGGCCGGACAGGAGGCACCCTGGGGCGCTGGAGGAATTAGCTGAGAATTGCGGAGCCAGTGGCTCTGCACCTTGAGGACTCGTGGAGGTCGGGGGAGGTCCTGGATGACTGGGGAAAGGGGGAACAGAGTGCTCAACTTTAAGAAAAGGAAGGAAGAGGGTCCGTGGAGTTACAGACCAGTCAGTCTGGCCTCGATACCTGGAAAGACCATGCAGCAGGTCCTCAAGAAGCACCTAGAGGAGAACAAGGTGATCAGGAGCAGCCAGCGTGGATCCACCAAGGGCAAGTCGTGCCCGACCAACCTGATTTCCTTCTATGATAAGGTGACAGGCTCTGTGGATGGAGGGACAGCAGTGGATGTGATATATCTTGACTTCAGCAAGGCTTTTGGCCCCATCTCCCATGACACTCATTAGCAAGCTAAGGCAATACAGACTAAAGTACTGGAAGATGGAGAGAGAACTGGTTGGATTGTCATGTTCAACGAGTAGTCACCAATGGCTCAACGTCTACTTGGGAGGACGTATCAAGTGGGGGTCTCCAGGGGTCTGTCCTGGTCCTGGACCTCTTCAACATCTTCAGTAATGATCTGGATGATGGACTTGGGTCCACACTGAGCAATTCTGCAGATGGCACCAGGTGGGACAGAGCTGCAGATACAGGGCTAGGATCCAGGATGACCTGGATACAGTGGAAAAACGGTGTGCAATCAGATGAGATTCAACAAGGCCAGGTGCAAAGCCCTGCGCTCAGGACAGGATAGTTGCATGCACAAATACAGACAGAGGAAAGACTGGCTGGGCTGCAGTGCTGCAGAGAAGGCCCCAGGGACTACGGCAGGCCATAAACTGGTGTCAGCCAACAGTGAGCTCTTGTTGCAAAAAAGACCACCGGTATGCTGGGTTGTGCAATGCACAGGAGTCTTGGGTGCAAACCCAGGGAAGTGATTCTTCTGCTGTATTCAGCACCTCACCTGCAGCACCGTGTCCAGCTCTGGGCCCCGCACCTCCAGGAAGTGGACAGGTTGGAAAGCATCAGGCAAAGAGTGACAAAAATGATCAGGGAAAGGAAGACTGAGGAGCAAAAGCTGAAAGAACCAGGATTATGTAGGCTGGAGAAGGGCAGGCTTTTGGGGAGGGGGGAGGGTTGACAACAGTCTTCAAATACCTGAATGGTAACTGCAGAGAGGATGGAGATGGGCTTTTGTCTGTGGCTGCAGGGGACAGGACTAGGAGGAAAAGCCTCAGGCTGCAGCAGGGAAAATGTAAGGGTGGAGATGAGGAGGAGCGGTCCAACCACGAGGGTGGTCAAGCACGAGAACAGGCTGGAAGTTTTCCCGAGCGGCTCGGACAGACCCTTGGCCGAGACGGTTTAGGCAGGAACGTCCCACCGTGAGCAGGGGCTGGATGAGATGACTCTGCAAGGTCCCTTCCAGCCCGACTTTCCTATACCAGCACCAAACCCCAGCCCAGACACGGGCCATGACACCCACCCCTGCATGCAGGATCCAGCCCCATGGAGCCCCCCAGCCCATTGTGGGGACATCTGGAAAGAAACCCTGGGACCCTCCAAGCTGGGAGAGGTCTCGCTGGCCTTTCCTGTTGGGCTCTGCCTTGGCCATGTCCCGCAGGGTCCAGGGGCGTCCGTGCGAGCTCCCCGCAGCACGGCCCAGAAGAAGGGTCCCCCACCGACCCTGGACCCTCCCCAATACCCGGGGCCCTTACTCTGCAGCTTGCCCATCCTCCTGCTTGATCTTCTCCTCCACCGCCTGCAGCGCGGCCGCCAGCGAGGCGCTGGTCTCCTCCAGCTTCTGGTGCGCCATCTCGGTGCTGGCGCTCTCCACCGACGGCCCGGCGATGGAGGAGCGTGGCGGCTTGATGGGCACCTGCTGGGGCTGCCCGCCGGGCGAGAGGGGCTTGGCAGGGCTGGAGCAGAGCGAGGGTGGTGTGCTGGAAGGCTTGGCCGTGGGGGCGAGCTGCTTGGCGGGCGACGGGGCGGGCGTGGAGCTCGCGCTCACCGACTGGATGGCGGCGTGGGGCTTGGCCGGCTTGGGCGCCGTCGGCGGTGGGGTGGGCTTGGGGGACACCGGCGGTGGGGTGCCGTGGACCCGCTTCACCTCTGCGGGAGAGGAGAGAGGAGAAGGGCCGTGAGAGGCATCGCCACTCCCAGCAATTCAAGGTGGGAGGAGAGAGCCCAGCAATCGGGGCTCACCCCACAACCCCCCATCCCCACCTGAGGACGCCACATACCTGGGCTGCCAGGGCTGGGGATCGGCACCTTTTTGGACGTGGGGGTGGGCGGCCCGGGTACCTTCTGTGCTTGCTGGGGTAACACGGGCTTGGGGGACACCGGTGGTTTGAAGGGCTTCTTGGGCTCCGCTGGCTGCGGCGCGTGTTCGAGCCCGTCGGCGGGCGGTGGCGGGGTCAGGGGTGGCGGCGCGGGCATCTCGGCGCCGCTCGTCTCAGAGGCCGGCCTCCGCTTGATGGTGCCGGTGCCGTTCTGGTAGACGGAAAGTGGGGCCGGCTCCAGGCCCTGCTCCTTGTCCTTGGTCTTGGGCCGCCGCTTGACGGTGTCTGACTCGGTCAGGATGAACTTGACACTCTCCTGCTGGCTCTGCTTGGCCCGTATCCGCCTCTTCAGCGTGGCGCTGGCTTCCACCTTGGCCAGGTCGCCGTGGCGGTGCGCGGGGGACAGTGCCTCCCCCGCCTCAGCCCTGGCCGGCGCCAGGCCGCGGGGCCGCTGCTTGATGGTGAGGTTGCCGTCTTCGGCGAAGGGGATGTTCTCGGACGAGCTGTTCTGGGGGGAGCCCCGCAGCCGCTCCACGGCGCTGCCCTCCTTCCCTGCGTCCGACTGCACGCTGCCGGAGCGCTCCCGGCGGGCCGCAGCCAGCAGCCCGGTGACGGGGCCGCTGATGGTCCGACGCCGGTTCACCACCTCGCCGTCCAGCCCGATGGCATCTTTGTGCTTGACTGTAGCCAGGACGGTGGCCACGCGGCCGTGCTCGGGGCTGGCAGGGTGCATGGTGCTGGGCGGCACGTAGTAGCCGTCAGGCCCCTTCCCCCCGGCGCCGGGCGGTTTCTGCAGCGCCAAGGCCCTGGCACCGCCGCCAATAGAGGACATCTCGAGCATGGCGGCGATGCTCTTCACACTGCCCGCGCTACCCGTGTCCACGCTGCCACCGAAGTCGCTGGCCCGCCGCTGCTCCACGTAGGGCTCCGGCATCTCCTCGTCCTCGCCGGGGCCGTCCCCCGCCTCCCCGTCCTTGAAGTCCTCAGTCATGTTGGTGCTGGAGATGGCGGAGCTGGAGCGCTTGGGCGGGGGCGGTGGTGGGCCCTTCTTCTTGGGCCGCACGGCGAAGGACTGGCTGCGGTTGACGTTCTTGTCGGCACCCGACTGAGCCCGCACGGAGTGGCTGCGGCCCACACGCCGCTGCACCGTGGCGTAGGGCCCGGCATCCGGCACCAGCAGCTCGTCCCGCTCCTGCTCGCTGTCGGACATGGCGTAGCGGTTCAGGCTGTGCGCCCGCTTCTTCGGCCGGCCCAGCTCCTCCTCCGCCTCCCCGCTGGGTGGCGGCAAGCACAGCACCGGCACTGAGACGGGCAGCACCGGCACGGCCTGGGCCAGCGGACCCGGCGGATGCCCCGCCTCAGCTTCCACAGGCTGCGGCATGACGTAGGCGAAGCCCCGGTGCGTGGGCGACTGCGGCAGGGAGCGGGGCGACATGGGGCGGTCGGCCTGCTGCAGCAGCTGGGGCGTGGGCTTCACCTTGGCGGTGGCATGTGGCACGCCCAGGGTCTGGGGGGACGAGGGCCGCGGCTTGGTGGGTGTCTGGGGCGGGGTGAAGTGCCCCGCAGACGGCGGGAAGGACTGCCGCGGCTTGCCGGGCACAGGCGGCACGCTGGCTCTCTTCACGGGGTGCCCGTGCCGCAGGGAGCGCACCTCTTTGGGCAGGCTGGGGGGCCCCTCCTTGCCCTCCTCCGTCAGGTACTCCTGGCTCTTGGACATGGCAGCGCTCGGCCCTTTGGGCTCATCGCCCAGCAGCTCTTGGGAGCTGCTGATGTGCTTGGCTCGGCTGCCCAGGCTGTTCTGGTGCACGTGGTGGGTGGCAGGGGGCCGGTAGCCAGCGCCCTCCCAGAGGTGCGGCACGTGGTTGGCCGGCTTCTCGGGCTCATCAGGCGCCTCGCCAGTGCCCGTCATGGCCACCTGCAGCTCACTGCTGAGCTCGCTGTCCTGGAACGTGGTCATCTTCGGGGACTGGCACTCGGCACTCTCGGGCGGGGGCGACTCGATGGCCACCACATCCAGCGACTGCGGCGCCTTCTTCTTCAGTGTCCCCGACTCGTACTTGACGTACTCGGCCTTCTGCAGCTCCGCCAGCTTCTTCACCGCCAGCATCAGCTTCTTTTGGTGGCCTGCGGGGGGGACAGATGGCAGCGGGGGAGGTAAGAAAGCACTGGAGGGCACGTGCACACAGCCGGGAGCCCAGACTGGGAAGGATGCAGGCTGGGGAGAGAGAGGAGTGACTGGGACGCAGGGTTATCCCCCCTGGAGCTCAGCTTGCAGAGATCAAGTGAGGTGCCCAAGGCTGCCCAGGGGGTCAGTGGTGGAGCCAAACTTGACACTGCCAAATGCCAAGCCGGTCCTCTCACAGCAGCCCCGGCACCACATCTCGCCAGTCTGTACCCCGCCCCGTGGCCAGGGTCTCCCTGGAGCAGAGGGCGCCGGTGACCGGTGCCACCCGGCCTCGCCTTACCCAGCTTGGTGATGCCAATCTCCTGCAGGTCCTCCCACGTGATGTCCGTGATGAAGTCGATGTTCTCGTAGCCATTCTCCACCAGCACCTTGTAGTACTGCGACAGCCCGATCATGGACAGCCAGAGCGCCAGGTTGGCCTGGGAGGGGGGAGCAGAGCCTGAGCAGGTGCCACAACCGCATGCCCGGCCCGAGCGGAGATGGCTGCCTCCGGCGGCGCTGCAACCAGCCCAGCGCCAGCATGTCCCTGCCCCCAGCACCCCCGCCTCAGAGCAGGTATGGGGCAGGGGGGCATCGGCTTTGAGCTCTGCGCCGACCCGCAACAGTGCCACGCCTGACGCTGGCAGCTGCAACCCCGTGCCATGCCCCCCATTGCCCCTCCAGCCCAGGGCCCGCTGCAGGTGTCCAGGGCCCAGCACCAGGCCTGTGGGAGAGAGCCGCAGAGCTGCGGGGACCTCACCGGCAGGGGGGTTTCCTCCAGCTCGGCGCGGTCCCGGCGCCCACCGCCCGGGCCCCGCGGGCAGAGCCGTACCGGCTTGTACTCCGGGAGCCACTCGGGGATGTTCAAGCTGTTGATCTCCGAGGCGATCTTCTTCCGGTGCCCAGGCTTCGTCACACCGATAGCCGTGAGGTCCTGGGGCCGGGAGGAAACTTGTCACCCACCCGCAGCCGCTGGCTGGCCGGGCACCGGCTCACGGTGTGCACGGGGTCACCCACCTCTTTCAGGCCAGGAGCTGAGACCCGGCCCGCCAGCCCCAGTCCCCCTCCGCGGGGGCTGGAGATCCCCCACCACCCTCCCCTTTCCTCGGGACCGGCCGCCCCCAGCTTTGCTGCCCAGTCCAAGCTTGAGCATGCAGCACAGCCCCGATCCTGCCGCCCAAAGTGGAGGACTGAGGTGTGGGGGTTTGGAGCTGCCTGGCCGCCTCCTGGCCCCACGCCTGCCCTCACCTCTGGCGTCATGCGGCTGATGGTGGGGATGTCGTAGCCGGCGTTAATGAAGTTGGGCGCGTAGAGCTGCAGCTGGAACTTGTACAGCCACTGGTACACGGCCTCCGAGCTCTGGGGGCGAGGGGGCGGCATCAGGGGCTTGGTGCATGCGGCCCTGACCCTGGCCACCCCCATCCAGATGTGCTGCCCAGGCCTTCCCACTGGGCAGCTTCCTAGCAAGCACAGCTGGCCACTGCCGGGAGGCTAGGCAGCGAGCGCTGCTGCTGAGCTGGGCCCAGGAGGGTGCTGGGCACGCTGCCGGGGAGGGGGGTACCAACATGGCTGGCCAAAAGGATGGAGGCAGCAGAGAGGGCTGGGGTCCGGCCCCATATTGCATGAGAAAGCTGGCACCAGCTGCACCCTGGCCCAGCCCCGCTCTAGCACTGAGGAGCTGTGAAGCGCAGGTGGCAGCTCAATGAGAGAAGCTGTCAGAGGTGCGACTCTCGCCCCCGAGCAGCAGAGCGGGGAAGGGAGCCCCGTGCCCAGCCCAGGCGCTTGCAATGCCAGCTCTGGCACAGGGGCATGAGCAGCACCCGGTGCCCCTCTCCATGCCACCTGCACCAGCCCAGGGCAACGGCAGCTCCTTGGAGGCTGCAAGCACTGGCACGGCATCATGGGTCAGAGGAGCAAGACAGAGCCCTGCCGCATGCAAACACCCCTACGCCTCCTCTCCCAGGCCCCCGAGACCCAGGGAGCAAAGCAGGAGCTGCCTTGCCCCAAATCCAGTTACTGGAGCAGCGGTGCCCAGGCAGACCACCACCCGCATGCATCCCCTGGGCAGCAGCCAGTAAGCAAGCGCCGCTGGCAGATGGCTGCAGGATGATTCACAGCGTGGCTTTGGGCGCCGACTCACCGGCTGCCCGGGGTGAGCAGGGCTGGGGACACGGCCACACCCCGACAGGCGGGCGCAGAGCGCAGGCACCTGGCAGGCAGGGCCAGGCATGGCTGGTAGCCTAGTCCCCGTCTCAGGAGCACATCCCGTGTGCCCTCCCCAGCGTCATCTGTGCTGCCCGGATGTCCCTGCCCTCCCTGCAGCGAGTCCAAGATAGGTCAGGGCCAAGTGTGGACCCCAAAGGGCACAGGAGCAGGCCCTGGGGGTGCAGGGAGCGAGGGGCACCTCCCGCCTGCATGGGGCAAGGTGTGGGACACCCACGCACCACCCCGATGCAGGCTGGGAGTCTGGGGCAGACGCCTGCACCTCTCCAGTGGCTTTGCAAGAACGAGCCGCTGCACACAAGTGGGGCACGGGGGCTTTCCAACCCCCCACCTCACCTTCCCCTCCGACATGGGCTCCATCTTCTTCAGCTGCTGCTCGGGTGGGGGCTGGGCTGCATACGGGGAGCTGGCCACGCTCTGGCTCCGCGAGGAACCTGCGGCAGAGCAGGGGGGTCAGCGCGGTCGGCAGAGACCCCCGCAGCACCGGCCTGGCAGCTCATGGGGGTTGCGGGGCTCCATCTCTTCCCCCGGTGCTGAGCTCCGTCCATCCCACGCTACAGCCCGCAGGGAGCTGGGGGGCCGCCAGCAATAGCTGGGGGCAGGGTAGGGCTCTGCCATGCAATCCCCCTCCTCTGTAGAGGGGCAGGGAGGGCCGCAGGGAACGGGTCCCAGGCAGCCCCACCACCCACACAGCTCCTGGCATCCCGTCGCAGGGACTGGAAGTACCCCGGCGGTTGGAGGGCTCTGGCCTGACCTGGCCACAGGATCCAGACCCGCGCCGCCCCCTCCTCCATGCCCCCCTGCCCTGGATGCAGCCTGCGAGGGAAGTGGCTGGACACGGGCAGCAACCCCCGCCCCCGTCCTCCCCGCACCCCCTCAGCCAACACGAAGCCCAGGCAGCTGCCCAAAGCTGGGCGCTGT
>NW_017729016.1:5732546-5757697 GCF_001723915.1 Gavialis gangeticus
CCCGCGCCTGCCTGGCAGGCGCCCAGAGCCCACCCCCCCAGATCCCACGCTCGGGAGGCAGGTGGGGGGGTTCCCCGCGGCATGGGCTCGGCCAGGTGGGTAGGGGGTGCAGCGCCAGTGCCAGCTGTCCCGCTCGGGGCCGGGGTGCCACAGCCGGGCAGGACGCCGGGGCTGCCCCGGCTGAGCCAGAGCGGACGGGGAGCCCAACCGAGCCGGCCTTGGGTGCCTGGGGGCCACAGGCACCGGTCCTGGCTGAGCAAGCCACAGCGCTGCCCGCGGTGCCAGCCACGCGGGGACGGGAGGATCGGCCGGGCTCCCGTTTGGGGTTTCCATGGAGATCACGCTCCGCTGGGCACCGGCCCAAGCAGCTGCCCTGCAGCTAGGAGGGGAGGGGGACCGGCCCCAGGCCCAGGCGTGCCGTAAAGGGGCCAGTCGGAGGATCCCGGCCCTGCTGCCACTCCAGAACGGGGCAGAGCACTGCATGGGGATGCCCCGGTGATAGAGACCCCAATGCCGCCCGTGCCACCAGCACCAGCTTGCCCAGGAGCTGTGCTGCCAGCTCCCAGCCCCTTACCTTGACCCCTTCCGAGCCAGCGTGCAGGGCGTGACCCCCACTGCCCGCACTCTGCCCGCTGCCCGAGCTCCGTGCGCTGGCCACGCTGCCGGTGCTGCCCAGGCTGCTGCGGTCGCCACCTGCCAAGGGGAAGGGAGAGTCAGAGACGTGGGTGCTAAGCAAGGCATCGCCCTGCCATACAGGGCCTGGACAGCCCCGGGAGCATCGTGCACGGACAGGTGTGCTGGTGCACGATGGCATCACGCAGCTCTGGCTGGCCAGGGGTGTAAGTTTGCTGACAGCGGGCACTGCAGCATCACAGGGCGTGCACCCCCCGTGCACACGTACATGCACGGCAAATACCTGCAAAGGGTTTCCGCAGCACCCAGATCTCCTCGGCTGGTGCTGGCGTGGCCGGTGACCCGCCTTGCGAGGGCGACAGGTGGGACGGGCTCATGTCGGACCCGCGCGAACCTGGCGGAGCAAAGCAGAGGCAGTGAGCGGGACCAGGAGGAGGGGGTGCAGGAGCAGGGTGGCACTGCCCGGCTAGCATCAGGGCAGCACGGCATGACCCCCCCAGCTGAGCATCACACCAAGCCCCCGTGCCCCCCAGCACAGGCCCTGCTGGCCATGGAAGAGGAGGAGGCAGCGCTGCCCCAGCAAGAAGACCCCTCCCGGGCCTGGGGCTCCCCTGCAGCTGGGGCAGGCACCACCAGCCGCGGGCTTCTCCCCAGCCAGAGGCACCGCACCAGAGACTGCTGGGCACGGCGCACGTGATGCCTACCCTCGCACCTCCAGGGACACACGGGGGTGTTGCTGGGGCTTGCACGCCCCTGTGCAAGGAGTGCAAAGAGCCAGGAGCTTTTGGTCTCATAGCTCAGCCCTGGTGCAGCCACCACAGCCCAACTCTCACGCGTAGACCTGGGAACGCCCCCGCAAGCCCTGTGCCATTGCCACATCCCGCCACACTGGAGTCAGCGGGCACCGCTCAGCCTGGGGGCACCCTGCCATGCCGCACGGCCTCCCCCCCAAGCAGCCGTGCACCAGCTGCATCGCAGC
This sequence comes from Gavialis gangeticus, assembly GCF_001723915.1. NCBI lineage: Eukaryota > Metazoa > Chordata > Crocodylia > Gavialidae > Gavialis > Gavialis gangeticus. The sequence goes on from NW_017729016.1 coordinate 5,734,159, forward strand.
TCCCAGCAGGTGCTTTCCAACAGCAGCAACAGGGCCTGGCTGTGCCCAGACTATCCCCGCTGGAGCAAGGGCTCAGCCGGGTGTGGGGCTGGGATAGTGGCAGCCCCCATCTCTGTCTCCAGGCCTGGGGCTGCACTGCCCCAGCCCCAAGCCAGGCAGAGGACCGCGGTGCCTGCCACGGTGCAGATTCCCCAGGTCTCATCTCCCGCCCCCAGGACAAGGCTGTCATCACCTCCCGCCCACACCAGCAGCAAACCCAAGCACAGAGGGCCGGAGCCACGTGTAGACAGCAGCCCCACTGCATCAGGTCACCCGAAATCGCAGGCCGTGCAGCCGCCTCCACGCCATGCTGCAGGCAGGCTAGTTAGCACCGCTGCGCGCCAGCCCCCCACGCTCAGCAGGGATGGGCGCGGACGATGGCGGGCACGTGGAGAGAACCACGGCTGCGCCTGGACCCTGCAGCGTCCGCCTGGTGCCCTCCCGTACCCATGGACCTGCCGGGCACAGCCCAATGCCCCCGGCAGCCCAGAGGACACACAGCTCCTTCACGGCACTTTGCTGGGGCTTGGTACAGCCGAAGACTCCAAGTTAGGGGCTGCAAGGCCAAGGCGATGGGCTGTGGGCAAGAACATGGACAAAAGCCCGCCGGGCTGCAACCCCAAGGGCCCCAGTGCCCTGCAGCGAGCCACGGAGGATGCAATCCTGCTGCCCGTGGAGCTGCCAACACCCCCCACCCCCCATCACTAGCACAGGCTGCAGGTGGAGCAGGACCCGGCTCCTCCGTGGTGCTCGGGGACGCGCCGGGACCGGCAGGGGGAGCCCGTGCGTTGCATTTACACAGAAACCCACAGGCTCCGGATTCCCTTGCACCAGGCCGCAGGCGCCTCGCTCCATTTCTAGCCCTGGAGAAAGAAAAAGCCTGTCTGCAGCGCTGGGGGGACAGAGATGGGCTGCAGCCTTGGCTGGGCACGTCCCCGGGCTCCTGCACCCGGCAGCCCTCCAAGAAGGATGCCCAAGAGCCGTTTCAAGAGCCAGCTCCTGGAGGAGCTCAAGCCCCCGTGCCCGGCGGGCTGGGCCCTGCAGCGGGGCAGCAAGGAGCAAACCCAGCCTGCCCTTTGGGGCCTTTTGGGGCTGGGGTAGCAGTGCCCGTCGGGGCTGGAGGTCTGCCCGACGCCCCATGCAGCCCCACCAGCGCAGCCGGGAGGTGTCACTGCAGAGGCCATCGCTCTTCATTAACAGCTCTCGTTAGGCCGCAGGGTGATAAATCTGCCGCGGAGCTGAGAGCAGGAGACAGGCGACCACACTGCTAATGAGCCAGGATGCGGCTGACCCTCCCTGCACCAGGAGGCAACGTGGGGCCCCGGGATGCACGGGGCTTGCACGCACCCTCCGCTGTATGTGCCGTCCCCACCTGGCCTGAGACCCGTCAGACTCGTTACGCTGCAAGTGCCGAGCAGACCCCGGACAACGCAGCCGAGGCATGGGGGGAGGATGAGAGATGGGGCACCTGGGCCGCAGTGGGGAGGGACAAGGGGGCAGGAGACGCATGTGGGCCTGGGTCCCCGTGGGGGCAGAGCCCTGGCTCCCAGCCCCAGCTTCACCTGTCACCAGGATCTGCTCAGGGCCAAGCCCCGGCGAGACGCAGCCCCACATCCACGCAGGGTGCGCAGCCAGAGCCACGCCAGCACACGAGAAGCTGCACAGGCTGGGAGCCACCGCCCCAGGCAGCACCGCAGTCCTGCGCCAGGGTCTCAGCCGACCCTGCGCCCCTTCCCTGCTCCTGGGGAGGGATTCCCCCGCCCCGCTCTGAGCTCCCCTGGCCCCCTGTGTGCAGCTGACCCCGTTGGCACCAGGTACCAGGGCGGCAAGTCCAAGTGCCAGGAGGAGCCGTGGGGGCTGGCACCCTGCTCTCGGTGTCCCCGACGTCCTTCCCTTGCCAGCACGGCACTCGATGGGGCTCCTGGCCCCGGGCTGCTGTCCCGGCCCTGCCTGGAGCCTTCCCGCTGCACAGTCGGCTGTGTGTGTGTGTGTGCATGGCTGTGTGTGTGTGTGGGGGGGGCAGGCAGCAACCCCCAGGCCCACCCTCACGCTGGGGCAAGTCCATGTGCCGCACTCATGCTAGGGCAGTTCTAGGGAGGGAAGCAGGGAGGGAGGCTGTACACACCTGCTTGCACACACGTGTTTGGATGAATGCATGCTCATACACACGTGCAGAGATATGCCTGGTTACACATGTGCACACACACGTTCATGTACATGCATACCTACACACATGCCCACGCATACCTGCTTGCACACACCAAGTGTATGTGCATACACTTGCCTATATGTGCAGTCACACATACTCACACACACATACCCCTACTTGCATGTAAACATCCCCACAAGCATGCTTGCATTCATGTGCAGTCACACGTACATGGACACACACATTTGCACACATGCACCCTTGCTCACATATATATGCCTGCTTACATGCACTCATGCTTGCACACACACAAGCCAGTTCACACGTACACATACCTCCACACACACATGCTTGCACACATATATGCCTGCTCACATGCAAACACATCCACACAAATGCTGGCACACACACGCACACCTGCTGACATGTACACACACACACACACTTGCACGCACACACCCCTGCTCATATGCACACACACGCTTGCTTGCACGCACAAACCCACATGCTTGCATGCACATGCAACCCTGCTCCCATGCACATACACATGCCTGCTCACACGCACACATGCATTCATGCCTGCACACACACGCCTGCACACACACACATATGCCTGCTTGCACATACATACACGCTTACATGCCTGCTCACACACACACTGAAGCAAAGGGAAGGAAGAAGCCAAATGGAAAAAAACCAAGCCAGCCAGGCCCACCAAAACCCAACGTAAACGAAAGCAATGAAGCGAGCCGCAAACTACCTTGTCCACAGTGCCGCTCCCCCGCAGGGCTATGGGGCAGCCTGTGATAGCCAAAGGAACTGAAAAGAGGCTGATGGGAATGTGATGGAGGAGGTGGAGGTGGAGGCAGGAGATGGAGCGGATGGGCCGAGGCGTCGCCATTAAGCACAGCTGCCCCGGGGCCCGGGAGCGGGATCATTTGATAGTGCTGGCTAATGGTTACCGTTTCCCATGAACCTGATAACAGAAACATAACAAGAGACAAAATGAAAGGGCTCCGGGGCCGCGCTCAGAGCCAGCCGCGCACAACACAGGCAACCAAAAGCAAAGCCGAGCCAAGCCCAGCGGGGGCTCGAATGCAGCCTCGGGGCAGCCCTGGGGGGCAGCAGCAGTCTGGGGATCGCCTCCCCCCCCGCGTGCAGCACGCAGGCTCCGGGCCAGGCTGGGAGCGACGAGAGCAGGCCACGGACGCTGCCCCGGGGCAGATACCCCAGCCACAGCCAACCCTTGGGGGGCAGGGGGGCTGGCTGATGTCCTGCCGGTGCGGCAGGTTCATTACCGAGGCTGCAGCACCCATTGGCACCTAACAAAGGCATCCTAACGATGGCCCCTAACAAGGACCAGCTCCGCGGGCCATGCTCTGGAGCCCCGCGCCCTGCAGCGCCCATGCACAGGGCAGAGACCGTAGCCCAGACCCCGCAGCTCCCTGCACCTGGAACAGCTGCGGGCAGCGAAGTCACCAGGGATCCCCGCCGGGATGAGAGCCCAGGTGCCCCCGGCACACAGCCAGGCTGGAGCAGCCCAGTGGGTCACTTCCTCCGGTACCAAAGACGCCTGCCATGCGACCGACCGAGCCTGCCCCAGCCAGGGAGCAACCCCCACGCTCTGCAGAAGGGCCCCGTGCCAAGGGGACGTGGCTCTCGGCCCCAAATCCCTCCCGCACCTCTCCACATGCCAAGTGAGGGCAGGCCACCCGCATCCCTGGCTCGCTTCAGGCCCAATTTAGCAGCTGCCATTTCCAGCGCCGGCCTTCGAGAAAGCCAGACAAATCGGCGCTCGGCCTGGCCAACCGCGGTGCGGGGCCGGCCAGGGCAGCGCTCCCATCCACCGATCGATTGATAGCCGCCTTGGAAAGCTCTCGTTGCACCGGCCCTCCCACCACGCTCGGACTGACAGCTGATGCTCCGGGAAGGAGCCGCCGCGCGCCCTGGAGATGCCGTGGGCCGGAGGGCAGACAGGGCGCCTGGGCTCCAGACGGCGCAGCACTCCCCATGAAACCCATGCTCCGGCACCCATTGCAGACGCGGGTGCTGGGGCCTGGTTGAGCTGGGCATGGCCAGAGGCGTCCATCCCCACTGCGACCATGTCTCCCATGCACCAAGCAGAACTTGCGCCCCCAAGATGTCAGCTCGCGGACCCCAGGACCGGGGCAGCCCCACGACGCCGACGTGCCAGGCACAAGAGACCCTGTGCCCTGGCCACCGGGACAGCCACAGCTCCCCGGGGATTCGCGGAGGATAGAGCATGTGGGCAGGGTCTGGTGTGGGGAGAGGGGAGAAGGTGGGGAGGAAGAGGTGGGTACAGGAGAGGGTCACTGGGGTGCTGCACGGAGATCCCAGCCCCCAGACACGGAGGATGCTCGTGCATGCGCGGGGGCAGACTGACACACCACGGCCCAGATGGGCTGCTTGCAGGAGCTGCCTTCAGAGTGCAAGGATGCCCCAGAGGCGGCGGGATGGACAGATCGGGACCAGCCAGCAGACCCCGTCCACATGGGCACAGATGCGGGCTCACCCCGGCCATGGCCACCGCGCTGACAGGGGCTTTCCCGCCTCTCGCTGCCCCCTCTGCACAACCCCAGGCACCGAGCCCCCTCCAGCCCGCGGCACCAGTCCCGGCACTCGCACCCTGAGACCCCTCCTCAGCACCGTCCGCCCACGTAGCCCACAGCCCAGACCAGCAGTGCTGCCTACAGACGGCGCAGGGAGGGGGGTGCGCCTCAAGCCCCATCTCAGCCCCCTGGGGCAACCCCCAGCAAGGGGCAGCCAGCTCCAGCTTGGCCCGCAGGACCCCAGCGCATGGCCCACCACACCGCTGTCCGCCGGCCTCTCTCCCCTCTCCAAAGCAGCTCCCAGGCTCGTGGCCCTGTCCGGAGACACAGAGCCGTGGCCCTCCTCCCCACCAAGCCCTGCACTGCACCAGGCAGCAGACGGGCATTTGCCTGTTCGCTTGCTGATGGCTTCGACGAGGCTGGATGGGAAGTAGCCCACGCGGTCGTTGCCCGTCCGGTTGTCGTGGATGCAGCCCTTCCACCGCCCGTCCGCGTGCTGCTCCAGCACCTGCAGGCCACAAAGGCACAGGGGCATGGGGCAGCGCTGGGGCTGAGCCCAGGAGCCTCTAGCCTGGGACTCCCAGCCCAGCAGCGGAGCATCCCCCTGGCCCAGACACCGGGGATCAGGGGGTGGGCGGGCACCTGGCCTGCACCGCTCCCCCTCCAGCTGCCTCCCGCGCCCCCACGGCCCCACACTCACGGTAATGATGTCGCCGGCCTTCACGTTCAGGCTGGTCAGGTCATAGTTGTTGCAGTAATCCTTGACGGCCCGGACCTGCAGCGCAGCCGAGGCGTCTGCGGGACAGAGTTGGGGTCACAGGGAGGGAGCTCGGGGGCATCTAGTCCAAGCCCTGCCTCAGGCAGGATCAGGCCCGTCCGTACACCCAGCATCTAAACTCTACCGAAGACGACTGTCAGCCCTGACGCAACAGACCTCACACCCCAGCCTGCTGCAGGGACCCCGGCAGCAATGTCCTATCTATGCAAGGTTGTTTTAAAACACACTCCCGAGCCCCAAGGCCAAGACCATGCCCCCGCCGCAGAGGAAGGCAACCCCTCTAGTCTGGACCAGTTTAACCAGGAGGGAAATCCCTTCCTGCCCGCAATGCAGCATCGGTCTGAGCCCGAGCGCAGAGACAAGACCCTCCAGATCTGGGTCCCAGGGGGAGCACTGGCACAGCCCTATGTCCAGCCTGGGCTGCACCCAGCACCTCTCGGGGAGGCTTATAAACCCCGACACATGGAACAGAAATGGAGGGGCAAGCAGCAGAGCCCGGAAACCCCCATAGCAGCGCACAGGCGTTGCTACACCCGGATCATCCCTGACCAGCGGCTGCCCACCCTCCCCTCAAGCCCCTGCAGTGATGGAGAGTCCCCCCTGCCCCGATGTCCATCCCACAGCCTCCCTGCTCTGACAGCAAAGTGTTTCCTGATCTCCAACCTAGACTCGCTTTGCTGCAACTTCAAGTCATCGGCCGGCATCCTCCTCGCAACCTGAAGAGAGCATCAGAGACCAGGAGCCCCCCGCCCTGTCTCACACGCTCCTTGTAGGGGCCAAGCTGGCTCCCGGGGGCAGCCCCTGCCTGACCTCAAGCAACGGTGCGCGCTCCCCTCCCCCTTGGTCCTGCACCTCCATGGGAAGCGGCTGGGGGGCTTCTCACCTCGCAGCATCTGCTTGATCTCCTTGCTGGCCTGGGTGGCGGTGAACTGGTTGACAATGTCCAGCGCCGTCTGGTTGTACGTGTTCCTGACGTGGGCATTGATCCCGCTCTGCAGGGCACAGGCAGGGGCTTGGGGCCCAGAGCTGGCATACACAGCAGGATGCAGCCCCAAGCCCCTGCCCAGCACTCAAGGGGGCTGGCACACACTCGGGGGATGCACAATGACACCAAGAGCGTGCACTACCAGCCCCTGCCCCTGCAGCCAGGTCTGTCCATGCCCCCTGACCCCAGCGGAGCTGCGAGGGCCCTTACATCCAGCAGGAGCCGCACCACGTCGGTCTTGCCACACAGAGCCGCCTCGTGCAGGGCCGTGCCCGCCTTGGTCTGCCGGTTGATGTCGATGCCCGCCTGCAGCAGCAGCCTGAGGGCGCAGCAGGGGCCGGCTGAGAAAGACGGCCCCTCGCTCCTGACCTGCAGCCCAGCTTACAGCCCCCTGCTCCGCCGGTGCCCACAGCCCGGCACAGCAGTCCCAGCAGGAGGATGCTCCCTCCCACCGTGACCATTTGTTCAAGTCCAGCCCCCGCGATGCTCACCTGATGATGTCGATGTGCCCGTTCTTGGCGGCCAGGTGCAGGGGGCTGGTGCCATTGGGGTCGGTGGCGTCCCCCGGCTTGGGCTCCAGCAGCGCCGCACACATGTTGCTGTTCAGCAGCAGCTGCACCACCTGGGGCAGCGACATGGAGCAAGTGGAGAGGTGGGGACGGGCGCTGGAGCCCGCAGTGTGCAGGGGACTGGTCGGAGGGGCTTTGCCCCCAAGCATGGTGCAACATCAGACGCCCCCAGAGTCTCCTCCCAGCCACCCAGTGCCTGGAAGTACCTGGCCTTGCCTCGTGGGGCCTGGGAGGACTTACCCCGACACGGCCAAACTCGCAAGCCAAGTCCAGCGGCGTCTTGCCAGAGTTGTCCACGATGCAGGGGTTGGACTGGTGCTGCAGCAGCATCTCGGACTGGGAGAGACCAGACTGGCTCAGCACGATGCTCCCGGAGGGGTGGAGGGTGGGCTCCTGAGCGACTAGCCCTGCTGTCCCCACCCAAACCCTCCTGCACCCTGCACACACTATGCCCCACGGCACATGTGGAGAACCCCGGCATCCAGAAAGGGCCAAGCATGCCCGCGGAGCTGCCATGGGGAGATGGGGAGAAGTCCAGAGCACCCATGCACAAGGTAGGAGGGTCCGGACCCAGGGACCCTTGAGGCTCAAGCAGCCACATGCCCCCCACCCCACCATGCAGACCGCAGCTCAGTGCCACGGAGCAGTGATCAGGGCCCCTGCACCTCCCGTACCACGTCATAGTGCCCGTGCTGGGCCGCCAGATGCAGGGGGATCTGGCCCTCGTCTGACTGGGCGTTCACGGCTGACCCTGCCTTCAGCACCATCTTCATCGGCTCCTTCTTGCCCTGCCAGGCGGCGTAGTGCAGGGGCCGCATCCCTGCGGGGCAGAGGCAGCGTCCGGCTGAGTGGGGGCACCGTGTCCGGCCAGCTCCTGGCTGGTGCAATGTCCAGGTGCCAGGGGACGTGGGTCTGGGCTGGACCACCCCACCCATAGCGGACAAGGCGTTTAGCTCCGCTTGCTGCGGTGCCCTGGAAGACACTCGCAGCCCAGGCAGGGTCTGGCTGCCCAGCTCGAGCTGCACGCTAGCCCCTGCCTCGCTCTCACCTTTGTTGTCCTTAATGTCCACGGCAGCCTGGGCTTCCAGCAGCAGCGAGATGAGCTCCGTGTTGCCATTGAGGGCTGCATGGTGCAGGGCGGAGAACCTAGGGGTGCAAAGCATGTGGTGAAGCAGGGGCTCCCTCGGCCAGGCCAGTGGGCATCGCTCTGGCATGGCACAGGGCGCTGGAGCAATGCCCCATGGTGAGGGAGCAGAGCTGCCCCCATCCCTGCCTGGGGCGCACAGTGCCCCCCTCTTGCAGCTCTTTGCTTGCTGGGCCTGTCTCTGTCCCCCCTCCGGGACCCCCCTGAAGCAGCCTGGGGGACCCCAGTCCCTTTTCCTGGCAGCCTCGCAGAGATGCGCTACACTGGACCACGCCACACGCCACAGGGATCGAGGCCGGGAGAAACAGAGCGGAGCAAGGAGGGTGGACGTGGCATTTGCTCTGCCATGCACAGCTGTATTCAACCTGCCCCAAGGGATCTCTGCTGGGGACAGGCTTCCCCAGCCAAGCCCCGCGGCTCCGGGGCAATACTGGGAGGCTTCTCCAAGGAGAACTTGGGGGTCAAGTGTCGTGGGAAACCCAGCTGTGTGATCCCAGCTAAGCCCCTGGAGACGCTCACCCAAGTGGGAAGCTCCAAGCCTCCCAGCCCCAAAGGAGATGCAGCCCAGCAGAGCCCGGCCCCCTCACGGGCAGGGGGATGCCCGCAGGGTGAGGCCAGGAGCCAGGCAGGCCGGGGCTGCGATCCAGCCCGGACCGGGGCTGCACGTGCTGCAGGGCTCCAAGCGAGGGACGATCGGCAGGCGACAGAGGGAGGCCGCTGGTGAACCGCAGACCCCCCTCCCCCTCGTGACCCAGTTCTCCAGCTGCTGTGGCCGAGGCTGGAGCCGGCCACGTGCCTCCTGAGCTGGTGGGGATGGCAGACCCTATGCCAGCAGCCTCCATGCCCAGAGCCCTGGCGCGTGGCCGCGTGAGAGCAGATCCACCTCGGTGCTGGCTGGACACAGCCCCGTCGCCATGCGTGGCTGTCTCCTGGAAGCATCCTAACCCCAGGCGGGCTGCGCTGCCCGCGGGCATCGACTGCCCTCCTGCCAGAGCCGACAGGGAAGAGCCTGGGGTAGCCCCACAGGGGAAACTCGGGCCCGTGTTGGTGGGAGAATGGCTCGCAGCTCAGTGGTCTGCGCCACGGGGCAGAGACCACGGTGGAACAGGGAGGAGTGGGGCAGGTGGGCCACGAGCTCCCAGCCAGCAGCGCTGTCGTGCAGCTCATCGTTCATCACAGTGGCCAGGAGGCCTGCAGCAGGCACGGCTAACTCGCGGCTGGCACATGGCGGGGGAAGCTCTGACCCGCTGCAGCTCCTGCTCCCAGCGAGGTCTGCAGTCTGCCATTGCAATGGTCCCATCCGTGCATCCATCCAGGAGGCGACCGGCGAGCCGGCAGCCAGTGAAAAAAACCCGTGGGGCAAGAGCCCGCCCCGAGACCCACTCAAGTGCCAGCAAGATGGGGCATGAGATGCTGCCCCTCGCCCCAGGCTGATGGCACTGCCCCCAGCCGCGGCTTCGGGGCAGGCACTCACCCATCAGTGTCCTGGAAGTTGACGTTGACTTTCTTCGCGGACCCGAGGAGCTCTAAGAGGGAGAGAGAAGCGGGAATGAGGGCATTTGCCTGGTGCTCTGATCCATGCCCAGGGTAGCGGCAGGATGGCACAGGCCACGGGGCCCGGGGAGGGGCAGTCCAACACGCTGCCTCCCTAGGGTGGCACCTGCAGCCCATGGACACGCTGTCCCCGGGGCCGAGAGCCAGTCAGTGCAAGACCTCAGCTTGCCAGAGTGCCCCCTGCATCCAGGCTCTGGCTCGCACACCCCACGTGCTAACTGCACGCACGCACGCACGCACGCATGCACCCATGCACACTCCATGGACTGCATACACTCACATGCACACTCCATGAACTGTACACACACACACCCCCATTCACATGGTTGTACACTCTATGGACTGAACACATACACATATGTGCACCCCCCCCATGATCTGCACACACACACCCATGTACATGCCTGCTCACTCCATGGACTGCACGCGTACACGCTGCATGGACTGCATCTGCACACACACATGTACAGCCCATGAACTGCACACACACACCCCCACGCACACTCCATGGACTGCACACACATACATGAGCACACACTGCACAGCCCACGGACAGCATGTGCACACCCCATGAACTGCACACACCTATGCCCATAGGTACACACTCCATGGACTTGCATGCACACAGCCATGCAGACATCCACATCCCATGGACTGCACATGCACAGCCCACGAACTGTATACACACACATACACATGTCTACACAGTCCCTGGACTGCACCCACACATCCATGCACGCATACACGCACCCATGGCCATGGGCAGAGCAGGCAGAACACCCCGACACCCCGCAACCCACACAGGCTGCTCCTAGTGGACCCCAGCAGCATCTCCTCCGGGCCCCCTCACACCTCAGCAGGGCAGGGCAGGCCCAACAGCCTCCTCCAGCAGCTCCCCCAGCCCCACGCAGCCCCGAGCCCCCTGCAAGGCCTGAGCCCTGATGCCCTCTACAACCTCAACAGAGAAAGCACAACTTTGACAGCCAAGGCCGTCCCCGGCACTGGAGCCTGATATCTGCCCAGGCAGCATCTCTGGCAGTGCCCCCGTCCTGGCAGCGCAGGCGGCCAGGAGCCCACGCTGCCTCTGACCGACTCAGGGCAATGCAATGAGCAGGGCTGGAGCAGCCAAGCCTGGAGAGCCCATTTGCAGCCAAGCCTGGCCCCAGGCCACCTCCCTCCCCACGGCCCCTGGGGCATCTCCATTTCCACAGCCCACACAGCAGCTCCCAGGGGCAGGAGCCAATGCCAGGCTAGAGATCCCTGTCAAGGCAAGGCCAGGGATGCTGGGAACCATGCTGCTGTCTAAAAGCCCAACAGAGACATGCAGGGCATCCTCTCTCCAGGTCCTGGCCACTGCAGGGCATCCACGGGAGTCCAGAGAGCTGCTACATGCGGGGCTGGTATCTACAGACGAAGGGCAAGGCGAGGGTCTCACCGCGGTGCCCCTCGTCCACCACGGCTCACACCCGGGGAAGAGACCCCTCCCCAGAGCACCTGGGGTCTAACAGGCCCAGCTAGACCCCTTCCCCACAGCACGTGCCCTGTGCTCCTCAGCCCCACGACGGTGCCCTCCTCTGTGCCAGGGCAGCTGGGGCGAAGCTCCCACCCTTGCCTGGGAAGCTGCCTCCAGCAAGGAGCCCTGGAGCCTCTGGCTGCACCCGGCCACCTTCAGAGCCTCCCGGCTCCCTCCCCACCTTTCAATCGCACCGGAAACCAGGCAGGGTCCCAAGGAGCCTGGCACTAAACTGAGCCGGAGAGCTGGCAGGGGCTGCTGGCAGCCTCCCAAAGGCTAGCGGCTGCCTGGCGCGGAGGCCGGACCCACAGCAGGGGAGCCCCGGGGCTCACCTGTGCGCCAGCACTGGGGCATTTGCTGCCAAGGAAGAGCTCGAGCTCGACGCTCCGTCAGAGACATGCCTTCCTTCCTCTCTCCGCTCTGCTTGGACAAGTCCAGCCGTCAAGGGTGGTGCACGGAGGCGCTCACACCTGCCCAGCGCCTGGCGTAGCCACGCCATCCTGGGGCAGCAGGTAGCAGCTATGGTGCCATGGGGCCGGCTTGCTCTCAGCACCCGGCTTCTCTGCACTCGGGTCCAGCCAGGTGCCCCTGCAGGGCGCTGGCAAGCAGCTCTCCAAAGGGAGAGCAGCCCCGCCGCAGCGGCACATGCTGTGCACAGCCCAGGCCAGCAGGCTCCCAGGGCGGATCCGGGGGGTGCAGCTGCACCCAAACCAAGGCCTGGCAGTGACAGGAGCAGCGAGGGAGTCGCTTGACTTCCTGGCTCATTATCGTCAACCTGATTCCTTCTAAACTCTTCACTCCGCAGGTGTTAATGCCTCTCTCCCCTTTTTTAAATGGTTTTAATGAATCCAGCTCTCCTTTCTGCTGTCTGTTTGCTGCTCCTGGTACTGCAGCTCCTGCAGACTGTTCTGGACTGCAGCTAAAAACATTAATTCAATGTGGAAATCATCAGACCAGAGACGTGGGGCTGGAAGGGGCCTCCAGAAGCCCCATCGAGTCCAACCCCTGCCTGAGGCAGGATCAGCCCCGTGCAAACCAGCCCAGACAAACCCAGTGTCCGACCTCCTGGCAAAGCTACTGTCAACCCCGACACAAGACATCACACGCAAACCTGCCACGGGTGAAGCAAGGGGACCGTGGAGGTCAAAATCCTGCTTCTATAAAAGGTAGTTAATAGAGATCCCGGGTAGATCTAAGGAAGGCAAAATCTATACCAGTCCAACCTGGGGGAAAATCCCCTCCTGCCCCAACTACATCGGTCTGACCCTGGGCAGAGGGGCAAGACCCTCTTTGCTCTCCGCAAAGCGCTGGAAGATGCTTGGGAAGGTCGGGCTGTTTTATGACTCTGAGAGCACGTAATTCAAAGGATGACGGGGCTAAAGAAACAACCGGTTTTGATGCTTCTTATGCCTAATTTCTTGTGCTTTTAATACAGAATACAGGCTACAGCAAATGAAGGCACATTCCCATAGTCACACTTGTTTTTCGCTTTGATCTGACACTGAATAGGCCCCTAGCTTATAAGGAAAGCTTCTAGTTTCTTGAAGTCTGGAGAAGTGCGGGGGCTGTGTTCAAGGGGACGATACGTTGCACCCCCCTCCTCGAAATCCCAGATCCACCCGTGCCTGGCGCCCACCCCTATGACCTGCAAACTGAAAGGTAGTAAATAGGCCCCACAGACCCGCGTGCCCGGGGGACCAGTGCTGCATCAGGTCTGCACCCTCCCCGCCTGCACCCATCAGCCCCATCACATCTCATTCACCGGCCGATGAATGCACAAGCAACGAGCTCGCCCCTCCCTGCTGCACCCTCATGCTTTCCCCAGGGGCTCTGCCAAGGCTGGGTGCTATCCCCATTGTAGAGGCAGGGAAACTGAGGCACGGTGGGCTGCCAGAGCCAGACCCAGCAGTGCTGCCCCAATCCACGGAGCAAGGCTCCCCTCTGCCAGGAGCCGGCAGCCGCCCTGCGCAGCATGCGATCCCCAGCAGCAGGAAGACAGCCAGGCGGGAGGCGGGGCGCGTTCCCCTGCAGTGCTGGCTCCCGCCCGGCTGTGCAGAGGCCCGGCCGTCCCCCGGGGACCGGGGGTTGGCAGCGAAGCCCGTGCCTGGAGCAGCTGCCGTAGGAGCATGCTAAGCAGAAACTGGCCGTGCTCGGTGCCTCCATCCCGGTACCAACAGGATCGCAGGGTCCCGGGGACGGGCTGGAGATCTGCGCCCCACGGCCGCCGGGACCGGCGCGGGGGGAAGCCGGGCCAGAGCAAACAGCACCGCGGGGTTTGGGCAAGAGCTGCCGGCGTCACCCCTGCGAGAAGGGCAGGGAGGAAGGGGGCACCTGCCCCGCCGTCTCTGCGGGGCCAAGCCTCGTGCAGGCTCCTGCCTTGGGGCACCCCAGATCGCTGTGGGCTCCTGAGCACCCCCAGCCCTGCATGACCCCCAGCAAGGCCCTGAACCCCCCCCCCCCGGCTGCTGTCCACGGCCCTGCAATGCCTCACCGCTCAGGCCATCACTCGCGGCGTCTCCCCAAAGCCCCCGTGGGAGTCCAGGGCCCGATCCCACTGCAGCGGCCGAGAACGGCATCAGCGCGTCGGCGTGCCCAGGCCCTGCGCAGCGTGCGGTGGAGAGCTGCGTGCCGAGAGGGGCTTTGCCTTCCCCGCACTTCGCTCGCAGCCTCCCAGGGGTGATGTAGCCCCCGGCTCTGCCCCGGCACGGCCAGACCCACTTCTGTGCAGGGCGCGTGGTGGCGGGGGCTGGGGTGGTGCGCGGGCAGCGGTGGACGGGGGCAGGAGCATCGCCACCGTGTTGGCCACCGGTCTCTTCGCCGAGCCGGAGAGCTACAGCGCACAGCTGGGCAGTCGCCATGGCAACCCCATCCACTGCGCTGGGGACGATGCGGTTCTGGATCCCGGGGAGGGGGATGCACCGGGGGCCACGACGGTGCCAGGCTGCAGGGCCAGCCAGCGGCGCTGGGCAGCGGGGAGGGCACAAGCAGCACACGCCGGGCTGATAACCCCGCCATCCCCTCCTCCAGGCCAGGGGCAGGACTTGGGTCAGGACCTGCCACCTCTCCCTTAGGGCTGGGGACAGCTCTGCAAGGCGGCAGCAGGGAAAATGCAGCCACCTCTGGGGTGGATCGCGGCCGGCTGGAACGCAGAGATCTCCTGCCATGAGGGAGGCCGCGTGCTGCCAGGACGCTGCCTCCCCCAGCGGGTTGGGAAGGCGAAAGCGCTTCTCAGGAAGGACTCGCCAGGAAACTCCTGCCCTCCCCGAGAGGAGCTGCTTGGCTCGGCATCTGCCAGTGCGGGGGGGGGGGCAGGCAGGCAGGGGGCCAACGAGCTGTCACTGCCACTGTCCCGTGGAAAAACACCATTTTTCAAGAAAAAGGAGATTTTCCCACGCTCCAGTGCATGGGGGCTGGCCATCACTCCAGAGCTGCCTCTGCTCGGTCCTCAAGCGGCTGGAGAGGGCTCCCCGCTGAGCGACCCCCCGGTGGGGCTCGCTGGGCCCTGGGGGCCTGCACCCATGCAGGACGATGCCTTGCAGGTGCATCGTCTACACCAAGGGGGAGCGGGGAACACCACCAAGGGCACCAGCAAGGGGGTGGCAGATGGGGGCATCTCCTGCACCCCAGCCCCTTGGCTGCCTTCTCACGTGATGGAGCACGTCACCCAGAAATGAGCATCTGGCACAGCTGGACCGAACACAGCCTGCCTGGCCGGGCCTGCTGGCAGGATCGGGGCCCCTAGAGAGACACCTCACCCCTGCCACCGGGACCCGGGGGACCCTCCTCGAAGCGGCCTGATGTTCGCGCACGCGCGTGCACGTGGTGCGTCCCCTGACCGTATGGGAAATAACTCCACGAAGCCCGACAGCGCGGGGAGCGGCCACACGTCTTCCTGACAGCCCCAGCAGCAAATGCGACAGGGCCTGGCACTCGCCGGCGAACCCCCCCAGAAGGGCTGAGTCAGAACGAGGGGGAGGAGGGGGGAAAACAAACAACCCCCTCAATCCCTCCGGTGGCCACGGCCCCTCCCGGCTCAGCCACGAGCTCTCCTTCTCCACGCCGGGGGAACAGCAATTATGCAGCACAAAGCGCAGCACCAGCAAAGCTGACGGGCAGGCACCGGGCGCAGCAGCGCAGCTTCATTCCCAAGCCCCGCGCACGGGGCTGTGACCCCGTGAGCACGGCTGGTGTCCCGCCAACCGCTCCAGGATGCCGCAAAGTCGGCCGGAGCCCGCACAGGGATGTGCTTTGAGGCTCCCAGCTGCACGGAGGCAGGAGCAGGGCCCACGGCACAGGCAGCTGGGCCCTGCCAGGGAGCAAGGGGCGGACCTCGGCCGGCTGCCCGCTCCTGGCAGGGCTGGAGCCCAGGCAAACACCGTGACCTGGTTGTCCCTGGGCCCTGTGGAGACGCCCTGCGGCAGGCACGACCCTCCCGTCCTGCCTTCAGAGGAACAGGTCTCCCCGCGGGCTGCCCCAGTGCCTCCGCTGCGCCGCAGGCAGGTCTGATTCGATCCGCCGGCTCTCGCCGCAGTGACATTCAGCAAGAGCACACGGGGAAGGAGGCAGCTAACTCCCTCCTTGGAGGCACAGCCCTCTGCCCCCCCAGGCACTGCTTGGCAGCCCCCCTGCAATCCCAGGCCTTCCAAGCAATGCCCTTTCTTCTCCCAGCTCAGCCTGGGCATGTCTGAGCCCCTCAGGCACGGGTCACCCTATAGCAAGAGGCGTCTCCTCCATCCCCTCGAAATGCAGCCACCTCTGGGGAGGGAAGGGAGCACCACTAAAGCACCACAGAGACAAACTCCTGCATCCCACGGATGGAGCGGGAGGCAAAACGAGCCCAGCGCAGACCCCCGGACCAGGCACAGTGGGGCTGCCTGGGGTCTTCAACAGGCTCAGTGGGGAGCCTGAGCCAGAGCAGCTCCAGCACCTGCACTCATCAGCCCGGCAGCCCTCCGACGCCGCAGCGGCCCCATCCCGGCGCCCGCCCTGCTGCGCGTCCCAGAAGCCCGGGCAAGGGCTCGCTCCTCCAATGGCAGAAACGGGGCCGTGGCACGGGGTGCCCAGCCTGCAAGCCAACGTTCCCAGCTCCCCACGCGGCCCCTGCCTGCAGCCACAGCCGCGCTCCTGTGGCACGTGCAGGCCCAGGCTCCGAGCGCGCGCCGGGGAGGTGGGAGAGGAGCGGCTTCCCCGCACACGCAGCCCACGCGGAGCCTGCCGTTTGTGTAGCAAATGAACCTAATGCTTCAGCAACAACTTAGCGGCGCAGCCGAGCGCGCTGGCGTCATGGATGGGAGCCCGAGGCGGCTGCCGTGCCGGACGCTCCAGACCAGGGCACTCGGGGCCTGTTGGACCAGATCGGCGGGTCCAGCCCCAGCCTGCCCATGCACTGGTGCGAGGCTTGCATTGCTGCGGCTGCCCTTGGTGGTGCCCCTGTCACTGCACGTTATTGCCCACCCCCAGGTCTCCCTGCACCCGGGTTACCTGGAGCAGGGACCCGTGCCACCTGCAATCTCTCGGCAGGACCTGGGGCAGCGCATTGCAGGCAGGATGCATGGCAAGTGCACAGCCAGACCAGACACAGGCCACTTTGGCCCCTGCAGCGCAGCAAAGGTCGTTAACCCTCGGGCCGAGGTGCAGGGACCTTGGAATCGTGCACGGTGCCCTCAGCCTGCTCCAAACAGACGTGGTCTCTCTAGGCCCCTGGGACTCGCCGACGGTGCCCAGCCAGCTCCTGCACGTCGCTCCCCCGGCTGCTCCTGCACCGTCCGGACCAGGCTGGCCTCTCTCGCCGCTCGGGCGCGGGGTGCACAGCCTTGCCCCGGCACTAGAACAGGCTCTCTGGGCTCCCCCACCGCTTCCCCGCCCCCATGGGCGATGCAAGCTGCCCGGGCAGCCCCAACGGATGGGGCCCAGCCGGTCCATGCCCAGCCCGGGGCGGCTGCCAGCTCCCAACAAAGGTGCCTTTCATCCCCGCGGAGATGCCCCCGCAAGCCATTTCCGCTCCCGCCCCAGCTCCCAGGAGCAGGTCCCATGCGAGGGGCAGGGCCAGCCCAAGACGCTGCAAATTGCACGCCGACAAAGGGGCCTGGCTGGCACCAGCCGCCTGGACTCCTGGCACCGCACAGGCACAGGAACAGAGGCTCCAGTCTTTGGGCTCTGCAGGCTGGTGCAACGGCCAGGGCTGCAGCAGTGCCAGACGGCTCCCCCAGCCCTGTGGCCTCCCTCGCCTTGGACCGAGGCAGCACCCAGCTCTGGCCTCAGCAACTGAGCATGGGCTGCAGCTGCCCAGCACCCCGGCAGCCCTGGATCTGCACCCCCAGCACCCTGGCACCAGCCCTGCTGGCTTTGGCCTCCCTGCAGTGCCAGGGTTTCCGCACGCTGCACCCACGCCAGCCTCCACTGAGCCTCTCCAGGCTCCATGTTTCCCCGTGGCTTCCCTTGCAACAAGACTTACAGCCAGACCGGACTGATTGCACCCGATCCCGTCCTGTGCAATAAGACTCTGCTGAGTCCTGCACGGGTGCAACCACAGCCATCCCCTGCTCCTGGCCAGCAGCCTCTTGCATGCTGCGTGCCATGCCCAGCAATGGGCACGCTCAGAGACGTGGCTTCTCCACGGCACAGCAGCTCCCACGGGGCTGCCTCTGCACACACGCTTTTGCTATGAACTGTTCAAAGGAGCTGGGGATGCCCTCGCTGTGGCTGGAAAGCCTCCAAAGCCAAGAGGCTGCTCCCAATGGTGGGTTGGGGTCTCCTAGGATAACACCTGCCTGTGAGCTGTGGACTGCCCTGGGCAGTGGGAGGGGAGAGGGAACGTCCCCATTGCACAGGACGCAACCTTCGGTGCAACGGGCCCCTCATCCGAAACCGAGTCCGGCACCTGGACGCGACGCGATGCTCTGCCTGCTTCGTGCAGGAGCCCAAAGCCCCGTGGGCTGCCGCCTGGCTCCCCTGCCCTCGCCCACAGCATGCCGGCAGGTTGTTGGCATGGCAGGCACAAGGCAAACATGCCGCATCTTCCCCGTGCCCCCGCCTCCCCGAGAGCACCTAAAAATAGGCCCGTTCGGCAATTAGCACTGGAATGAGGCATTGCCTCCCAACAAACAGCGCCCTGCCAGCGTGGCCGACGGTTCTCCAGGGAGCACGCACCTGCCAGCCCACGGGCCGGACCAGCGTGGGCAGCAACGGTGCCTCCCCCAGGCACTCCAGGGGCCCGATGAAGCCAAGGCACGAGAGGAAAGGGAAGTGGGGGACTTAAGGCAGGTTCCCGCAGGGGGGCAAGAGATGATTACATGCTGGATTTAATTTCCAAGCAGCAGCTACTAATTACGCCCCACTGAGTGCCCAAAGTAGCGTCGCTCAAACCCGATCCGGGTTGGCAGATCCGGGGCACCACCGCCCCTCCCGCTTTTGTTCTGTGTGCCGAGATGCCACCTCCTTCCCCGCCGGCATGCAGCCAGGCCCACGTGGCAGCGCCGCGGGGCCACGGCCGGGCTGAGGTGGCTCCGGAGACAGCCGGGCCGGGGCTAGAGAAGCCGCTGGCTGCAGATGGAAAATCCAGGTTGGGCACCCAGAAAACGTCTCCTAAAGTGCCCTGGGCTGGTCTGAAAGGAGAGATGCTCCCCTGGATGCTGGGCTCGGGCCCTGCCAGGGGAGCCACTAGTGCAAGGGCGCAGACCTGGAGTGTGCAGAGCCTGGCCTGAAGCCACTGGGGGTGGAGATGGGCACAACCAGCCAGGGGATGCTCCGGTCCCTCCCAGCAGTGCACAGAGGAGGCGGCTACGTCCCCCCAGCCTGCTCCAAGCCAGACAGCATCTCTCCGTGCCCCTGGGACTCTTGCACGGGGTTCATTAGAGCTCTCTCCAGCCTGGCTGTCTGGCCACGTGTCCACGGCTGCAACAGGCACCTGCCCTGGGTGGGGGCCAGAGCAAGAGGCAGCACCCGGGAGGGTTCAGGAGAAGAAGGGGGATTGATTTTAAATCAGGGAGGCCGAACTCCCTTCTTCGCATCACGGTTCAAATCTGCAAGCAGGAGCCGAGATCGCAATGGCTGATTCGCCCTTGCTCGGCCTCGGCTTATTTCATTACTTCCCTAAAGCAGCGTCGATTGTCACTGATAAAGCATAATTTAGTGCCTGCTTGTGTCAACCTGGAGGACAGACTTTCGCTCTGCGCCGCTACTGCAATAATTACAGAGCCGGCCCTGCCTGCATCCAGCTCCCTCATCTGCGCTATTACGCCGATCGGAAATGGTGAGCGACACCTTTCCGACGCGCGAGGGGAGGATTAGCAGGGCGCAGCTCATCTGTCTGGGCCGGGGAGCCATGATGCAGCCACAAGTGCGCACAACCAGCGGGTCCAGTTGCTCCAACAATGCCCGGAGCCGGGAGGAGAGGAGAAAGCTCCCGTTCGGTGTTGAGCAAAGAGTGCGTGTCCTGCCGGGGGGCTTTGGACCGGCCGGCTCTGGCCAGCGTGGCCTCCGTGGTCTGGAAGGATCAGTTCTCAGCCTGCATCGGAGTGGGAGAGGACAACCAGCCTCCTGCTTTCTCAGCCCTGCGCCGAGCGAGAGGAATACAAACAGGCTCGTGCACCTGCCAGAGAGGCTGTGCCTGCCAAGATCTGCTTAGTGCCTCTGCAAGCTCCGGCTCCGAGGGCCGAGCCGCTGAAAGGGGCCTTTAAAGCGCCGGCAGCAGGCAGGAGCCGCCTGTGTCCCCTTCCGCTCGGCTTCCCGTGACCTTGAGGCAGAGCCTTGGTTGCTTTCCCTGTCATTTTACCTCTCTTCCCTCCGCAGGAGAGCCGCTCTGCCCTCCCCATCACCTCCCACCAATGCACGTGAGCTGGAAGCCGCTGACAGCCCCGGCCAGGAGGACGCCCACCAACAAATCCCACCGGCTCCGGGAGTCCTGCTGGGAGCCGGAGCCCGTGCACGGGCTGGGATCATGGCCACTGGGCAGGTCGCAGCACGGAGAGCATGGTGCCATGGGGAAGCACACGGCCCTCCCCATCCCGCAGCTCCTGCTCCCCCGGGAGCATCTCTGCCAAGGCAGCACCCTGCTCCGCCCTGCCCGGGCTGGCGGCACACGCCGGTGGGCCTGACTGCCGCGTGCTCGCCGCACGAAGCCCGGACAGGGCAGGGAGTGGCTGGACCCCGAGGGCCCTAGACTGCAGGTCCCTGGCACTGCGCCCACGTGTGTCACCAGCTCCCGTCCGTGCACACCGCACCCATCAGCCGCGAGCAATGCCGGCTCATCTGCAGAGCACGAGGAGGAGGAGGAGGAAGGCCCAGCACAGTGCCAGCATCCATGGGAGGAGGAGAGCAAGCCACACGTGGCCCTGGCATGGTGCACGGAGGAGACACTATACAGGGAGCGGCGTCTGTCACTCCCACGGATGGGGGAAACGGGGCCAGGTCCCCAGCTGGTGTGGCTGGCACTGCTCCACCAAAGATCTGCCCGGCGCCTGCGCGGCAGAGCCGAGCGCCAGCACGGGCTGCTGGCACGCCTGCTCCAGGGAGCCATAGCACCGACCGAGAGCCGGTGTCCGGCCCCGAACGGGGCTGGGAACCAGAAACCGCCAAGGGGATGTAGGTGCTAGGTCCCGGGGCAAGGCACTCAGACTCAGATTAGCATCCCACGGGATCAGAAGCCACTTGCAAACCTCAGGCTTGCCGGAGGGTCCCTGGCCCTGGGTCTCCAGCAAGGGGAGGGCATGCCACTGGAGACCCACCACCGCCCCCAGCCTACGTCTGTCCCGCAGATAACAGGTGCTGGGACGGCTGGGCCTGATCTGGCCTTTGTTTGGGCTCAGGGGCCTGGAAGGGCAGGGAGCAGAGCGGCTCCCAGCCAGCGCCGGCCTGCACTGCGCTTGTCCCAGGGGATCGGCCCGTTCTGGTTCCCACGGACGTCTGCAGCAGGGAGGGGAAAGAAACGCTGGCTTCATGCTCAGAGTAGGGACAGCACCCCAGCCACCCACACCAGCAGCGCCAAGGGAAAGGGGCACATTTCCCTGCACAGACCTGAGAAGCCAGGCATGGGGCAGCCAGCCTCTGCTCACAGCCCCGTGCAACGGGCTGCTGGCCAGAGATGCACAGGGCTGGGGGGCAGGCCGTGGCAGGAGAGAGGAGGACGCAGGGGTCTGGTTCCTGGGTCACTTGGTGACACTTAGCATGGGAACAGACCCCAGGCATCCCGACCCCCAGCACCCCTCACTCAACCCCGCGCCCTTTCCAGAGGTGGAAACAAAACCTCGGCTCTCCAGCTCCCATCCAGAGCATGCCGCAGGGAAGGGCAGCCTTTCATACTACAGGCACCACATCCTGCCCGGCATTTGTTCCTGCCCGGCCAGTCCTGTGCGCCTCACAGACCTGGGAAAAGGGGACTTCACATTGCGTGGGGACTGGCAGCTTGACCTGTACTTTGGAGAGCAAGAGCCAAGCAGCAGATCACCCCATGTGTTTCTATGGCAGGCTGGCCTGCAGCCTGGGGAGCCATAGCCTGGCACCAAGTCAACCCCTGGATCCCTGTGGCACCTTGCCCTGTTTTGCAGAGCTACAGTTTAGGTATGAGGTGGACCCCTGTGTTGCTCTGGCAGGTTGACCTGTAGTCTGGAAAATGAGCCAGGCAGCAGGTCAACCCGATGTTTCTAGAGCAGGTTGACCTGTAGTCTGGGGAGCCATAGCTGGGCACCAAATCAACCCTATGGATTCCTGTAGCAGCTTGACGTGCAAGCTGAAGCCAGGCACCAGGGCAACCCCAGGTGTTGCTGTGGCAGGATGACCTGGTGCCCAGTGCTCAGGCACCAGTCAACCTCGGGCAGTCTTGGTGCAGGTTGACCTGTAATCTTGGAAACCACAGGCGGGCACCAGGTCAACCCCACATGCATTTCTATGGCTGGTTGATCTGGTTTCTGGGCAGGCAGGCACCAGGTCACCTCAATACATTCCTATAATGGGTTGACCTAATGTCCCAGGAGTGGCGGCTGGGCACCAGCCCAACCCTGCGTATTTTCTCCTGCTGGAAATTTATTTCTAAATCCCACCCATGCACCAAGTCAACCCCATGCATTCCTACGGCTTCCCACGCATTGGCGGCATGATCAGTCACACCAGCAAAAAGGAGCAGCAAGGCGGCAGGGGGGTGTCGGGAGGGCAGAGGCGCAGGGCACTAGATCCCCCCCACGCAGGAGCAAACACGCCCTGGAAGCAGCAGCGCCCCCACGACTGTTGCTCTGCTCCTCGCCACCCCTGCATGGGAAGGCAGCAGCTCGCCGGAGACAGGGACCCCCGAGGCTCCTCTTCCACCAGCACCAGAGCGGGTGAAAACCCAGGAAACTCGGCTCAACCACTGCACCGCACAAATGCACCAGGGCCCCCAGCCCTGAGACTTGTCCAAAGGCCCCCAGACCGGTAGAGTGATACAGCCACATTAGAGAGATTGCCGCCCCTGCCGAGCTACCCCCTGTGGCACGCCCGTCGCCAGCCGCACAAACACCACGAGGCCACAGACAGACAGACAGCTGACTATCCTCAGCCCACACGTGGGGGCACGGGGAGGTGTGAGCCCAGGGGCCAGCCCATGCCTGGCAGGAGCAAAGACAGAGGGGTCTGGGGAGCTGCAGCCAGGCAACAGGTCAACCCCATGCATTCCTATGGGGGGTTGACCTGGTGTCTGGGGGAGCAACAGCCAAGCACTAGGTCAACCCCAGGTATTCATTCCTGCCCCTTGTGGCAGAAAGCCACCTTGGTTTCTCCCCAGAATCTCTGCCCTGTGACACTGTGATAATATCTCTGTGCTGTGACCATTTGAGTAGGGTGGGCCCAGCAGAGGAGACCACACCCTTACCTTGTCTCTTTAGGTAACTTGAGCTGGCTGCATTCCTGAGGGAGGGGGAAACCTGCTCCCTCTGCCTACCTGACTTGCATCACCTACCTGGGTAAGGGGTTTCTACCTGGTGGGTTGGAAACTGCCCAGTATCTGGTGATGTATTGCAAATGGGTTGGCCGACAGTCAGCCGGAGCTCCTCCACTGGCCCAGGTGAATGAGTTCACAAGGGCTATATAAGTTGGGACAGCCTAGAAGGCGGTCTCTTTGGCCATGAGGTGAGGCTGGAGCCATGAGGGGGGGACTCAGAGGAGCATAAACATCTGAAAGGGCCCTCACCCCCAAAAACTCATGAACCAGGAACAGCCGGACGCTAAAAAGGATCTCACCAGCCTCTGGAAGATGCGTGTGAGTGAGCTA
>NW_017729016.1:5762697-5776203 GCF_001723915.1 Gavialis gangeticus
CCCGCCTCACATGGTGGTAGCGGTGGGATACGAATACCCTGCTGTTTTACTGAGGTGGGATCCCTGCACCCGCCACACCCTCCTCCAGCTAGCACCATAGGAAGGGCAGCTGGAGCTACCCAGACACATGCCAAGGGTGAGGAAGTCAGGCTTCCCCTCCAGCCCTCGTGGCACCGCCAGGCTGGGCACCAAGTGTGCACGCGCTGCACGAGCCCTGAACATGTCTAGGCATCATGCTCTTGCTCCCTGCACTGAAACCCTCCCTTCCTGCCCCAAACTGGGATTTGTTATGGGGTAGCTGCCACAGTCCACCCCAGAAGCAGCTGCCCTTCTTCTCTTGGGCAGCAGGGCAAGGCAATCAGGGGTGGGGGGCAGACGGGCAGCCCTCCCAACCAGTGCACGGCTGCCACTCTGCCCCACCTGCAGCATCCTGCACCCCACCATGCAGTGGCTGGGGCTCGGGGTCCAGGGCAGGGGCTGCTGGCTCCGTGCTCCCCCCCACCGCTGCAAGGGGAACAATAGCTGTGCGGTGGGAGGGAACACGGCCTCCCCACCACCCCTGGCTGTGCAGTGATGGCCCTGACAGCCGGCACTTTCCCAGCCGGAGCCACGTGCCGCATCCATCAGTGCCTGAATCACGCCAGGGGCCGTGGCTGTAATTATAGCAGCTTCCGCTCTCCAGCGCAGCCTGCTCCGGGTACCCCCCGCCCCCCCTCGCTGTCCCCAGCCTGGCCCCAGTGCTGGATCTGGCTACGCCTGGGTTCCCAGGCCGCGGCCTGGATCCCATCCTGGGGGAACGAGGGAAATCTGGACTTCAGATCCACGCTCCAGCATGATGTGACTCACCAGGA
Source organism: Gavialis gangeticus (assembly GCF_001723915.1). Lineage (NCBI taxonomy): Eukaryota > Metazoa > Chordata > Crocodylia > Gavialidae > Gavialis > Gavialis gangeticus. Next base: position 5,763,549 of record NW_017729016.1, read on the forward strand.
GCCACCGGCCCCTGGGAAGCCGCTGAAATAGGCCTTTTGCAGAGCAAAGAGAGCTCCTTTGTATTAAAGAGAGAGAGAACGTGCTTCCCTCCAGGGCCGGAGGAGAAGGAAATGCCTGCAACCAGCAGCAGCTGGATCTGACACCTGCATCATCCGGAGAGAGGCTGTGGGGTGGGGGGGAAATAGTGGGAAGGGGCCATGCCTTGCAGGTGGGCACAGGGAACGTGGCCAGCCAAGGATGCTCCCTCTGGGCAGCCCCAGCGAGAAGGCAGCCAGGATCTCCGCCCTCCTGCATGCACATGGGGCAGCCCTGGGCGGTTGCAAGGTGCAGACTCCCCAGGGACCTTGCCCAGCTGGGCTTGCCTCGCCTCGCCGTGCCGCACCTGGGAGCTTCGCTGCCGACGCGCCCCCGGCCTCGGGGGAGCCGAACCAGCCTGGTGCAGCCTGCCCCGGTCACAGGGACACGGCGGGGCATGGAGCAGAGGGGCTGGCACTGCCCAGAAGCCTCCTGCCTTCCCCAGGACCCGACTGCCTGCGCCGGCCTGTGGCTCTCCAGCACAGCCTGGACGCCCACCCACCTGCCGCATCCTTCCTGGGGGACTAGGGCAGGGAAGACTGGAGACCAGCGGGATGGAGGGCCCACGAGCGGTTCTCCCAGCCCGAAGCCAAGCCAGAGCTGCTGGGAAAGCTGCAGCGCAGGGCACAGCGGTCCCCTGGTATCTCCGCTCCATGCAAAGCGCGGCTCCAGGAGCTCCAGGCTCCCCCCTCCCTCCCTCTGCTGCACCCAGCGACCCTTGAATAAAGCACAGGCCGATTTGCTTTGCAAGGTCTCTCCGTGACTCATCCTAATGCAATCAGCCAGGCAGCGCGTGCAGCCAGCCTCGGGAGAGACGCGCAGGCTGCGTCGGAGACCAGAGGGGCTGCAGGTGGAGAGGCAGGGCGGGGAGCGCTGAGCTGCAGCCCTGCCCGGGCTGTGCTCAGCCGGGGCAGTGACCCCCGCCCCCCAGGCCTGGGAAGCAGATCCCTTGCACACAGAGGGAGTCTCCACATGCCACTGGCAGTGCGGGGCTAATGACACACAGCCCAGCTGCTCGAAGTCAGCAAGGGACAGCGGTCCCACATGCATGCAAAGGCCATGGGCATTGGTGCGAGAAGCCCGTGCCTGAAGCTGAGGGCAGTCCCGGCCCGGAAGGTGCACAGAGGCCTCCTTGTTCGCGGGGGCCTGCGACGTGCAGCCACATGGCGCCAGCTTTGCCCCCTGGCTGGGAACGCTCACAAGAGCCTCTTTCATGTGCACGGCTGAGCTCTGCATGGCAGGAGCACGGCCTCACCCCCACGGGCAGAGACACGGCCCCTCTGCCCAGGGGCAGGGGCAGGGACAGGGGGTTACCCAGCAGCAAGGACCTCGTCTTCCCACCCAGCCTCACCTCTCGACAGGTGCTTCGTACCCACGTGCCCAAGAGAAAGCGGGCAGCGGCTCAGACCCAGCACTGAAATGCAGCTGCCTCTTGGGTGCAGCTTGGCAGCGGCATAACGGCGCACACAGCAGACGCATGCAATGTCTGGGACCTGGGAGCAGATCTGAGGGAAACCCACTGTGACCGGGGGTGGATTTGGGATGGGATCTGGGCGACAACACCCTGATCAGGATGGAGGAGCTGGGCAAAGCTGAGAGCCTGGCCCTTCCTTGTGTCCCAGGCTTGGGCTGCCCACGGGAGCCTAATCCAGGGCGCAGCGAGGGCCCCAGCTGGGGTGGGGAAGACACCCCTGGTCCCAGAGCTACCCCGCCATCCACCCCCCAGGTCCACGCGCCACAGCCCCACTCCTCCCATCCCACGGCCCTGCCGGTCACCAGGCAGAGACAAGGCCTCGCCTCCAAGTGCCAGGCAGAGGATGATGAAAAAACCAGAACCCAGGAACGTGGCAGGTTTCGCCTGCAGGTGCATTCCCCCGCGGGGCGCCAGGTCTCTCCTCATTTAGATCTACAACCCGGGGAAGCAGCCGAGACACGGCAGCCAGCGTCAGCACCAGCACAAGCGCACCCGAGAGCCCTGTCCACGTCCCAGGGCATCCCGCTGCGGGGGGGCACGGACCCACACCCGTGGCACGGAGCAGAGCCTGGGCACGCCAAGTGCAGGTGGGTGGGGCAAGCTCAGCCCCAGCGTGCCCAAGGTCAGGAGCAGGAAGGCAGCCTTTAGGATGCCAAAGAAACATGGACACACAGGAGGGAGTCAGAAAAGCTGGTATAGGAAGAGCAGCAGGAGCCGGCCCAGGAGTCTGAGGAGGCGCCAGCACCCGAGGAGCAAGCAAGAGAGGCAGGAGCTGAGGCCACGATTCCCGGAGCACCTGCCTTGTGGCTCCAGGTGCCTCGCAGCCCAGGGAAAGGAGGCATGGAGGTGCCCTAGGCTGCACCCCGTGGCAGCGCGGAGGTACCCAGGCCCTGCCTGGATACGCCCCTGCGCTGGTGCTGGACATGCCGGAGCCCGGCACCCACCGAACAGCAGCTCCGGCTGCAGTGAACAGCACCAGAGCGGAGCGGCTGCAGCCGCAGGGGGTGTCAGGGCTCCTGGGCAGGGAGGAAAGTGCCTGGATGCTGCTGCTTTGTCAGCAAAAACCTGCAGCTCTCAGCCTGGCCCGGCGCCTCCCCTCCAGCCTGGCCGTGCTCCAACATGGGGAAAGCCCCGAACCCTACGTCCGGGGCAGGAGCCCCCTGCACTCGCAGGTGGGCGACCGTCAGGCTCCCCCCAGGCCACGCCAAGGACCCCAGGGCATCTCTCAGCACCACGAGAGAAGGCCCCAGCTTGCCCTCCCCTCCAAAATGCACCCCAGCAGGGCAGCCGCACTGGTCCCAGTGCCCCCTGCTCAGGCTGCCAAAGGATGTGCTCGGTCCCTGCTATTCTGGACCAAAGCCACGGCGGGGTTTGCTGAGGGGGGAGGCAGCGTTCAGAGCAGCTCGAAGGAGCGGAGCCGCTCGGCGCCTTTGAGGAACGGGAGCTGCAAGGAGGCAGCTGCAATGCAGGAGCAGCCCAGGCCTGTCAACCCGCTCCAGCGCTAATGTACCAAAAATCTATTTGGGAGCCGCCTGGGGGAGGGGGAGGGGAGGTGGCGCCGTGCCAGGCTCGAGCATCCTCATCTGGAACCCATCAGCCGCACGCTCCACGCAGCCGCTACTGGAGCAGCAACGCAGCCCCCCCGCGCCGGGCCAGGCCTGGGGCCAGCAGCTCCTCTTAAAGGCACCGCTGCTTGGGTGGACGCAGCCGGCGCGTGGCAGGCAGCGATGCTGGGCACAGCCGGGCTCTGCCCGTGAAGCCCCCTCCGGCCAGTGGAGCGCTGGGGCCGGAGAGCACCCGCTTGCTGCAGCAGGGCCAGGAGCACCCACCCAGCTCATCCCCAGGGGAGACGAGACTCTCCGCTAGCTTGGGGCAGTATGGGGCTTCTGGCACACAGCTGAGCAACGGTGAGGCAGGCTCCTCACTGCAGTGCGGGAGCATGTCAGCCCCCCTGCTCTCCGCACCCAACCTCCCCGTTGCAGACCTCCCTCAGCCCCATCTCTCAGTGCCCGGCAGCAGAGCCCAGGGTCTCCCGGGGAGCGCGCAGCAGAGCCTGCACCCCAGCACTGAGGGCCCCTGCCCAGCCCCACCTCTCCTAGTGCAAACATAGAGCTGCTGGGACAGCTCTGCTGCCCGCGCTCCACCCCTGCCAGTGGATTCGTACAGCGCCAAGCACCACGGCACCCTCCCCACGTGGCCACAGTCAAACCAATCCACCCGATCCCCGGCCTCCCCACAGCAGGATCCGGGCAGGCCTGGAGGGGACAAAGAGCCTGGCCAGGGCTCTGCCCCACACCCCAGCTTGGTGCCCTCCAGCCAGAGGGGCGTGGAGCTGCCGGGCAGGCCCTGCGGGTGCTGTGGAGGCAAGGCCCCCGCCGGCTGGAGGAACAGTTGCTGGGAGCATATGGCGCGGCAGAGTAAACAGACACAGCAGTGGTGGTGGTGCGTCCTCGCTGCACCCAGCGCGGCAGCCACTCTATTTATAGCGCAACTTAAATGGGAGGAGAGGGCACCCAGAGGCCTTGAACGTGCGGGCAAGGGGCTGGGCACTGGGGCTGCTGGCACCTCTCCTGCAGCCGGGAGCTAGATTCCTCCAGCCCTGTACCCGCTGGCGCACGCAGGTCCGAGGCAGTCCAGCTCCTCCCGTTGGCCCAAGGAGAGTCTGACTGGAGTTGGCAGTACGGGGCTTAGGACACACAGCCCAGCCCAGCTCCACGCACTGTGCCCAGAGCCAGGGCTGTTGCCCACGAGCAGGGTAGAGCCACAATGGGGTTTGGAGGCATTGCAGCTTTGCACCCAAGACCTACACTGCAAGAGCCTCACGCCAGCCTGTCCTTGAGGGATGCTGTCACTGACGGCACTTGGCACCATGCAAATGCCACCGCATGCAGGCGCCCGGATGGGCATCGGAGGCAGAGCCTGACCCTGTACCCAGCTAGCACCAGCGCTCCCGGGACCTCTCATCCACCCTGGGGTACACAAGTGCCCAGCCCTGCCCCATGGCCCCATCCCCTTGTGCCCCTCGCAGCTGGATGCATCTGTCCCTGGGGCAGCACAGATCGGGTGCCTCGGCCCGGCTCCATCACACTCTCGCTGGAGCTGTGGGAAGCTGCGGGAAAGGCACCTCTGGCTCCTTGGCACAGGCAATGCCAGGCCTTCGGCAGGCAGCCAATCGATCCGCACAGACCAGCGACAGGCAGGGGGGCCGGGGACCAAGGTTTGGCGCAAGAAGAGCTTGTGGGCACATGCGCCACCCCTGTAGAGATCCCCCAGCACCCAGCTGGGAAGGGGCCTTTTAGCAACCCACCCTCCCTGCCACAGCGGGAATGGGCGCACTGCATCCCCCCGTACCTGCACCCTGGTGCTCTCTCCGGGGCGCTCCCCCATAGTCCGGACCTGCTGCAATCGGCCTTTATTAGACCCTACTTTGCCACAGCTCGGTCCCCAGCCAGCGTGAAGGCCACAGACCATCCAAAAGGTGCAGCTCCCCCGGACACGGGCACCAAGCCGGGTCCCCGGGGCTGCGGGAGCAGGGCTCCAATCTCTGCTTCCCGCTCCCATCTCAGCACCTCCCTGCAAGCTCCTGCAGGAAAGCCCAAAACAAGCCCCTGCGACTGAGCATGCAGCTCGTGCCCTGGCCTGGCAGAGGCCAACGGAGGTCACGGAAATGAGAGAACCGACAGGCAGAGAGCGAGCGAGCTGTGCCCAGCAAAGGGCCGTCAGGGTCTCTGTCCTCCCCGGAGGCAATGAGAGAAGCAGCGCCGTGACTAAGCCCGTGAGTGTCAGAGCCAGGAATAGAAGCCAGGAGTCCTGGCACCTGCTCCGGCCCCCCCGGCTCTCACCGCCGAATCAGCTCCCCGAGCCGAGGGCATCGGCACGCTGCCATCTCATCCATCCCAGCGCTGCCCGAGCCTGCAGGAGAGCTACATGCATGCAGGAGGCAGTGCCCCCTGCCTTCCCCTGCCTGGGCACCGAGCCCTCGCTGCCGGGTACCTGCCCCACCAGTCCCCGAGGGCACCAGGCAAGGGGCATGGAGCCGGGGGCGCACAGAGAGAAAGGTGCACGTCCACGGGGGAAGCAGCCTCGGGTTAACAGGTCCCTTCCCCGCAGGTGGGTGACCCCGCTGCAACCCCCCGACCCTATTGCTCCGGTTGCAGCCCTAGACCAGCCCCATCCAGGGGAGAAGCAGACAGGGGTTTGCTCCAGTACCCGCTCCAGCCTCGCCGGCACAGAGCCCGCTCCCAGCCCCCGCCCTGCCCCTGCATCCGCCAAGGCACAGATGCTTCGCCAGCCAGGACAGGGGCCGGGCGAGCTACCGCAAGGGAGCAAAGCCAAGCGCTCTGCTTCGGAAAAGCTGAGACGCGAGGCGAATCCCATCCCTCCGCGTGAGTAACACCCCTCCCGGCGGGGCCTGGCGCGTGGAGCGCTCTCCCGGCTGCCAAGATCCATCGGGAAGGCGCCTCCGCAGGCAAGTCGTCAACCGGGGAGGGAAACGTTGACACATCATTAAGTGCAGTCGCCAGCAGAGCTGGGGCCTGACACCCGGCGCACAGACGGGCCCTGCCCCGGCACCCAGGCCGCTCCGGTGGAGAGGCGCTGGAAGCTGCAGGAAACCGTTTTTCCCTGCCCAGAAACCACTGCTCCGCTCCAGCTGCCCGTGCCAAATACGTGATCAACAGCCCCGGGCCCCTCCGCGGCTACTGCTCCAGGCAGAGCATCTCCAGGCAGAGCCAGCGAGGCCTCCAGGGACACGGGTGGGCTCTCGAGATGGGCCTGTGCCATGCTGCAGTGGATCCTAACGCCATGGGGCTGGTCTCTCCCCCATCGTGGCCAACACACCTGCCCTGGTGAGGGCCCCAAGAGCCCAGAGCTTTGCAGAGAAGACAAGAAAAGGGCCGCTGCCCTGGGGCAGGCCCGATCTGAGCCCCTAAGAGTCAAGCGGCTGCGAGGGGCCACACTGCATCGCCCCATTGCCCTGCCTGGGGCACCCGGCGGGCTGCTGCTGCAGGGAGCCACGCCATAAAGTGTCTCTGACATTTCCTAATGGCACTGTACGAGCCGGGGCCTATTAGCCGCGATGATCAGAGCAGATTATTAATGCGATCAAATGCGGGCGAGGAACCTGGAGTTCCCCCGCCGCCGCAGAGAGGGGGAGGGCGCGCGGTGAGAGGAAGCCGCCCATCTCGGGGCAGAGACGGCCGCTCCGTTGGCGCATTGTCCCGGGTCCAAGTCCTGGGGCCAGGGAAGAACCCCGGCATCCTGGCTCCCATGCTCCGGACCTCGCCGTCTCCTCCTGGCATGGCATTCCCCATTAACCCACCAAGCAGACCCAGACAGGGTCCGCCTGCCCTGCCGCGCAGCTACATGCCTGGTCGCGGGGCAGACAGCACAGGGTGCCCGCTTCACCCGAGCCCTGCAAGCCATGTAGGACAATCGAAACGGGGTGCAGGTGGGTTCGCTGCCCAGGACACACTGGGCCGGTCTCAGGAACTGGGGGCACAGGTGTGCGCTCTCCCTAGGGCACGTGCCAGGTCTGCCAGCCCATGGCAACTCTGCAGAGTCAGCTCGTGAAACAGCCACTCGGGGCAGAGAGACACCACGTTGGGGGCACCTGCTTTGCAGCCCTGGGAAGCACAGCCCGTCCCCAAGCAGCCCAAGGGACTTTGGGGTCTCCGAGTGGGTCGGAGCCAGCAGGACGGGCCAGCTGGGCTTCCACCAGGCCACAGACATCCCTTAGCAATGCCACAACTGCCGGTGAGCAGGGTTGGCAGGAACCCCTCCGCCGTTACCCTCTTGCCAGCAGCGCTTGGTGCACCCCACAGAACACGCACCAGGCATGGAGGGCCCCACGGACACCAGGCACGTGGGCTACCCAGTCACACAGCCCCTGGGGCCGGCGTACAGGTGCACTGGGAGGGCAGGGGTCCGTGCAAAGTTGCCAGCAGCCACTAAGTTGGACTGAAGGAGGAAAGTCCATGAAGACCTCAGGCAGCTCCCAGGAGACCTAATCCCCAAGGGACACGGGGACCCGGGTCCTGCCCCCCCATCTTACCCCCTGGACCGAACCGGGCCCACGGTTGCCATGGCAACTCAGAGGCATTCTCACCGGCGTTTTGGACACTGGATGTACTAAGCCTGCAGAAGGGGCCACAATTGGATAACGGCGCTGGGCTCCCCGATGTCCTCTGCACAGGCAGAGCGAGGCACTCTGCACGGTGGCAACTAGCAGGGGGGGCTGTGGGGGCAGGGGAGAGGGGCACACTTCTGGGGCAGGGGTGCTGGGGGCACCTGCAGGGTTACAACGTGGAAAGGTCAAACGGGGAAGCCTCCTGCAGGGGCTCGGCCCTCCCGGCGCCGCTCCCTGCCCCCCGAACCCAGTGGGGCTCGGCACTGCACAGATCTGGCACCAGCTCCTGATGCCTTTGCCTCTGTCCTGAGCGAGGGGCAAGGTGGATGCAGCAAACCAGGCTGGGTGCAAAGCGGGTCCTAGCAAGGACACGGGGACACTCTGGCCCCCCACTCCACCCCAGGACCACGGAGCGATGGCCTGGTGCAATGGACACTACCGACCCCGGGGCAGTGCCCGCGGAGCACGGCCTGTGCACCCTGCAGCCGGGAGCAGGGGGACGCAGGTCCCCCCCCCCCGGGCACCAGCCTGGAGCGTGGAGCCCAGGGGAGCACGGGGCTGTAACCCAATGCAGAGGGAAGGAGGGTGGGGAGGAGGCGGAGCCTGGCTCAGCTGCACAGCTGTGCGTTGCCATGGCAGCGCCAGCTGTGCATGTGCAAGGCCTGCAGAGATCTGGTACGATGCATGCTGGGGGCACCCACCGGGCGCAGGCTGCAGGGGTGCCCCGCGGCTCCCGTCAGCCCCCACGAGGGCCATTGCTGAGCCCTTGGACGCTGGCGTCCGGCCTGACTCGGGCCGTCGGCAGATGGGCCCCGACAGATATCCCATAGGAGGCGAGATCAGCCGAGGTGCCAGGGCCAAGCTGGCCTCCAGGCTGCCGGGGCTCAGGGGTCACAGGAAAGCGAGGCACCCCCCAGCCCTATACTGGGTGCCCCCTCCCCGCCTGGGGGCTTCCAGCCGTGGGGCATCTCAGGGGTGACGCCGAGGGGCTTGTCCGAGCAGCCCGGCAAATCACCAGAGACATAGCCGGACACAGCGTGGACTCCCCCATCACCAAACTGGTGCAAGTCACCGTCAGATTGCACCTGGACCCCGGGGCTGCCCCCCTTCGCCCCGCTGATGGCTGGAGAATTGGTGCTCGCAGGCTACCACCCCTGAGGGGGTGCAGCTGGTGCTGGCAGGCCTGCAGCCCCCACCTGCAACCGCTTCAGCTCCACGGCCCCGGCCCCGCCCCCCTCGCACGCCACGAAGGACCGGCCAGCACCAACTTTCATCTCCCCGCCAGGGGAGCGCGCCCCCCTCCCCGCTCCGGGGGTCTCCCGGGCGGGTGAGCATCCTTGCAGCAGCTACGCACCATCTTTCCCCGAAATCTGGGTCTCCAAGGGAAGGGGAGGGTTGGAGGCGATTTGCATATTTATAAGCTTGCATGAATTATTCAGCTCGGCGGATGACATGCCTTTAAACTGAGCAGTTGAACCACCCAGTCTCCATCTGAAGAGACATCAGGGGAAGCACGCCCAAGCAGATGGGTCCCTCTGCGCCCGGCTGGCTGCCGGGCAGCACCCCCCGCTCTCCCAGGGGTAACCTCCAACACAGACGTGCCAGCGAGTAAAGACGCAGGCGGCCGGCCAGGCCTGGAAGCAGCAGGAAGGAAAGGGAGTTCCTGCTTATTGCAAGGTCCGTGGGACAAAGGTGACTTGGCCCAGCCGCTGCCCACTCCCGTGGCCCCAATCCGGGCCTGATCCCATGCTCTCCGCTGTGCCACGGCTTCCTCTGAGCAGGGCCTGGTCCTACACCAAGGCACGGCCTGCCCTTGAAGCAGCCATAACCACTGCCACACCGACGATGCCCATCGCACTGGCCCTGGCTGGGCAGCTCTGGGCAGACAGATCATGCTTAAGCTGCTTGGGAAAGCTTTGAAGAGATTGCTGGTGGCTTTAAAACCATTAAAGGGGCTGTGCAGGCCAGCACGGCCTGGCGGCAGGCTCGTGCAAAGGGGACTCATCCTCCGGACACCCACTGCCAGGGCTGGCAGGCAGCAGAGCCCCCCGGGCACTGGAGATGGGGTCCAGCTGGGTGCTAGGAGGAGAGCAGGGTACAGACCAGTCCCACGAGCAGTGGGTGCCTTTGCATCCTGTGTTTGTACAGCACCAAGCACCCCCTAGGCCCGGGGTCCTTCGCTGGGCGCAGAAGCCACATCCTGGCTCTGCTGCCATCAGTCACCGTCCTGCTGAGCAAGAGGGCAAGGCCCCTGCTGCCCTCCACGTGGGGCAGGGCGGCCTCACCCCTGCCCCAGGCCTGGGCTGCCCCGGAGCCGAGGCAGGAGGTCCTTCCCCAGCACGGGTCACCCGGCAGGGCTCGGTGATGCTTGGGGAAACATGCTAACTCGAGGGATGCACAACAGAGCTCCGGGAAAGCCCAGCCCGGGCCCAGCGCAGGGCTTGGCCCCCGCCTCTTGTGCAGAGCCAGCAAAATCTCTGCCGCGGAAACTGCCGGTGCATCACTTTCCTCCACGTCCGCCCCGGCCAGCGCTTGCTGCCTGTCACCGGCTCAGAGTCCATCCGCAACCGGCACGTGGGCTTCCCTGAAAAGCACCTTGAGCCACGGCCTCCAGCCCGTCACGCCGGGGAGAGCTGCGGGGCCGGAGACCGGGGGATCCCAGTCCAAGGGGGAAGCTCTTGCAGCCGCATCCCGGCGCAGGGCGCGAATACTCACCTGGGGTGGGGATGACGCGGAGAACCTGCTCCCCCCACGCGAGACAGAGCTGACGGAGATGCGCCCTCCCACCCCGGCTGGATCTGAGCTTGTTTGACATGAGCCGTCGCAGCTGCTGCCAGCGTTTGCAAGCGCACCTCTCCTGATTGACAGCCATCTCCCTGCACGCAGGGCCGCGAAATCTCCCCCTCTTCCCCGGCTCCAGCAGCAGAGCGCGGCAGCGCGGCACGCGGGCGGGCAGACGGGGACAAGCCTCTGCCTCACGCTCGGCGCGTCCAACTCCTGTTGCTCTTCTCACGGTGCTGCACCCCGGCACACGTCGCGCTCACACCCGGGCAGAGCCGTTCCACGCAGAGCTGCACCGTGGCGAGTACAGGCACCTAAGGAAGGATGCTGTCCTTGCCTCGCCGGAGATGACCCAAACAACCGCGCCTGAATCCCCAACCTGCATTTCTCTGCTAGCTTCCTTCCCAGGGCTCTCCGCGCCGGGCACCTTCAACCGGCCTCGTGACCTGCACCAGGGTGGGGGGGCACGCAGGGCCCAGGCTGAGTAACGTGCCGTCCAGGGGTTTCAGACAACCCAGTTGGCCCGCAGCTTTGCGGGAGCCGGTCTGAGCCCACAGCATCAGCTTAACCCACCGGACCAACGTGCACAGGCCCTGGCCAAGCCAGGCAGCCCCTCGCTGTGGCACCCACCGAGCCAGGGGTTGCTCCAGCAGACTCAGGGGTCTAACAACAGCCGGGGTGAAACCTCACCCCGGATCCAGGGCCTGCACAAAGACGCCTGCCCTCTGGTCTCACTTCTTTTCCAGAAGAACGGCGAAGCAGGCACTCTCTGCTAGCCACACGCGCCAACCAGCTGCATTAAGAAACCCCGAGCCCAGCGAGAGTTGCTGCATATTTTATACACGCGGTGCAGCCGGGAGTGCGGTGAGGGGAGAGGACCATGCACAGCCATTGTGAGGCTCTGGGGAAGGGCAGGGGAGAAGCAAAGAGCTTGGAGCATTTCCCCTGCACACTCCTCTGTGGAAGGGGGCATCGACAGGGGCTCACGACACCCGGGTGCACGCAGCGGATGGTGCGCCGAGGCACAGAGCTCTCATCCGATGCGACACTCGCCAGGGCCCTGGCTCCGGAAAGCCATTTATTCCATGGCTAAATCTAACAAGAAGCCGCTCCCCCTGCGGGCCACCCTCTCCGCGCGGGTTCAGACTGTGTCAGGCGTTCGTCAACCTTACGGCCATGCAAAATCCAATCGCCCGGTCCAGGCAGCCGAGCAAAGCACCTGCTCCGCGCCCTGTCTGGCACCGCCACCTGACTTGGCACCTGCAATGGCAGCAGGGCCCGAGACGCCGCGATTTTGGCGGATGCAGAGCCCAGCCCCTGTTTAGACAGGGTTCAAAGTGTTTGCCAGGCGGCGCTCGTTACAGCCAAGACATCAAAGTCACTGCCTCCGACAACAGGCTGTGTTCCTGCAGAGCCCTTCCTGCCAAAGCATCCCCCAAGAAGCTGCACAAAAGCCAATAGATAACAGCGCAGAAATGCAACCACCTCTGGGGCGCAGGCCGACCGTCAACCAGCACGCGGGGCTGCCCGCTCTCTCGTTTGGGGTCTCCGAAAGAGCCAGATCCCGCAGACCAGCCTGGGCGAAGCTCGGAGCGGGCCCTGCCTGGATGCGAGCAGGAGTCAACACCCCACCTGCTGCTCACACCCTTCCCAGGGGCTCCCGCAACGGGCTCGTGGGAAACGCACAGGGGCTCGCATCGCAGCCTGGGTGGGGAGGGATGGCGACTCCACGTCCCCAGAAAATCAGGCACCAAGCACTAGCCCCTGGCCCGCACACGTGGCTCCTGCAGCCAGCAGCTCTGGACCTGCTTGTCCTTCCACTCTGGGGGAGGGGACCCTACAAAAGGCACACAAGGGACAGGAGTTTGCAGGGACTCAGCCTGATGCCCTCCACAGCACTAAGCCATGCCCCCCCGGTTGGGTAGGAGCGGGCCGGGACACGGACACGGGCAGAGGTGGGCATGGAGCAGGGCTGCAATAACAGGGCACCGACAAAACCGAGGCAGCCGGCCCCTCCCTGCAGAGCCGCTCCCGGGCAGGGGGCTCCCGGCTCGGCTCTCAAGCCCCCCGGCCCCAGAGCACCCCCGGCCCAGCCCCGAACCACCGCTCTGCCCCCCCGGCGCACGGCTCTGGCACGCTGGCCTGGGGGCCGAAGCCGCGTCAGGCTCCAGGTTTTACGGCATGAATGAAGCCTCCC
>NW_017729016.1:5776553-5777149 GCF_001723915.1 Gavialis gangeticus
ATGAATGAAGCCTCCCCGCCGGCCTGCTGCCAGGCTGCGTGTGGCGGGGTGGGCGTGCAAGCAAGTGTGGGGAGGGGGGAATCCTTCTTCCCGGCCTGCGGCACCCAGCACCGTGCCCGCGTTTGGACAGAGCCTGGTGGGGGCCGCTCAGGGAGCAGGGGGCAGCTTGGCGGGGGTCGGGCCCCACCTGGCTGCCTGCCCCGGCCCGAGCTGCAGCCGGTGCCGCCCTCCCCAGCAGCCTGGGCGGGGGCAACCTCGCCAGCGGGATGGCCGCGGCCTGGGCGCACACTCACACGTACACACACACACACGCACGCACGCACCCGGGCAGGCTGGAGCACACAGAGCTCCACGCCCTCCCTTACACCCCCAACACACACATCCCCCAGGCGGGCCGGAGCGCAGGGCGCTTGGTGCACCCCCCTGCACACACGCACACTCCCCTCTCTCACACACGCATGCAGCGCACACGCTCTCTCTCACACACGCACGTATCTGGACAGGGATGTGCACAGCCAGGCAAAAGGCACACCCCACACCTATGTGCACAGGCACACCCCCGTGCAAGGGCACGCGCGGAGCCGGCCCGGCCCCCC
>NW_017729016.1:5778214-5782788 GCF_001723915.1 Gavialis gangeticus
CGGGCCGGGCCGGGGTGCGGGGCGCCCCACAAGGCCGTGCTGAGGGGACGCTGCGGACGCCCCAGGGCCCGGGGAGGGGAGACGCGGGGGCACGGGACGCCCCCATCCCCTGCAGGCTTCTCGTGCCCCGAAGTCAGGCCCCAGCCTCGCCCCTCACGGCCTGGGCCCTGTCGGGCGATGCTCCCCCAGGCTCCAGCCAAGCCTCAAGGCCCTCTCGCCAGCCCAGCAGCCAGGGAGAGCCGGTGTCCCAGTCCGCCTGGCGCGCGCGGAAAGCTGTGCAGCTGGCTTGCCGTGGCCTTGCGTGGGTCACTTCACCTCACCGGACCCGTTGCCCCGCAATGTCCACACGTGCAGCCTGCACCCGTCTTCTCTGCCTGACCTGCGATCCCATGGGGAGCCCATCGCGCCACGGCCCGCGGGCCCACGCGGCTGCACGGGACAGCTACACGTGTGAAAACCAACCCCCCCGCCGGGTTGCAGAAACCAGCGTGCCCCAGAAACGGGTGAAGGTTCAGCGTTGCCACACAGCAGAGCTGGAAGCGGCACAGAGCGAACAAAGGTGAAAGAGCCCGTAAACACGGGGGGACCCGGCTTCCCCTCCGCCCCGCAAACTGCAGAGCAAAGAGCCCGAACTCAGGGGGGACCTGGATGCTGGCATCGCCTTCACGTCTGAGACGTGCACCGGGGAAAAATGCTCTTTCCCCATGCATGGGCCCTTTTCGACTGAATATCCCAAAGGGAAATTCGTTATAAATATTTATTGCATCTCAAAACTAGATAAGGATGTTGCCCCCATGGGCAGGAAGTCAAGCAGGAGAGGATGGGAAGTGGGGGCATCCCTCCCCACCCTCGCCAAGGCCCCTTGCGTCTGCCAGTGCTCTCACAGCCCCCCTATCCAAGCCGTGTCGCTCTGAGCCCAGCGCAGGGACCACCGGGGCAGGAAGCAGCATGGCTGGTTCTACAGGAGCAAAAGGAGTCGCGCTGAATCAGAGGATGCAGGACTGGATCGGTCCCCTCCATCTCTGCCTAGCCCACGCGCCATGGGACATGCATGACCATGCCCCGGCCCCCGCTCTTGTACTGGGCAGGCACGTGCATCCTGCTGGAAACCAGTCTCCCAGTGGCTTTAACGGGCAAGGCTTTCAGGATTTGCCTTGGAGACCTCGAAGCGGACACTAAGTTGGCTTGAGCCATGAGACAGGTCTGAGGGCTTTGCTCCAACTCCCGGGCCAGCGGAGGTACATCAGCCCCTGCTCTTGTGTCCCTGATAGGCAGCATCTCCCTCTACCCAGGGTCCTGGAAAAGCTGTGGTGCTAGGTTCATGCTTGGGGCAGGATGTGACCCCTCATGTCGCAGTGCCTGGCTGCCCCTTTCCACCCTCAGGGAGATGCCTTCGCGTTGTCAGCCCATCTCTGCGGTTCCCCAGACTGCAGGCCCAGGCGTGCTCTCAGCGGAGCAGCCTGCTGAGTTGGCTGGCGGCCTCTGCTCTTCTGTGCGACGCTCGTGCAAAGCGGCTTACAGCCCCCCAGGCGCTGGGGGTGCTCCCAGCCCAGCTCTCCCCAGGCATCCCATGCAGCAGCTGTGCATTGCTGCAGCCCCAAAGCCAAGCAGAGCTGCTTGCTTCAGATCCTCCACCACGCTGCCTCAGATCCATCCCCATGCACACGCCATCGCCCAAGATGGCAGCCAAGTTCCCTGCTCATCGGAGGACGGGAACAGGAAACCACCACCAGGCAGCTGGGCTGCTTTGGGGAGTCTCCCCTTCCTGCCGGGACTGGACAGGCAGCTGCCATCCGTGCTCCCAGCGCTGCATGCATGGACACCCCTGGATTGCTACAGCACAGAGGGGCGACACTGCCGGGCACAGCATCTGCCTCTCCATTCACGCAGCGCAGCAGCTGGGCCAGAGCAACCTCTCCAGAGGGCACTTTGCCTAGCCCTGCACTCAGGCTCAAGGTCTCAGCCCTTCCCAGGCCTCCCTGGGAAGAGGCTCTGGGAATATCACATCATGGCCTGCCTGAGCAAGGCAGGAGAGGGGGTCATAGCCAGGCTTGGGCACCCCGAGTGGCAAGACTGGAGCCTTGACCAGCGTCCACAACAGCCCAGAGGCCTCAAGAGTCTGGGCAGGCAGCCGTGTGCATGCTCGAGTGAGCACACGTGTGTGCATGCATGCAGAGAGCTGCACCCTCTGTTGGATACAGCCTCCCAGAGCAGCCCACGCAGGCCAGAAACCAGTGCCGAGGCAGGGAGCACAGCAGAGGCAGAGGGAGGACAAGTGTCCTCCCGGGTCTAACGCCCTGCCCCTAGCCCCCTGCTCAGGGCTACCTGCATCCCCTACTGCCTCTCAGTCCCGAGACTCACCCGAGCACAGCGCAAGAGGGGCCAAGTCTGGCACTGCAATCCCCAGCAGCGCTGTGCTTGGGGCAGAGACGCCTCCTGCCAGGGCTGAGAAGAGCCCCTTGAACCTTTCAAGCATGGGACCCATGGCAGAATCTGCACCCGGGGCCACAAGGAGGGAGCACTGACCCTCGGGCCCGTGGGTTGGGAGGGCTCAGGGCACTGGCGGTTCTCCAGCCTCGCAGTCTTTTGTAAGAAAATACTTTATTGCAGAAGCCGCACTCGGAAAACCACCCGACTCCAAACTCTGATGCAGGGGCCGGGATGAGCCCTGCCCAGAGCCATGCACGAACCAACACGCGTGTCGAGCCCTGGCCCCTGCACTGCCCCGGGGCCTAGGAGGTTGTGCTGGGTCAATGCACCAGCCTCGGTGATGCCAGGGAACAAGGGTGCAGTGCTGCTGTGGGACCAGCAGGGGGTGCTCGTGCACCTGTCTAGGGGGGTGGGAGCAGGCTCCCAAACCCCTGATGCTCAGTGGCTTCAGGGAAAGGCAGAGGGGAAAAAAACTACAGCTTTGGGTTTGGGGCACGGAAAGGGCACAGACCTGCCCGGGTCCTACGTGTCATTTGCAACTACAAGAAGTGCCACAGCTGGCTGCTCCCCCCGTGCACCTACGGAGCGGCTTGTACCAGCACCAGGGCAGGAGCCTTTGGTGCAGGAGCCTGGCTGGGGAAGGTGGCCTCTGGCAGCTTCCAGACGGCAGCAACAGTCCGCAGGCCAGCAAAGGTGTCCCCCACCCTGGGCACCGCTGCTGCGGCCACAGCCATGGACGGTAGCGGGGAGTCTTGGCCGCTCTGCTCCATGGCAGCGATGGGAAGAGGGGCGGTGCGGGGGTCTAGGCCAGGGGGCACCAGGCAGCCCAGGGCAGGGAGATGCACCCTGGCTGGAGCCACCACAGCGCCAGGAGCAGCCAAGCAGGCCCCTGGCTCTGGCCCCTACAAGACTTTGGGCCGGGCGTTGAGGCGGATGACCTCATGGTAGTCCTTGACAAAGCGCCGCAGGCGGTCCAGGTAGGGGTTGATGTTCTCTTCCATCCACTCCTCCACCAAGTCAGGGAAGAAGATGCTCTCCAGGTGGGCGCGGAGGGTCTGCACCAGGTTCTCCCAGTCCTCCTGCACCCTGGGGTGGAGGAGGCTGCGCATCAGAGCTGCAGCCGGGGGCATAGCGAGCTGCTCCCTGGGGCCCAGCAAGGCCATGGGACGCCACTGACCCCAGGGGATCCCGCCCGGCCATCCCTGCCCAGCCCCAGGTGTTGGGGGGGACCCCCAACCCCAGCTCACGTGCTCAGGGAACACTAACACTCCCTCTCCGACCCCCTGCGCACCCCTGCCAGCAACGGGACGGGAAGGGGTTTCCCAAGCCGACAGCGCAGTGCCAGCACAGCAGCAATAGCTGGGGGCTAGTCCGTGCTCAGACACCTGCTCTTTGTGCATGCAGGGTGCTGCTTTCAAGTTCATGAGGCCCCTGGCTGAAAGAGCCCACCTCTGCCTCCCCTCCGCAGACCCAAAGGGGAAACTGAGGCATGGACAGCAGAAGGGAGGCAACTAAAGTCCCTTGGGAAATCTGTGCCCGGTGCCCAAATCTTGCAACTCCCCATACTCGGTTTCATGGCAGAATCCACCCCCCTTTCACAATGAACCGCCCGGGGCAGACCCCGCGCCCCGGGACCTCACGTACTTCAACACCTTGCTGCCGAAGCTCTCCATGTTGCGGGGGTTGCCGAACTGGTGCTTCCTGTGGTAATGGCTGAACCATCCCTTGATAGCGCTGGCAAGGGAGACAGACACCACCCAGCAAGGTGACCACCGCGCAGCCCGGCCACCAGCCCCAGCAGGGCTCTCCACCCTCCCCGCCGGCACAGACCCGCAGGGGAGCTGCTGGAGGGCTGCGCCCAGGCTGGGAAGGGCACAAGCCCGGAGTCAGGGCATGTGACACCCCTCATACAAGACCCCGTGTGCCACTTCCTAATAGACTCTGGTTGACTTTAACCCCAGGCCTGAAGGCATAAAAGGCTCCCCCTTTGCATGTGCACACACCCCCGCCAACACACGTGCACACATACACACTCCTGGCTTCCCAAGCTCCAGGAGCCTCCGAGCCCTGCAGGTTTGTCCTGCTACCTCAAGCTAGCAGACACCAGCCAACCCCGGGGCGCACGTACCTCTCCTCCTCCAAGA
>NW_017729016.1:5787788-5800832 GCF_001723915.1 Gavialis gangeticus
ATCAACACACGTGCACACATACACACTCCTGGCTTCCCAAGCTCCAGGAGCCTCCGAGCCCTGCAGGTTTGTCCTGCTACCTCAAGCTAGCAGACACCAGCCAACCCCGGGGCGCACGTACCTCTCCTCCTCCAAGATCTTGACGACGCTGTCCCTGAGGTGGCCATTGATCTGCTCCACTATGCGGTAGATCTCGGAGCCAGGGAACCCTCCACCTCCATCACTAGGAGAAATGCAGGAGGCGTGAGGCCCGGGCAGAGCCGGCTGGCTCTGGGCAGCCCAGTATGCTGGAAGAAGGAGCCCCAGACCTGCCAGCTCTCGGGCAGACACAGCCACCCTCTGCGCTCAGGCTGCTAAAAGACGTCTGCACAACCTCTGTAAAGGGGCACGTGACTCCCTCTGTGCCCTTTGGGTGTGATCGGGGCTTCAAGAAGCTGACCCGTATTTATGGAAAACAGAAAGGAGGCCCCCAAGAGCGCTCACGGCCTCC
Source organism: Gavialis gangeticus (assembly GCF_001723915.1). Classification (NCBI taxonomy): domain Eukaryota; kingdom Metazoa; phylum Chordata; order Crocodylia; family Gavialidae; genus Gavialis; species Gavialis gangeticus. The sequence goes on from NW_017729016.1 coordinate 5,788,279, forward strand.
CCAGAGCCATGCATGTTGGACAGCCAGTGCTGCGCTGCACTGGCCCTGGGCTAAGGCTGGCGATGGCCACATCCCATGGAGGAGAAGGGACCTGGCTGCACGGGCTGGCAGAGACAGGTGCTGGGGACCTCCCAGAGGCCAGCCTGGGGCAGATGTTTCCCTGTCTGTAGTGGGCTGCAGGTCGGAGCCCCTCACACCCTGAGATGCCTTCACCCCCGTGCCCTCAGCGGCGCAGGGCTATGCTGTCCCCCTACTGCAGACATGGGGACCCAGCAGCTAAGGGACTTGCCCATGGCCCCACAGGGAGACAGCAGCGGAGCAGGGACAGAGCCTGTCTCTCTAGTCCCAGCTGAGCGCCCTCATCCTGCACCGTCTCACCCTGCCCATGTGAGAGCCCCCCTCTGCCCCGGCAGCTCAGGGCCGGGCACCGCTCGCCAGCCAGGCACGACCCCACCAGAGCGGTTCAGAAGTCTGGGGATGCAGCATCCCGGCTCAGGCCCCTGGACACCACGGCCAGAGCCGGCCCTTTGTCAAACGGGCAGATTATCCTGGTGTTAGGGCGGTTTCAGAGATAATCTGGGCGGTGCAGGGCTTGGTACACCCACGGCGCTGCCCTGAGCCGAGAGGGGGCCCTCAAGGAGAGGTGAGGGAGCCCAACAAGCCACAGGGTGGCTACAGAGGGGGCTCAGAGGGACTGTCCCCAAGGCAAGGCCGGCATTAGCACCCGCTGGGGGTCACGGCGCTCGGACGCAGCAGGGCAGGGCCAGCCCCTACCACGTGCTCTTCTCCAGGTGGATATTCTGGAAGCCCAGGACATCCAGGACTTTCTTCTTGGTGGCGTCCGTGAACCCACCTGGGCGGGGAGGGAAGGAGAGGAAGGGGTCAGTGGAGGGGAGGAGAGTGCAGGCAGAGGGGCAATACTTAGGGGCAACTGTGGGTAGCCGGGGGCAGCATCTGCATAGCGATGGCTTGGGGATGTGCTGTTGTTTGACCCGGTGAACTGGCTCCCAGCACAGCCCCAGGGCCCAGTCCCCTGCAGACCAGCTCCCTACGGGCCAGGGGGTGGGAGAAGATGCGTGTGTGGAGCCGTGCTCCAATGAGTGGAAAAACACCATGTCCCCACAAAGGCCGTGAAAACACACAGGCACAACTGGTAACACAGATGTGGCTGCTGCCTACCAGTGCCTGGTGGGGTGGGGGGAAAAGGGGGCACACGCTTCCTAAAACAATGGGAGTGGAGCCGTGTGTGGGCCAGGCCTCCGGGCCGTGCCAAGGGTAAGGGCTATGGATGGGGTCAGTAGTGGAGCCAGGTGCACAGCCCAAGAGCCTGGTTGAGCTGGCGATAGAGCCCGTAGCCCCCCTAAACCCCTCCCCCAGGCTTTGCCCAGGGCTAACTTAGCCTGCCCAGCCCCTTACCCACCGTTCACCAGGGTCTGCAGGCACACGGCCAGGGACGGGATGCCCACGGGCAGCAGCTCACACAGCACAGAGTAGTGGTCATACCTGCAGGGAGTGCCACACATCATCGCAGAGCCTGGGGCTCCTCCCTGCGCCCACGGCCGCAGCGAAGTGCTGCCCCCGGCTTCCCTGGGGTGCAGCACAGGCCCCTGGCACGGGGTTGGGAGGCAGAGCCCAGTCACTGCAGCAATTCAAGGTGGCCGCGCTAGGGCCCGGCTGTGTTGTGAAAGGCTCTGGCAGGGCCCCTGCTCTGCAGCCAGTGCTACTGAACAAGCCGTGCTAGGATGGAGGGAGCTTTCTGCCAGCCCCCCCCCAGCCCTGCTGGCTGTGCCCCCGCTGCCCTCCACGCCTGCTCTCTGCTTCTTCTTGCCATCATCTCCAGGCAGCTGCAGCTCGTACCCCCCTGCATGTGCAGGCCCACGCAGCGTGCTCTGGATGGGCTGTGCCAGAGTCCAGAGTAAAGCCAGCTGCCCCCTGCCACCTGTGCCCCATGAACCCAGCTGGTAGCTCATACTGGACAGCGCTGGCAACCCAGCCCCAGCGTGCACCCTCACCTCTGCCACCCCGTGAGGGCGATGCCCTGGAACTTGATGGCTGGGAATTTGGGCATGGCTTGGATCACCTTGAGCCAACTCAGGTGGTTGTTCAGGTGGTTGCTCAGAGGTGTCCACTGCTGGGCTGGTCCCGTGGTGCCCTTGAAGGCGCTGGCGAACCACACGGTCTGGAAGCCACTGTCCGCATACTTGGAGATGAAGCTTCCTGGGAGAGTCGGAGATGAGGCTGGAGAGGATGGCCTGCCCTCACCACGCCAGGGGCATGCACTGGGGGGAACACGAGTTGGAGCACTACGCCCCATGCCCAGACCACCTTCTCCATTCCCAGGGAGCCAGGCCCAGTGGCACCGGGGCCCACCAGCCAGATGCCCTTCACCAGCCCTGAACCCACAGCGCAGCTGCCCCCTTACCGATCTGCTCGGCTTCGAAGTCGGGCGCGTAGTACCACACCATGGGCGCCGCATACTTTGCAATGCCCGATTCTGCGGGAGACCAAGGCCGGAGGAGAGAGGCTGTGAGACCATGACCTCTCCAGGTAGCTCCAGTAATCGGCATTAATCCCTGACAAGCCTGGGAGCTTGCAACCTGCCCTAGCCAGGAGGGGGCTCTTGTCTCCTTCCCCAGCCCAGCTCCCTTGGGGCACCGGGATGTTCCAGAGACCCGGGCCGCTGCGGCGCCGTGGCCTCGAGCCACCGCTCCTGGGATGCACCCGGCTCCTCCCGGGGAGCCCCACCGGGACGCCTGCAGAGCCCTGACCTTGGAGGGTGGCCACGTTGATCTTCCGCAGCATGTCGTCCCACAGCAGGACCCGGAGCCCCCGGTACTGGCTCACGAGGAAGCTCACGACCTCCTTGATGTGGTTGAGGTACATCCTCCCCACGTCGCCCTGGTTGCGGTTCAGCCAGTTCTTGGAGTCCGTGCCCTCGCCCAGGTGGAAGACCTGGGGCGACGGGGAGCAGAGCACACGTCAGGTCCGTGAGGCAGCCCTGGCCCCCACCCCGCCGGCATCGTCCCCCCGCGCTCCGGTCCTGCTCCATGCCCCCAGCAAGCTGCTAGGGTGATGGGGGCCTTCCTTTTTGCCCTGTCCCGTCCCCGAGTGCCACGATCCCCTTTCCCCTGCCTGATCGGCTGCTCTGCCATCTGCTGCCTGCCCAACCTGATTCTCTGTTTTCTGCTCCCTGCCGGATCTGCTGCTCTGCTTCCTGCCCCAATGCACTGCTCAGCCCATCCTGCACCACCCTGTGCCAGGCTACAGCTGCAAGGGGGGCCCTGCGCTAGGCTGAGACCAGCTTGGGGACGAGCAGCCAGCTGCAGCCGAGCCTGGATGCAATGGAGGTGCGGCTGGCAGGCAGGGGGGAGCCTGCAGCTCGGGCAGCCCCTTGGCAGCCAGGTCCACCCAACAGCCATGAGGGCAGGGCTGGGTCGAGCAAGGGGCCCTGGCTCTGGGAGGAGGCTCCCGTGCTCACCTCGTCGGCGCCAATGTGGATCCAGCTGGCACGGCGGTGCTTGTCCATCACCTGGGCCAGGATGCTCTTGAGCAGAACCAGCGTGTCTGGGACGTGGGGGTTGAAGCTGTTGGGGAAGCGCTCCACCTCCCGCAGGTGCCGGTACTGGTCGTGCTTCAGGATGAACTGGCGAGGAAGCGCAGGGGCCGCGTCAGCCGGCCGCCATGAGCCCCTCGGCCTCAGGGGATGGGGCGGCGCAGGACGAGGCTGGGAGCAGCCTGGCCCAGACACCCCGATGAAGGCAGAGAGCGAGCCCAGGGCCAGGCCTACCTCCACGTGCCCGAAGGTCTGCACCAGGGGAACCACCTCCAGCTGATTGAGCTGTGCCAGCTGCTGGATCCGCTCCAGGTCGTCCTCGCTGGGGGAGCAGAGAAAGGGCATGTCAGAGGGCTCTGGCTGCCCTGCGTCGCGGGGCTCACGCCACCCCTCCCACCGGCCTCACCTGTAGGTGTAGGGAGCCCGGAGCACACCGAGCTCACCCTTGAAGGGGAACATGTCCTCGTACTCGATCAGGACCCCATTGGCACCCAGCCTGGACAGCAGCGGGAACAACTGTGGGGACAGCCATGGCCAGGGCTGCAGCGCATGGATGGAGCGGGGTGCCCGAGGGTGCCCTCCACCCGGCAGCTCAGGATCAGAGCCCGCCTGGCACCTCCCGAGACCGCCTCGGCTCCACGCCGTTCAGAGCCCGCTCACCTGCTCCAGGTAGGACACCTTGGGGGCAGCGCCCTTCAGGTCCAGGTGCACCAGCCTCATCTCGGTGGCGCTGAAGTCCTTGGAGAGCTGCTTCCTGGCTTCTTGCTTGGGCCCGGCAGCCTGGGCGGCCTCCGGGTCGAGGGGCTGGCTGCGGGGGTCGGGCTCCGGGAGGACATCCCCGCCGTTGCCCCAGAAGTCGCTGTCCTTGCTGATGTGCTTGTGCAGCTCCAGGGTGAAACTGCGCACCCACAAGACACACCAACGCCCGTCAGGGCCTGGTCTCGGGGGCACCGGCCCCTTTACGAGCCCCACGCCAGCCTCCCTCGTGTCCCTGGCCAGAAGAGAGGGGCTAACGAGGGAAATCCACCTGGCTCGACCACGTTCCTAGCTCCTGCAGTCACTGACACCCATGAAACCGGGGGCCCTCTCCCCCGAAACGGCTGCTGCTGCTTCTGGCTAGTCCAGAGCAAGGCAGGGGCCCATCTCCGTGCAGCCAGCCTGGGGAAACACGCGCTAAAGTGGAAACTGGGGGGGCTCAGAGCCCTCGGCTGGAGGTAAAGTCCACCTTGCTGCTCCCTCCCTGTCCCCTGCTCCCACCCCCGGCAGTAGCCGAGGCTCCGGGGTGGGCACCGCCAGAGGTGGGGACGGGGGCAGCTTCCACCTGCAGACCCGGAGCTGCCTAGGACCCCAGGCCGAGCATCCGCACCATGCCAGCCCCCCCTCACCTGTCTCGGAAGAGGAACCTGATGCCGGCCAGGGCCACCACGAGCAGCACGGCGAGGCGCAGCAGGTGCAGCTTCTGGTTGCGCTTGAAGGACATCGCTGCAGGCGAGCGGGCAGGGAAGGGCTGAGCTGGGGGCACGGCTTCTCCCACCCCAGCAGGGTGCACCCCTGCAAGCCCCCAGCCCCCACTTCTGCACAGCAGACCCAGGCTTGGACCCTTCCTCTCTCCCCTGCATCCGTGGGAGGATGCCTGACCTGGGTCCCCGCCCCAAATCTGGGCAGTGCAGGGACTTGCCCTCCGCCCCACAACAGGTGAGGATGCCCCTCACCTGGGCAGCTCCTACCTGGTCTGGTGCTGGCAATGTCAGGGCAGGTTTCGAGAGCAGACGCCTGGCACAGAGACCGTTGGGCCAGCGCTCCCCATGGAGGGAACAGCTGGGCTGGCACTGGGGGAGCCCCTGCAAGACAGGAAGGGGGACAGCGAGAGGGCTCGGCCGTGTTGCACCCGCTCCAGCTCGGGGCCGCACCGGACATGGCTGGGGGCCACGGCTCGGGACCGGCCCGATGTCTGCTCCTTCCCTACCCTGCAGGAGCGGCTTCCCGAGCAGGATGCCCTCAGGCCGCCCAGCTCTGCGCACCACGAGGACAGGCCGGGCCGGGCCGGGCCTCCAGACCATGCACCAGACCCCCGGAGAACCCCTGGGCACACGTGCGCGTGCAAAGGCGGACACCCCTCCCCACCCCCCAAGGCTCCCCTCTTTGCTGCTTGTCCTGAGCCCTCGGCCTGCATGAAACGCCCCCAGTGTGCAGAGCCCGAGCACTCGTCTGGGGTCCCCGAAGCACCTTGGCAGCGAAAGCCATGCGGGGCTGTCAGCTGGCCTCCCACCACCAACAGCTTTTGCAGCCAGGGATCCAGCAACTGCCTTATCGCTGACCAAGCACCTGAGCTGTGCGACTTCCTGCCTACCCTGGGTCAGGTGTGCCCTGGAGATACCCGGCGGGGCTGACTGGAGAGGGAGTGGGGAGAATGGGCGCAGCTCAGGTATTTGTACAATGCTGCCTTGTTTACACCGCGAGGGCGTGCCGTACCCCAGGAAGGGTGGCTGCAGCATGCATGGGACACGCACCGCTTTACCGGACTCTCGAAGTTGTGCCTGGAGCCCCCAGCTGAAATCAGGGCTGTGTGCACATATGCACGCACACGTGCACCAGTGGGCACGCACGCACGCACCAGCACGCACGCACCAGAATGCATGCACACACGCACACACCAGAATGCATGCACACACGCACACATACACGTGTGCGCACCTCTGTGCATGCACGCACATGCATGCCTCTGTACAAGTGCACCTCTGTGCACGCACACACACACACACGCCTCTGTGCATGCATGCGCATGCACACACATGCATAATCAGGCCTCGCTAGGCGTGCACGTATACCCACACAGGCGCGCACACAAACACACGCTCTGTCCTGGGCTCCAGAGAGGCTACGAGCCCATCAGGCGAAGCAGGAGGCGGGAGGGCACAGGCAGAGGGGCCTGCTCCCAATCGTGAGGACAGGGCCGCGGCAGGAATAAGGACCCAGGTGTCCGAGTCCCCGTGGGCCGCGCTGGAAGAATCCCCGGCCCCCGTTCACCCTGGAGGCACCAGCACAGCTCGCCCTGGCAGCGCCCAGTGGATGCTGGCTGCCTGGGCGGGGGAACTGGGCGCAGGAGCTCTGTGGAGGGTGGCATCTGCGTCACTGGCGTCTCATCTGCCCCGCTAGCACCCTCTGCCCGGGCTTCCTCCCCCAGCGACCCTGGCCCCCGGCATACGCTAGCACCGGGCCACTAGCAAGCTGCCCTGAGGCTGGAGCTCCACGCGCGGCCGTTCCTTGGCGAGGGCAGAGGCCTGGGGAGACCCGGCTGGGCCCCGCTCTTGCTCCCTGCAACCTTGCAGGGTGCTGCCTTCTCGCTGCATTTGCAACAAGATGAACAAAGCCAAGGCGGACCGAGGTGGCTGAAACTTCCTGCAGGCCGGGGCACAACTATGCCCCACGGCACAGAAGTGTTGCAGGACTAATTGACAATGTGGGTGTGAGCGTGTGTACCCAGCGCCGCACCCTTGACAAGTGGCTCTAGCAGAGAGGGCCAGCTGGGAGGAAAGAGGGGAGGCTCAGCCCAAATCTGTGGCAGAGGGAATTGAACCCTCCCCAGCTCCAGAGGTCTCAGACACGGTCCGCGAGCAGGATCCGGCCCCGCCGAGTCACAGCACTTGGGTCACGGCAGGGCTACAGTGGTTGCTGCAGAAATCCTGTCTCCACTAGGTCCAGCGCCCGGGGCCAACCCAACCCCCTTGCCCCGGGGACAGATACCCCCTGCACTCACTATGTCGCCGCGTCCAGGGGGTCACGACATGCACCAGACGGTCACCCGGGCCGGCGGGCACAGCAACCCCGCTCGGACTGCCCTGCCGCCCGCAGAGCGAGCCGCCGGGCCCGCCACACCTGGCCAGCGGCACTCGCTCCCTTAAACGGATCGAAGCGACTTCAGGAGGGGAGGAAGGGAGAAAGTGCTTACACTCGTGCACGCACTACACTGCACACGCACACGTGCACACGTCCCTGTCGTCAGGCCAGCTCTGCGGCACGCCTGGGAGGGATGAGGCCCTCATCAGCATCATAGGCAACCTCAAAACCGAAAGCAAAAAAGCAGCCGGAAAACTGCTGGGCGCAGAGAGGCGGGGGGAGAGCCTGAGCTGTGCCGCACGCAGCCGTGCATCCTCCAGAGGATGCCCGAGCAGAAGAGCCCTTTGTTCTTGGCTTCAGGAAGCCGCAGACGCAGCCCGGCGAGGAAGTCCCGTCAGGGCACAGCAGCATTTGCAGGCTGCCCATCAGGGCAACGTCCGCACGGCTGCCTCCGAGCTGGGCCAAACGGCAGTGACGTGACCTAGAAGCATCCCGGATCTGTGCCCACCACCCTTTGGCCCCGCACCCCCCAGGGAGACCGTGGCCCCCGCACAGCTACACACCTAGGAAGAAGTCAGGGGCCCTGGGTACACGTGGCCGTCATCGAGCCTCCTCCTTTGCACAAGTCCTTGTCGTGCGGCAAGGGTGGATTAACCCCGGGAGCTGCCTTGGAGCCGTGCCACCCCGGAGCACCAAGCCGGATGCAGCCACCTGCTCCAGACTCCTGCGCGTCCCAAGAAGCTGCCAGGGTTCAAGATGCAAATACCAGGCACTCGCTCCGCGCCCGTTCACAGGCCTCTCCCCGTGTTTCACCGTCGCCAAGCGGTGTTGTCAAGAGGGATGTCCTCCAGGCAGCTTTAATTAAGCCTAGCGGCCTTGACACCACTCCTGGCACACGGACCCACTGTGCCCATTAAACAGGTGTCGCACGGTAGCACCGAGGGCTGCCAGCTGAGCCTGGGGCCCCATGATGCTGGGTATCGTGCACGTACACCTGCCCCCCACCTCCCCAGCTCCCTTCTCCACAAGCTGCAGGACAGACAAGACCAAGGGTGAGCAGGGCACAGCACCCAGCGCTTTTAAACTAACCGTCCAGGGAAGGATGGCGAGAGACAGGGCAAGGAGCGTTGCAGGGGCAGATGGAGCCGGACGAACCCGATACGTCCCCCGAGAGCTGGCGCTCCGGGCAGAAGAAAGGTGGTCTCGTTTATCTGGGCTTGGGCAAAGCACATGACAGGATGCCACTGGGGAAATGATTAACCGAGGGCTAGGAGGGCAAGCAAGGGCACCAGAAGGGAAGCCAAGAGCAGGGGCGTTCCTCCCGGCTCCGTCTGGGGGCTGGTCTGATTCAATGTTTGCATTCAGGACCTGGGCACAAAGCGCTGCCAAAATCTGTGACCCCACGCGGCGGGACGGCAGCCCAGAGCTGAGCGACCCTGAGGGCCGCGGCCGCAGAAACAGGAGCAACCCAGCAGCAATAAGAGCAACGGGCTGGGAGCTCGCCGGCTGGAAACCACCAAGGAGGAGGAGGAGGGTCTGGTGCACCGGACACTCGCGGCAGAGCCGAGCGCTAGGGTGGGCGAGCCGTGCTGCACAGCCGCGCATCTCCTTTACAGCCGGGCAGTGGCGGTGCCATCGCACGAGGCCCTGGCAAGATCCTGCCTGGATGCTGCAGATGATTTGCTCCAGCTGTGCCCAGGAAAGGCACATTCAGCTCAGGGAAAAGGCGACGATGGATGGCAGAGTGGAGGTGGGGAGCCCTGTGCCGCACACGGGAAGAGCTGGGGCAGCCCAGGGACGCTGCTGGCACCAGGACACGTGGGGCTCTGGCCACGAATAGGCTCCAGCTGGAAAGCAGGACGAGGGGTCTCCCCTTCGTGGCAGCCAGGCGGGAGCAGGGGGCAGGAGGGGAGCAAAGCTCAGCCACACTTAAAAAAAAACCCTTGAGCAGGTCAGCAGCAGCCCTCCCGCCCCAGCTCGGCCCAGGGAACGTGCTCACAGACGGAGACGCCGGGGTATTAGGGGAGACCTCGCCGATGCCCTCGCTGGACGGGAGCGTGCGGTGGACGGGGGTCTTCATGCACTAGGCAGGCCCTGCGGCCAGGATGCCCAGGAGCAGGGAGGCCGGGCTCAGAGCCTCCTCGCCGTGGCTCAGGCTGCACCAGAGCTGCCCATCCTCGCACGCCAGAGCTGGATCTGGATCAGCAGCCAGAGGACACAGCGTCGCTCCCAGCTCCTCCCTGCACTCTCCGGACATGGACAGCCTGCCGTGGACGGCAGAGCGGGGCGGAGACGGCAGCCCCAGGCGCAGCTGCTTTACCCCAGCCAGGATAGCGGTAGGCTGGACTGCCGGGGAGCTCGGGCACTGATGCTCACACAGGCGCGGGGCTTTGCCAGGGAGCTTGGGCATTGGTGCTCATGCAGATCCATGGCTTTGCCATGCATCCCCCTCCCCAGCAGAAGTGCAGCCTGGGGTACGAAGCACTGGCACAGGGGCTCTAGCCCGCAACCTTGCTCCAAGGCAAGGGGAGGCATGTGCGCCCCTGGAAGGGCTGAGGACCCACCGGACACCGTCCACCAGCGCGGGCAAGGGCGGGGGGACCTGCACAGGTGGAGAGAGCAGCAAGGGAAGGGCTCCCTGGTGCAAGGGGCAGCTCAGCCCAGCTGCCTCCTTGTCCGTGCCGCTGCCTCCCACTGCTCTGGGGGGAGATCTTTCTCCCCTCCCTCTTCCTCCTCCTCCCCAGACCCTGCACCCCCAGAGCCTCCCGCAGCACCAGGCAGCCTGGCCCCAGCCCCGTTGCAGGGCTGGCACTCGGACTAGCCAGGGCAGCAGTGTGCCTGGCCCCGGGGGGCTCTGCCCGCCCCTACCTGGCAGGTGCAGCCGGGCCAGGCTGGCGGCAGGGAGCACGCGCGGAGCAGCCGGAGCCGGTGGCATCACCCCGCAGCCGGGCGCACGGAACCACCCAGCCCCGCTCTTAAAGGGACCCGGATCGGGATCGGGGCCGGGCTGCAGCGCAGGAGGGGCTGGTGACAGCTCCCTGCAGAGCTGCCCCAGGCATCACTCTCACCTGGGCAGGGGGCTGCGGTGCCCGTCTCTTCTGCACACACAGCTTTGGGCAGGGATGCCTGTTTTAGCAAAGCCCTGCCCAGTCCCTGCAGGGCTGCAGCACCTCGCACCCTGGGTGCACTGATCTTTGCAGCCCCCTGCTCTGGGGGTGGCATCGCAGAAGGGTGTGGCAGCTGCTCTGTCCCACCAGAGTTTGGGGGTGCCGCTGGGAACTGGAGAGGGGCGTCCCGAATCCGCGGACCAGCCGTCCTATGCCTGCTTGCAAACTGCCACCATGCTTGAACACACACCCCTCCGGAGTGGAGAGGTGCTTCCCACCCAGCCCAGCCCCATGGAGCCAGCCCCAAATGGAGCATGGGCCCAGGCAAAGAAGCAGGGAAACACACGTGCGGAAACATGCCTGCAGCGCACCACCGCCTCTAGCAAACGCTCCTTGGCCTGATGTGGCAACCTGTTATTAAACAGGTGTGAGTTTAGTGACAGATCGTTTTAATTTTGCATCCGTGCCGCACTCCCTGCCTTGCCGGGGCTCGGCGGAGATGCTCCGAGCGCTGACGGCGACACCGAACTCTCGACAGAACGATATTTTCCTGGAGAGAAATGAATGCTTCCCACGGGGGCTTTGCCCAACTCGCAATAAAGCCTCTCCGATTTCAGGGGAAAGAGCCGTTCATCATAATACTGTCTGCACCACTGAGCGTTTGTTCCCTTCGGGAAGTGTGCTCTGAATCTCAACAGCGATATCTGTGCGCGAAGGAAAACGCGGAGACGAGGCCGGAGACACGCGAGGGAGGGGGACCGTCTCCCGTCCCCAAGCCATCCCTGATGGTCCAGCACCATCCAGCATCCTTTTACTGTCGCCCGCCCAGGAGACATCAAACCGCATCAGAGCGCCGGCGGCCGCAGGAGGCGGGGGCCCCGGGTGCACCCGCATCTCAGACCGAAAGGCTGCAAGCTCCTAATGTCGGCCTTGGATCAAAACCGGTGTAAACTGCCGGGCACAGGGCCGAGCCGGCTCCGCGGGGGATGCTGTTAGCAGAGATCGAGGGGAAAATGTCCTGCGGCAAACGACGCCCACGTCCCAGCATCCACCGTGCGTCTTCTCGACTCGGGGCTCAACCTGGCGTTTAGGAAGCGGCGGCCGGGGAAACCGGGGGGCAGGAAGGGTTTGATAGCCTGGGATTCGCTCTGTGGGGCTCGGAGCCCCTGGCAGCCCAGCCGCCGTAGGCATACTGGGCGCCCCGGAGGTGCCCGGCGAGCTCTCCGCGGCCCACGTCAGGGCTGCCAGCAACAGCAATGCACACGCCCGGAGCGCCAGGCCTGCAGCATGCACACAGTGCCCTTCCCAGGGGCTTCCAGCAGGGGGCAAAGGTCATGGGGCAACCCTCAGGCAGTGCCCCCGAGCTGGTGCACCTGGTGCCAGGTAGGGCGTGCCCCCAAGCTGGGCACCCCAACCCCCTAGGCTGGGCACGGATGCCCTGGGCAGCAGCCCCCACGCTTGCCTGGATCCCAGCCCCAGAGGGTGCCCAGGGCCCCAGCGCCCAGGCCTGGGCCGCCCCGACCGCGGCGCACGGCGCTGCACACCCCGCGAGCAGCACCGCCCCCTCCTGGGGCTGCTCGGGGCTGCAACACGACACCCACCCTCCCCCCCACGCTTTGGCACAGCTTGGTCTCGCCCGAGACTCCGCGCATGCGTACTTCCTCCCGCGCCAGGGACAGTGCAGGGCACCTTGCACATACGCATGCGTTTGCCGGACGCGCTCGTGTCCCGCCCCAGGCAGGCACCCTGTTTCTGCGCATGCGCCTCGCCGCTCGTCGGCCCGGGGCGCGCTGTGCGCATGCGCTACGGTGCTCTATCTCCGCCCTCGTGTGTCCGCAGGTAAAGGGGGGGTGCCCCTCCCCCCTGTGCGGTCTGTGGTCCCGAGACCCTCGTGCAATGTGGGGGAGGGCAGGGTGCAATAAGGGGGTTGTTGCAATGGGGAGAGGGGGCTGTTGCAATATGGGGGTTGCAATAGGGGCTGCTGCAATGGGGGGGTGGTGCAGGCTGGGGGGGGGTGCAATAGGGGGGGTGGGGTGGGGGGGGGTTGCGGGGGGGGG
>NW_017729016.1:5801144-5814105 GCF_001723915.1 Gavialis gangeticus
GGATAATCAGAGGTGTGGGGTAGTTGCAGTGGGGGGCTGTTGCGATAGGGGGGTCCGGAGCACTGGGATCTACCTGGGTGACCTGCTGCCTGGGGTAGGCCAGGGCTCATGCACAGGTGTGCCTGGCACCTCTGTGCAGGTGTGATGGGAGTGTGCATGGGGGCGGGGGGAGATGCTCACCACGTGCCCTGGGTGGGGGCTGTGGTGTCCACCTCTGTGTTGAGCTGGGGCATTGCTGGGATCCGCACCAACGACCTTCTTTTCAACTCCCCCCATCAGGCCCCCACCATGAACACAGCGCAGGGCACCGTGGGCAGCGACCCCGTGATCCTGGCGACCGCCGGCTACGACCACACAGTGCGGTTCTGGCAGGCGCACAGCGGGATCTGCACCCGCACCGTCCAGCACCAAGACTCTGTATCCTCCTCGCGCCTGCACGGGGCCCGCAGCCCTGGCGCCTCTGACGGGTCATGGGCTCTGGTAGGGGCGGAGAGCCCTGGCATTGGTTTAATTCCCCACGTAGCCTGTCCTGAGAGGAAAGAAGGGATTGCCAGGACCCAAAGTTCAGCGGGGCTGGAAGGGACCTGCAGAGGTCACCTCTAGTCCAGCCACTGCCTGAGGCAGGACCAGCCCTGTGCAAACCATCCCAGACCGATCCATTGTCCAACCTCCTGGCAAAGCTACAGTTACCCCAACCCAACACAACATATCACACCCTAAGATGCCATCGGTATAGCAGGGGGACCGCTGCAGCCAACGTGCTGCTTCTGCACGAGGTTTTAATATCTGCTTAAGAAATCCTAAATAGAGGCCACACCTGCTACAGGGGAAAGAAACACCCCCTCTCCCATCCGTACCAATCTGACCAGGGGCCAAGTTCCTTCCTGACCCCAATGCAGCGCCGGTCTGACTCTGAGCGTAGGGGCGAGACCCTCTAGCTTGGCTCACCTGTAACGCACAGTTCAAACTCTTGGTCTGAGCTTCGATCTGGACTCTCGTCAGCAGCTGGAACCTCCCAAAAGCTGCGACAGTAGCAACGACTGACTCACGTCATTATATTGCATGCATTACATTTGTAGTGTGTCAGGAAATGGGCCTAATGATGGAGGAGACAGCAGAGTTATGGACCACAACTGAGTCTGAGTTAGTTTGTTGGGTCAAATATAAAGGAAACCCCCCGTCCCACCTCTGCGTGTGTACCCAGTAAAGAGGGGTGGAAAAAGTGTTTTTGTAGGACCTGTCCAAAGGTGGGGTAATTTTGCCCTCTCCTGACCATGCCATGACATTGCCTCAGACTCTGGTTTTCCTAGATTAGTGCAAAATCCTGACAGCCTCTTGCAGTACAGTTTGCAGATAACCCCCAAAATGGGGGGAATGGTGAATAACAAAGAGGACAGGCCTAGTACGGGGCGATCAGGATTGCTGGTAAACTGGATACAGACAGGACAGTCGCTGTTCGACGTGGCCAGCTTGACATCAGACAGGCGGGGAGGAGGTTCCTTTTCCCCTGTACCACACGCGGGCGCATCCCCTGCATCCTGTTCTGGTGTCTGCGGCCCAAGGAGGCTGTGGATGGGTTGGGAAGGTGAAGAGAGGGACTGTGAGATTGACTAAGGGGTTGGGGACTTGCCCGTGAGTGAGAAACTGCTGCCTGTTGAGCTTAAAGGGAAGGAAGAGGGTCACTGAGAGGCACCTCGTGGATGGGCAGACCAAGGTCTAACAGGATCCAGAGGCTGGATTTGGAGCTAGAGGAATGAAGGTTAGAAACGAGGCAGAAGTCTTTGAAGGATTCACTGTTGGGACAGCTTACCAGTGGATCCTGCACCCCAAGCATCACTCAGCTCCTGGAGGGATGTTCTTCCTCGGTGATACTCTGCAGGTCAGACAAGAACGAATTCAGGGCAGTCGCTCGGCCCATGTCACCGGTTAGAGTCTTTTGGCTTGGTCATGGATTAAGTTGGTGGCTGGGCAGGGAATGAGCAGACACTACGCAGCCTGGTTTTCTGCTCCAATAAAAGCCAAAGAGGAGGGAAAATAAATAGGGGCAGGAGTCAGAGGACAAGAGTGAGGCAAGAAAAGCTGGAGTGAACAGTGGCTGGGAAAGGAGGGGGTGAGAGTGCAGACTCATTGCCCCCACCACGTGTACACACATTCAGTGAGCCAAAGCTACTCTTTCTGCATCGGGAAGCAGGCCCAGCGATGCCCGGCATCTGTCGTCTCTTCTGAAGGTCCTTGTAGAGCCTCGTACCTTCCGACCCTCTGACCAGGGCGTGGGGCAAAGCAAAGATCTCTCTACGGTTAGACATTTTCCTTGCAGCAGTGCTGTCGAGGCTGAGCTAAACTTTGTGGAGTTTGAGGAGACAAGGGCGGCAAAGGTAGAGAGGAGCGGTCAGCGGATGGTGTTTGAAGGGAAAGTGTAGAGCTGGAATCGGGCCAGGCCTTTGTGGGGCGGACAGAGCAGGCTGACGTGTCCTGCCATGTTGGAGTCATCAGATGCGCTCTTTGGCATGAAACGTCCGGCACGCGGTGGTGCGCCAAGCTTCCCTTTCCAGTCTAGATTGTTCCCAAGGAAAGGATGCCCGGTGAGAAGCCCCCGCTAGGCTGAGGTTTCTCCAGGCAGGGTGAATTCAAGGGAGTGCTTTCTCCTGCTGTAGAGGTACTTACTTTCTCTTGTCAACCTTAACCAGCACCTCTAGCAAGTGAATGCTCTGGAGATCACCCCGGACCGCAGCATGATCGCTGCTGCAGGTGAGCCCTGCCCGCGTTCCCACGCCCGAGTTGGGGGCATGCAGGGAGGAGAGGAGTCTGTTTGGTGGTTTCTGGTATTGGTTTCCAACTGGTGTGTGGTGACTTCACCCTCGTGCATGTGATCCAGCTGTGGTGCCCCCGGCTACATGCTCAGACATGCAGTTACTGCTCATGTGTGGTTCGCCAGGGCTCACCTCCCTGGAGCCCTATGACGAGTGTGTGTGCTCTGGGACCCGCAGACCCTGCTGGGCAGGGTGATGTGGGGACAGCCTGCCTTCTACCAAGGTCGGGTGGCCCTTCGCAGAGGGGGCTTTGGCCGATGTGTCTGACACCTGCCATGTACGTCTGGGTCCCTGCTCATTGTCATTGTGGCCTCCAGGTTACCAGCACATTCGGATGTACGACCTGAACTCGAACAACCCCAACCCGGTCATTAATTACGATGGCGTAAGCAAGAACATCACCTCCGTCGGGTTTCACGAAGACGGCCGCTGGATGTACACAGGAGGCGAGGACTGCATGGCGAGGATATGGGACCTGAGGTACCCGCTGAGGCCGGCGCTGCTCCGTGGGGGTTCCCTCTTGGGACGCATCTCCTGTCTCCATAAACCCTCTGAGCCATGACCGTAGCCAGCAGCCACGGGGCAGTACTTGGCTGGGAGACATCCAGGGGGGCCACCCAGAACGAGGGGGTCAGTGTCTTTCCTCTGAATCAGTATTGCACCGCTTCTGGTGCTCAGAGGCTGCTGGCGGCATCGTGGATAAGAGGTAAAAGCCAGGTCTTGTCCATTTGTGATCTTTAACTATTCCCTGGTGCTTCTGGTTTAGCCCAGGGGTCCTGGCTGGTTTGGGTGATGGCCTTCTGCCTCCCGCCGATCCCTTTGGAAGTTGCAGGTGGGGCCGGCAGGCTTCACCTCCCACCCAGCAGCGCCCTTGCATGCAGCGAGCAAGCCCTCTTCGGCACCTGCAGGGGCGGCAGGGAGCTGGTACAGGCCTGAGGGAAGCAGGAGATCTCATTGCAGCTGCTTCTCTGACTCTTCTTGTTTGTGTTCATTCTGTTGCAGGTCACGTAACCTTCAGTGCCAACGTATTTTCCAAGTGAATGCTCCTATTAATTGTGTCTGCTTGCATCCTAACCAGGTAAACGCACACCGTTCTGCACTTGCTAGGCTCGGGGAGGCTGCTACAGATGTTCTGCGTCTCCCGACTAGAAACCTGACGGGATACATGACTGGCAGTCATTGCAGAACATTGTGTTTTCTAAATGGACTTGTTTGCTGCTCTGACAGGACTTGAACTTGCTAGGTGTGAGCTCCTGTCTCAGCATTAAGTACCAGACACAGATGTTGGTCAAAATTGAAAGAGTTTCCTATATCTGGCAGCTGAGAAAACCCCCTGAATCCACACAGAGAAGCGTACCCTTGAGTACAGGCGGGTGATCGAAACCCTTGTGATTGCTCAGTGCTGCTCCAAGCACTAGATGGTATCGCTGTGTGTGATTCTGTCATTTATTACCTGAGCTCTTTGCCTCTGGGTCCCGTGGGAGTATCAGCCTGTTGACTTAGGTTGAACTGAGACCTTGGGACCTGCTCCGTGGAAGTGCGTTCCCTCCCTCTCTGCTTATGAATGCAAAACTTCCCTTGTGCGGGAGGATAGAGAAAAAGGGAACTGAAACTATAGTTTCCCTTTTCAGTCTTAAAACAGGATTGCCCCCTGGATTCTTTCGAGGACAGAGTGGCATAAACAAATTTACAGATCGTTCCCTGTTTCTTGGAGCAGAAACGTTTAAGTTGCACTTTCTGCAATGTGCTTTAATTTCTGTTACTATTGGGCTAAGTACCCCTAATTCCTATAATCAGGGAAAAACGGAATTGGTGTTGTATTTTACTCAGCTCAGTGCAAATCGTCCCTTTGGCTTCCCTTGTGTCACACAACTCTCTTGTTACTTTCACATCCTTACGTGCCAGCCCAGTGTGGCAACGTCTGGGCTGCAAACAGTGCAGCAAAGGATTGATGCGTCTTGCAAAACAAACTGTTCCTCTTTTAGGAGGACGCTGCGGAAATGCTCCTTTGCAAGACCCGTGTTTTACTTCAGATCGGACGTGACCTTTGCCTCATTAGCACGAACAGTTGTGTGGTGTCGGCACGTCAGGAAGGCTACATGTTGTATCGGTGTCAGCTGTCGTGCAGGAATTTGCATTTGAGAACATGGCCAAGCAGACATTGCCGTGTTATGGCCTTTATTCTGGAGCGAATCGGACTAAGTTGGGGATACCTGTGTGGGGTGTCGTCAGCCTGAGCAGCTCACAGCTGCTATCAAGCACTGCCAGGGGATTGTTGTCAGTTCAGTGACCTCTTCTGCAGCTGTGTCTACACATACTAGGAGGGGGCAGCCCCTTTCAGGGTTCAGGGTGCAATCTGAGCATTGCAGGTGGCCAGGGAGGGACCTCTGCCCTACACACTGGATTTGGGTATGTTTTGGGCAGTGGTCCTCTTCCTCCAAGGCAGGCTGTTACATGCTGGTGGGCACAGGACAAGACTGATCCATGGTTCAGTGCAATGTTGCTGGTGCACACCACTGATAAAAGCCAGAATCTTAATGGAGAGGGACAGCGTTGTGTAGTGGTCTGAGCACGACTGGGAGCCCAGGCTCTTAAATCCCAACCACGGCTCTTGGTTGGATCTGCTCCCTGACTGAGAAAGTTATGTAGGCCATAAATGCCAGAAGGATCCATTGAGTTAGAAAGCTTCCATTGCTGGGTTTTCAGGGGTGCCAAGCATGGCTGGCTTCGGTGGGTCACAGCTGCTGGACAATTCTGGAAATTGGGCTCAAGAGGTCTGGAGCTGGGCCCAGAAACTTAGTGTACACTTCTAAAAATGCCTCCTTGGCTCAGTTTCCCTATCTGTAAAACGGGGATAAGGCTTATTTAGATTGCAGCGTGGTAAGAATCTGCAAGCAGCTGCAGATCCAAAGTGCCATCGTCCTGATGACTGTCTGGGCAGAACAGGAACATCTGGGCCAGATCGATGGCTGCACTGGATGCACTTAGGTGCAGGCACTCTCTGCACTGCCTTTTCTGTTTCCTATTTGCAAATTGTGACTTGGTCCTTTGCAGGCTGAGCTAATCGTCGGGGATCAGAGTGGTGCTATTCACATCTGGGACCTGAAAACAGACCACAACGAGCAGCTGATTCCCGAGCCAGAAGTTTCTGTCAATTCAGTTCACATCGACCCTGACGCCAGTTACATGGCGGCTGTCAACAGTTCGGTGAGTCCAACTGGAGCCCTAGGAGCGGAGTAGCCAGGGCTGCAGCAGTTCTGCCGTTCGTCCTGCCGCAGGCTTCTCGGCACATCCGTTGCACAGAGCTCGCTGCACTCTGGGGCAGCCGGGAGTGCTCGTGGCTGTTGCCTGCATCCCTCGTGCCCCTTGCGGTCCAGCCTAGCAGCCAGCTCCTCTCTGTCTGCAGGGGAACTGCTACGTCTGGAATTTAACCGGTGGCATCGGGGAGGAGGTGACTCAGCTCATCCCTAAGACCAAGATCCCAGCGCACAACCGCTATGCCCTCCAGTGCAAGTTCAGCCCCGACTCCACGTGAGTGCTGCCAGCTCGCTGCTCTGCCCCAGCCTTGAACAAAGCCAGCCTTTCAGACTGGGTCTCAGGAGACCAGCGGGGGCCCCAGCTGCTGATGCAGGTCTGGCTCCATTTCCTCCTCCCAGCAGCAGGAAGCGGAGAAGGCAACAGCTGAGCGATCAGTCTGGCCTCTCACCTAGTGCCCAGTTGTCGCTTCACGAGTTCGGCATGGGTAGCACATAGCCTGAGGAGCAATGTACTGACTGCTCTGAGCCCATAAACCTGGCCTGTCCTTTTCTCAGCCCTGTGCTTCACAAGAGGTGGGGCAAATAGTAGCCCTTCTCCTCCAGCATGGGGGCTGGCCAGGGGGGTCTGCGGCTCCTGGCAGACTGTGCTGTCTCTGTGCTAGGCCCCGCAGTGTGTCACGTTTCCAGAGCCACTGCGGGGAGCATCCCATGGTAGCAAGGAAATGAATCCTGACCACGCTCCTGCATCGCTCCCCTCCAGGCTCTTAGCTACGTGCTCTGCAGACCAGACCTGTAAGATCTGGAGGACTTCCAATTTCTCACTAATGACAGAACTGAGTATCAAGAGTAACAACCCAGGGGAAACCTCTCGGGGCTGGATGTGGGACTGTGCCTTCTCTGGGGACTCGCAGTATATCGTCACTGGTAAGATACTGGGGTCCTCTGTGCAGCTGGCTGTTGAGCCTGACTGGGGCCACAGGGTTTGCTGGTCTGTGCTGTGGGTGCCTGGGGATTTGAAAGGCAGATTTTCCCCATCAACTCCCAAGGACACCTGTGGGGCTGGGAGGTGGATCCCTTTCCTTCCCCTGCTTTGAGCAGGGGGTTGGACTAGATGACCCCTGAGCTCACTTCCAACCCTCATTTTCTACAGTTCTGTGAACACGCGAGCTGGTTATGAGCATGCTGCTCTGCTCTGCTGCGTGTCCAACTTAACTCCCTTTGGGTGTGGGCATGTGGCACATCTGCCATATAATAAACTGACTTTACTGCATCATAGGGCTGGAGTGAGCACCCAGTGTACAGCCCAAGTTCACAGCAGATGGCTCAGATACCACTCAAGAAATGTGCTGTGGCTTCACTACATGAGAAAGTTACCATGCAGAACACATTGTCTGTCTGCTTTACCAGGCAGTAAAGTTACTCTACAGTAATATCCAGGGTAAAACTCTACGCAGTAACAAAGGCAATGTCTGTGGCTGGCGCCATTCTGCCTCATCCTGTTTGTAGCAGGGAATCTCTCGACCCGTAGGGCACACTGTATTTGTTTCATTTGGTGGAAGAGCAGCCTCAAATCTAAATGGCCACGTGGTATTTACCACTGCATTGCACATCCCTCAGGAATATTGGAAACCCGGTTTGGGCAGATGCACACTGTGATAGAAGGCTCCCTGCCCTGTCTGCCACTGCCAGGCGCTCTGGTGCGCTGGGCTAGCAAAGCAAGGAGCTGGGGTTCTTTGCAGGAGAGAATGGGCAGGTATTTTGCATTCAGCCTCTCCTTGTTTACCATTCCAGCTTCCTCGGATAACTTGGCCCGGCTTTGGTGTGTGGAGACGGGCGAAATCAAGAGGGAATACAGCGGCCACCAGAAAGCTGTCGTCTGCCTCGCCTTCAATGACAGTGTGTTGGGATAGCAGGTGTGAGGACAGGTAAGGGCCCGAGCCTGCGATGTGCTGAATGATGCCATCAGCCAGCACCCTTTGCTGGTTAGGAAATGCACTCAGTGAAGTATTTCCTTGAAAAGAAGGACAACTGCCCCCCAGCCTGGGACCTATCATGGGTCACAGTGGGTGGGATAGCACACCGCACGGGACCTGCCTCCCCCCCCAGCTTGGTGTCTGCAGCACTGACTGCTGAATTACACCCCCAGGAAGTTCCTGTGTTAGCAGGGCAGCCGCCCTGGGCATCTCTCAGCTTGGAGTTGCATAATGGAGTGTGCAGGGGAGGGACAGGAAGCACAGGCCTTCTCTTCTGTTGCAATTGGTTTATTCACTGCTTTACAGGCTTGATGGAAGATGGGCTTGGATGGACTCAAGTGTACCCGGTTCAGCGGCTGACCAGTGGTGCAGGCAGCTGCAAAGCTTTAAGAAGCCCTACTCCTACAGTGTGGAACAAAGGTATACCCTTGCCTAACAGCTGCTGATCTAAAGGGCATGGCCAAGGAGCACGATTGTAAATAAAATGTACATACTGACAAGGTCGGAAATGGGCGCCTGTCATCATAACCCTCTGGCTCTCTCCTGCCCTCCCTTGAGCAGCACCGTGCAGGCAGCCTCGTGGGGCATCTCGTGTAGGAATGAGCTGAAGAACTTAGCTGCCAACGTGTGTGTTTAACTCAGAGGCTTCCCGGGAGTTCAAGTATGATGAGGAGTGAGTGGTGGGGGAGGTGGGTCCCCTGGCTGCCGGGCTTACTCAGGAAGGTAGTAGAAACAGATGGACACACAGATGTTGCTTGGGAAGCAGATGTCGATACACAGGTAAATCAGCCGCTGCTTCCCAGGCCCTGCCAAAAGAGCAAGTGGGGGAAAGGCCTTGTAAGCAAGGCTGGTTGTGTAGCAAGGCCCTGGTGGAGCCCTGAGATCAAGGCCCTTCTAGTTCTTGGGGACTGGTTCAGATAAAGCAGTGCCAGCTCTGGTGGGCGGCTGTCAGTCGGTGAGAGTGGACATTAACCTGTGGAGCTGCTGAGGGCACTCGGTGACTGCTGAAAATGGACGCATTTGATTTTGGCGGTGCCTGCTGAGCTGTCGCGGAGAGCCCCTACAGCTGATGCCCTCATTGGGCCCGAGCAGAGAGGACATGACTGGATGGGCTGTGGAGACTCATCAGTGGAGGGTGTCTGCTCTAAGTGGGGACTCAATGCTCTACCTGGTGTGGACAGGAAGGCTTCTGTTAGTACAGCCCTCGCTGTCTGCTGCCCTAGAGATGTGCTTCAAGCCTGGAGGCCATCTGTGCAGCACCCTTCCCCTGCATAAAGGTCACTAAATATCTCTCTCCTGTAAAGGGACAGCTTTTGCCTGACACACACTCAAAATCACCCATGCTGCTCTGTTTCCCTGGTTCCTGGCTGAGCCGGGCTTCTCCCTGGGTGCTGGAGTAGTAGTGATGTCTCCACCTCCTTCAGAAGGTAATTCCTCCCACTTACCATTCCCTTTCCTGACCCAGTAAATGGAGCCCTGTTCACAGAGGGCTTGGACGGCTTCCCCCACACCTGCAGGGTCCACCGGTGCAACGGCCACAATCCCCAGGAACTCTTGGAGGTACTTGGTTTGGTTGTTCTGGAGCAGCCGTGGATCATCCTGAAAAAAAGGCCACCCAGTTACATGGTGCAAGGGAGAACCTTGTCCTCACCAGGCACTTCTGCTTCCTAGGGTGGTTTCCACACAGGCTTCCTGAGAGTGCTGTCTGCTCATGTGACAAGCATGAGAGGCCTTGTAGAGAATCCTCAGTCTCCCTGTGCTGCCACCTCACGGGGACCTGCCCTCTGGCTACAGGGTGCCCCTTCCAAGGCTGCACGCTGGCTAGGGAGTTTTCCATACAGGGGATTTTCTCTTTCCCAGGATGTTGCCTCGGGCAATGAGAGCTCCATTTGCCATCAGGTATGTGGATCACTATAACCATGCAGCTCTGAGTCCCCTACTACAGCCACACGCACCTTGCACACATGGCTCTGCCAGTGCAGCTCAGTTGGGAGTAAATTTCACACCCCCTACTTTACACATGGGGATCATCGCAGAGCTTGCAAGTCCGTCTCACTAGCTGACATGGCTCTGACTGGAGGGGTTGGAGCCTTGGCCTTGTACGTGCACCTCCCTGGGTTGATGCCCAGGGCATGGCAGGGGGAAGTGTAGAAGCGTGGAGCAGAGTACCTGGAGAAGCTGTAGCATCTTTGCTGGGAGGGTTTCTAGAAGAGGCTGAATGAGGTGAGCATTTGGAATGGGCAAGGGATCAAAATCCTGCATCTGTGCAGGAGTCAGAAATCGAAGAGCTGGAAGGGTGAGCCCCTGGGGATGGGAGGAACCCCTCTCCTGATTGCCTGGCTAATGCAGAGGCAGCACAGCTGGTCACGAGAGCAGGGAAACAGCATTCTTCCTTCACTTCTCAGAGGCCTGAGAGCCAGACTATGGCTTCCATCCCAGGGGCCTCTTCCCTGGCTGCATGTGGTTAACAGCGTTCTCATGGGTCTCTTGTTCCTGCTGCTGTTTGTGCCGAGTGCTCCTGACTGCTCAGTGTGGGGATGAGAAGAGGCAGTCAAAGGACAAGCGGCCTTAAGCTCCCCCCCCTCCCCGCAATAACAAGGTAAAGGAATCCAGCCGCCTGCCCAAGGCTTGGCATCTGCTTTCGAGTCATCAAAAATGGGGCCCTCTGTCTTCCTGAAACAGAATCTGCACCTCTCCCCGCTATGAAACCCATTAACATTCTGTTCAGAGGGTTGTTAGACATCATTACTCCAACTTATTTCGCTGTGGCTTTGCTAACAAAACACCCTTTGTTTCCTGTTCCCTGGAGTTATCGTTAGCAGGTAACCAAATCCAGCAGGATTGGATTTTTTGAAAGCGTGGTGACTTCAAACCCACATGGCACTGGTGTCCTGCCCTTCCTCCCCCACTCCTGCTTCATACAAAAGACATTCAATCAATAAAAACTCCATCGATTACTTCCTTCCAGTTGAGTGTAAACCACGCAGTCAGACTCCAGCTGGGCTGCTATTGACGGGCAGAATTAAGGGACGCACTTCTCCTAAGAATAACTCCTTCCTCAGAAAGTACAAACAGCAGAGAGGCATCACAGCTGGAAGACCTAATGGATTTGACTTCACTTGCCCCATCTCACTTCAATAAAGAAGAGCGCTCCCTGGGAACACGTGAACCTGGTGCAGGGGACTCAGAGAAGAGAGGCCTCTGTGATGCTGAGGGCCCTTCATTTCCCCGCAGTCCAACCACCCCTCTGCAAAAGTCACATCCCTGCTCACCCTGTGCGCAGACACGTTGAAAGACAGCTGGATGTTCTCCAGGTCCTGATGGTCCATCCTCTGCAGGAAACACGCACTTTGCTCTGCAGGTTTGTAACAGACATAGCCCTGCGGGGCGGAAGGAAGGGACACAGAAAGGTCCATTTTATTGACAGACAGCCTGTGTGTGCACAGCACTTAGCCACTGCTGAGATCTTAGCTTGAACACTCCTGGCCCTTCATTGGGATATGTTTTTAATAAAGCAACATGGGTTGCCTCTCAGTAGGAATGAGCATGCCTTGGAAACAGCAGATCTGGAGTGAGCCATGGTGGCAGATCAGTGGTGGGAGTCTGCAGAACAGACAGTAGCGACTTCCCTAGTAGGCTCCACAGTGCAAAGAAACCTCCGTGCAAGCTGGTGGTGACATCGTACTAGTGGTTCTCATTTGTATCTGCTAAATTACATCAGAGGAGAGGAAAGCACTGAATGGGTGCGAGGCATCCAGGGTCACTCCAACCTGTGTGTGGCTGCCTGCCTCAAGGCCTAGCCTGCAGCTACTTGTAACAGCAGACATGAGCCGCTAAAAAACCAAATGGACTTTCTCAGGCTGGAATCACAGAAAAGTCAGGCTGCAAGGGACCTCCAGAGGTCATATCTAGTCCAACCCCCTGCCTGAGGCAGGATCATCCCTATCCAAACTACCTTATACAAATCCATAATCTAACCTCTTTGAAAAACCACCATCAAGCCTGACCCAACACAAGACATCACACCCAAACTTGCCACAGGTAAAGCAGGGGAACCAAGGCAGAGGAATCCCCAACTCTTGTCCACACCCCACACTCAGGATACCTGGCAGAGCTGAGCAAGCTTTAGTCACAGCTCCCTGAGGCATGGTCCCTAAATTGGCTGTTGCAATTGCAGGATTGCTCTCCCCCCCCCACCCTTTTATGCAGAGCACAGTCAGCCGGTGACGGCCACTCACATTCCGGCTGTCAAACAGCACCACAGCTGTGCGGTTACTCGGCGAAGTCACATAGTAAGTGATGGTGCTCCTGGACTGGTCCACAACAGCTGACTGGTTCACCAGGGAGCCCTGCTGGTCCTGAAATGTCAGCTGGGCAATCTGCAAGAGAGGCTGAGCACAGCCAGGGTGAGCACTGTGCCCACGTGCTTTGTCCCACCCAGCACTGTGGCTCTGGAGTCTGCAGAGCGAACCATGGGAGGCTGTTCTGCCCCGCTGTCAGTCTAAGCTCCTTGGTAATAATCGGGCAAATGCAGGTGAGCAGGGTGAGCAACTTCAATTGATGAAGGCTCCAGCATGAGTGTGAGCAGGCACATACCTGCTGCACTGCCTCAAAGTGCTGGAGATCTCACCCCTCATGCAGGCAGGGAGGCCTGAGCCATAGAAAACCTGGGCTCTAGCTGGAAAATGTGGAGCCAGTGCACAAAGGCTGCCCCCTGGGACAACAGCTGGTGCAAGGGAACATCTCACCCAATAGCCTCTTGCCCTGCCAGGAGGCAGCGTGTTGGCTGGGGAGAGGAAGTTGTGGGTTCCTCTAAGATCCTCCAGGAGCCACAGCCAGTTAGAAATGGGGAATCACTTTGTGGCCTGGGGACACCTTCCCTCCAGCACAACTGGTTATCTTGCTGCAGAGACACCTTATG
>NW_017729016.1:5819105-5827496 GCF_001723915.1 Gavialis gangeticus
CAACAGCTGGTGCAGGGGAACATCTCACCCAATAGCCTCTTGCCCTGCCAGGAGGCAGCGTGTTGGCTGGGGAGAGGAAGTTGTGGGTTCCTCTAAGATCCTCCAGGAGCCACAGCCAGTTAGAAATGGGGAATCACTTTGTGGCCTGGGGACACCTTCCCTCCAGCACAACTGGTTATCTTGCTGCAGAGACACCTTATGGCTTTGCTATATGGCAGGGAGTTGCCATTCTACACGCACCTGTTCCAGGCTCTCTGCAGACTCTGGTAGCCATGACAGGGGCGGTCTTTAGGGTTCTGCTTTCAAACAACTTTGCAACCACAGAGGTAGAGATTTACTGAAAAATAACTGTTCTCCATTAAAGGTGAGACTCTGAGATGGTCATGAAGCCAGCACCTGGGGCAGTGACTGGTGCTTAGGGATGAATTGGTCCAGCATGGCTTTATTTGATTTCTCACAGAGGAATAAACACTGCTGTTTTCTTTCTAATCCCTGACCTGATGCATCAGACCTTTCAAGAGAAGAAAGAAATTTCTTCTGACTCCAGCCAAACAGCCTGATGGGGATTACGGAGAGTGAAGCTGCTCTCACTAGGAAGCAGCAGGTTTATGAGAGAGAAAGATATTGGGAAAAACAAATGAAAAATTGTGTTTGTCCTCCCTGAGGGGAAATGCATCATTTGGACCAAACTGTCACCTCCGTGGCCCACTATGGGACCCCACTGACCCTAAGTTTAATTGAGAGCAGAATTTGATAGAAAAAATGCTCAACAACTAGAAATATTTTCAGGCTACCTATTTGTAAGAAACTGTAAAACGAGGAAGGAAAAAGATGCCTGGAAATGCAAATCAGTTTCAAGGTTTTCCCAGAAGAAACTGACTTAAGTGATCCCCAGTTAACTTCTTACCTTGGCAGTGCTCTGGGCGAAGCTGAGAACACCCACCACACTGATGCCGACAATTGCAAAAAACAAGATTATAAACAAGATGACCCAACATATCCTGGAGGGGGGTTTCGATTCTGCTGCAGGTCTGCTATCCTGGGAGCCAAGATACACTGATCAATATGTGAGATGGCAAATTGAGTTAAAAACAGAGTTGACATTTATTTCCCTCAGCGGTATGAGCAAAATTATTGTGTGAAATGCACATGAATGATAGCTCTGGAGACTGAAGGCAAAATTTTAGGGCTTGTTTACATGGAAAAACAGACCAGCAAAGCTTCCAAAGCTGAGTAATTATACTGGAATAAACCTGATTTTATTTCAGCATAGAGAGTATCCATGTGGAGAGATATACTGACTCGTTACTGTGGTATAGCTACAGCACTGCAGTTTAACCAGGCGCTTTCCCCATGTAACAAGGTTTTCAGAATGCTTGTGAAGCCACCTGAATAGTCCAGGTTTTGTGAGTGGGAGAGCAGCTGTCTGAGCTTTTGCGATGGTAGGAATATAGGAGAAACTCCCTCAGTGTTCAGTGAGGCATAATTACCACACTTTTTAAATTCCCTGTAATCAACTGTTCCTTGCCCTTCTCCTTACAGAATGTTTGCTTGTATTTTAATTGTCCCATTCAACTTGTTGCTTAATAAGAAAAGCCCTTAAACTTGGGAGCCAGATTGGTATTTCTAATATTTCTGCAGGACTTTTCCAGCAGTTTAATCAAAAAAGGTTAATTCTCACATATCTGCATATATGAAATACTTTGGTTGTAACAATACAGCAGACTGCAAAGAGTCCCAAGTTCTGCACAAACCCAGAGTGCAACATTAGAAGAAAAAACAGCTAGTACAAAGAGGCAGCTAATAATTGCACGCAGGTAAATTTGGCTGGAATCAAACCAGAAGGAAGCTTTTTTATTCTGTCAACACATTGTTAATTCACTTATATTGAAACCCACAATTTACCTGCTTTTGCAGTAGTTGAAATATTCTAGGAAAACATAGTAAGTGTTAAATTGCCCACAAGAGGCAACAAGCAGAAAAATTAGAGGTACTTGTATTTGAACACCTGTCTGCTTAGATAGAAACTTGCACAACAGTAATATGTCTGAGATTTTTCAGTAGCAAATGAAATTGCCCTGAATTTTAGAGACAGATTTACAGTGACAGGAGAAATCTAGTACAACTAAGTCCTGTCTTTCGCACTGCATCTTTCTCTGTAATTCTGCAAATTCTGGAAAGTTACAATATAAACATTGTGATGCATTAGCATCACTGTCATCTGATGTTGCTAAATACACATCCCTAGAATTTCACTCATTTTGTGCATCCTCCCTGCTATAAGTGTAGGGGATAATCTTTCAGGGAACAAACCAGAGGTTTGAACCAGTTGACAGGGAGTCAGCTTGAAGTGGCTGAGGCTCCTTCGAAGTGCTCAGCACCTACAGTTCTTGCTGGGGTCCATGTGAACTGGAATTATTTAGCACTGCTTGGAAACGCAGGCAACTCCTTCTCCCACCCCCCAATATCTGTGAAAATACAGCACTGAGGACCTTGTGGAGGTAAAGGGTACTGAGATCCCTGCCCTTCTGCCAGAGAGAGCTAGGTGCCACAATACTCACTGCAGTTGTAGTCTTGCTGCCACTGCTCCTTCCCTCCATCCTCCCAGTCTAGTTGCAAGCCTTGCTCCTGCAGCTCCTGACAATGTGCAGATTGTGTATGACCAGATCCTCTGAATGTGCCTAGAAACGTAAGCACATGTCCATCATGGCCAAGAAAACTTCCAGCCCTACCATTCAGCTCAGGTGTCTAGTGGAGCTGAAATCTTAGATGCCACATTGGAAGAAGGGGGAATATTAGTGCAGAGTGATAGTGTCATTAGCCTAAAGCAGCTCTTCCTGCCTCCCTGGAGCCAGCTGAAGGCATTTAGGTAGGATACAATCAGAGGCTTTGTGCAGGGCTGTCCTGGCTGGCAGGTGCCATGCGCGTGGCTAGACAGATCTCATTGACAAGGGGATATTGAATAAGGGAGGGCAGCTGCTTGCCCTTGTCATCCAATTACTTTCGGATTTCCAAGCCAGTTCAACCCTGGGCAGACAGCTCTGCATCCAGGACCGATGCCGCATGGATCACGGCAGCCTAGACTCATCTCAGGCTTTACTGACCCACCTCAACCAATTTAATGTGCTCAGTCCAGCTCCCACAAGAGAGAGGATCTGCACCACACAGCTGTTACCAGAATGGTTAGCTAGATCTCTGACACGTGGCCACTCCAAGCCTAGCTTCTGTTCTTATAAATGCCAGAGACTCTGCAGGCCCAAAGAGCAAGGTTTCTACCAATCATAGCCAACCTACTTAAGATCCAGAACCCAGCCCAGTTTCTTCATACTCCTAAATTGCTCTAGCCAGGTTCAGTCTTCTATGGTTTACTAACAGCAGCAGGAACAAAGCTAAGCTGACAACTTACCCTTGGATTTTTCCCCCCCTCTTTTTAAGTCATTTCTTTCCCCTCTGCTCCCAGTATTTCCTTTCAATACATTTCATTCCGTAAGAGGAACAAAGACCAACAAAAGCACATAAAAGTTAGACACTAAGAGCAGAGAAAGTGATGCTGCTTCTCATTATCCCAGATTCTTTCTGTAGGACTTGAATTCAATGAAAACATGAGGTTTATATATTGGGAAACAAAGTCAAAGCTAGCCAAGGGTCTTCCATCCTCCCTGTTCTGGCCAGAGAGGGTTCTTTCTTACCAGCCCTCAACTCCTTTCAAGGTGCGAAGGCAGTAAAAGAAAGTAATGCCAACATGTTTTAAGAATGTGAACGGTGGAGCACACTAGTGTGCATCTCAAAGTAGCCTCACTTCTAATGGAGCAGGGGTAGGCAGTGAAGCAACTAAACTACAAGGTTTAGTTCTGCAAAACAAAGACACAGAAGGTGTCAAGTCATTCCCCAGGCATCCTCTACTTGCCTCCGTGATGATGAAACTTATGATTGTATTTCATCAGACGTCTGTGGAGATCTCTCCCCACCAGTCTGTCCTTCTGTAGATAACATTTCAAGAGCTATGCAACTTCTCTGCACTTTTTCACTCTACCTTTGTTTTAGGCATATTCATACTACCTGTAAACTTGAGACACAAAAATCTAATGAAACCTGCCACCAGATGATTTTTGTATATGTGAACACAAAGGAGCAAGGGATTCTAAAAGCACACAGAGAGGAGACCATACAAATGAGAAAAGCCAAAAGGAAACAGATTTACAAGTTTAATGTAGATTCAAGTATAGGATCAACAATTCCCCAACAGTTTATACAGAGACCCTTGTAACATGATACAAGTCTTCGCCAATGTATTTCCACAACACGTGGGGAACACTGTGAAGAGAGGTAATGGTTTCATTGCATGGAGAGCTGTTTGCAACAAGGATGACATGCAGCAGTGACAAGATTTAATACCGTAATTGGTACTTCCTCCTTTACTTGACATTGATTGAAAATCTATTGACTTTTGATACGCACAAGTCTAGAAAATTAAATCAAAGAACCTATGGTCTCTAAAGCCTGCCCTACCCACAATAACACCACTACGTCCATTCCTACATTAGTAGTGTCAAGAACTAGGTCTACCTGATAGACATGTATTTCTTTCAAGCCTGAAGAAGTCTCCTAGCTGGAGATGTGATACAAGGAAGAGATAACTCGCGTGCTAACAGAATTCGAAGTTACAGACAGATGCTGACATCAATCTATAACTATGGTTATCTTTTGCAAGAACGTTTTCAGCTAATATCCTGGTAACACTGAAAGACATAGTGAACTCTGAAGTTATTGCTGTATGAACAAGGTGACGTGCGTATACATTTCAAGTGTTTTAGGCATGAGGAAATGGTACTGGAATACGCTGCCAGAGTTGTTCAGGCTAAACAACAGGAGGTAAATGGAAACAGACTCTTCTTTTCCCACTGAGACTGGAATTACTGTGGAGTATTGGAACACTCAAATTGCATATGTGATTTCTTGAGCAATTTTTGAAATGCAAAAGCTAACCTATTCATTGTGGGCCCCAGGTCAGCAAGGACAAAAGCTATCCAGCAGCCTGAGCTGGGCATCACCCAGGACCAATTTTAAAACTACTACAGTATAAAAGAATCATTAGTTCTCATCCAGGCAAGCGGCTGATTGCGAGCTCCCACATCAGCCATGCAAGAGGCAGTAAGATTAGGAAGAAAGAGGAAGCACTATGCTGTTAGTGTACTTGGCCAGTACTTTACCACAATTAGCCCAAGTGTGAGAGAGAGAGTTCATTATCTGTATTATAATCGCCTTTCAAGGATGGGGCAGTTTAGAATCTGCAGCCAAAGCTAAGGGCAAGCAATTATTTTGATACTAAAGCACCAGGAAGGTCCGAGTATGGTTTGAACCGACTTTAAAAGAAGTGAAATGATGGATCCAATTCATTCTCGGAAATGCTAACAATAGAGGACATTTCTGTGCTGTTACATACTTATTATATTACTGACTTAGGATGCAATTAGGTCAAATTAACCCTTCAATACTCAGTGAAGTAAATTCCTCCTAGCCTCCCTTTGGAAAACAAAATATGTTCTCATATATTATATTTTAAATATATTTCTGATATATAGTTATTGTCAGGGCAGTTCCTTTATATACATGTTCTTTACTTATACATCCAGTACTTGGACACATATACAGTATACAGAAGAAACTATTCATACATTTTGCACGTCGAACCAGTCCAATTTGTATCGCAAGTGCAACAGATGCAATTAGAAACAGGGTGTGCGCATTTTGATTTCTTCCCCCCACTCCACCCCCAAGTTGCACCAGCTCTGGGCTGCTTGTCTAGGTCAGGTTCCGAGTAAGCAAAGACAAAACACAGGGCCAGATTTTAACTGTGCCGGCCTGTGCAAACATCAGCACAGAGCCAATCAATAACTATGCACTCAGAGGGTTAATTCCCTGAATTAGAGACTGCGCCACACTGTGCCCATCAAGGAACATTCTGCAGGTTTGTATTGGTGAAATCTACTCTATTTCCTTTAGCCCAGTCCAGAAGGACAATCCCATGACACTTTCTATTGCAAACATTTGGCTGTACTTGTCAATTTAAAAATAAAAGACCCACAGGATGACTGGGTGACGCCAAAATGCCCTCTTCTTTCCAAAGTGCATTTTAAAAAACAAATTTGTAAACAAAATCATCCTCAAGAGGACTCCGAGGTTAGAGCTAGCAGAGCTGTAATTTCGAGTGGTGTCGCACTTAGCATGTGAATGTAACCAAAGTGATTAATGGCTGCCCTTCGCTAGTGAGGATACCTTTTCAGGAGCTGGAGAGGGGGGCTTTTTTCATTTCTATTTTAATCTTCAAGTGCAGGAAGAAGGTCAGCTATACTATCAACATAGTAATCAGGAATCAGGTTCTTCCTGGCAGGGCAGTCACTCTCCTGGTGACCTTTCACTTCTTCCAAAGTGGAGACTCCGGTCAGCGTCAGGATGGTGGTGAGGCCACAGGTGTTGCCCATGAGGATATCCGTGTCCAGCCGATCTCCCACCATGATGGTGCGGGCAGGGTCAATGTCGAACTCACTGACCACGCAGTCAAAGATGTACCGGCTGGGCTTCCCAATGATGAACGCCTCGCGCTCTGCCGCAACCTCCACAGCTTTCACAAGGCAGCCGGTCCCTGAGGGCAGAACCAAAAAGCAAGTCAAGCAGGGTGCAGAATTCACAGTTAGAACACTGCCGGTGTTTCACAAGTGTGACCCCTGCTAGGACACATCTCACATCAGGCCGTGGCAGGCAGCTAACAGAGAGCAGGTACAACACCTGTGTGTGGTAGCAGCCTTCAGCCCGTGGCAGGTTGGTCTGCACAGAGCAGCTCAGTGAGAAGCTGAGCAGAGCGACCGCTGAAGGCCCGTGCATGAACTGCACATGCTGTGAAAGCAAGGGGGAGATGAAGGTTTGTGAAGGGCAGGCAGTGAAAAGCTATAGTGTAGAGATGGGAGTAAAGGTTTCCCTTGCTTTACGTGGTACGCGTGTTCCTGAAACTGCAAATTTGCATCTAAGGAACCCGCTTTATTATGCAGCAAATAGGGACACTCCAAGAACCTGACTCAGCTGACACAAGGGAAACCTGTAGCAAGAAGCTCCAGCCCTGGAGGGCCAAGGCAGCCAGCGTGAACCCCTCGGCTTGCTGCAAAGATTTCACAGATTTGGATTTCATAGATGTTAGAGCTGGAAGAGACCTTGTGATGGCCTCATCTTCTCTAAAACCCAGGCAAGGGCTGAGCAGAGGCACCCATGGCCACCAATGAGGCCTGGAGGAGCAGCGCAGAGCCACCGCCCCAACCAGCTCAGGGAGGACACCCCCTGCCCTCCAGAATCCCATCCCCAGGCCTACTTTGGAGACCTGCCCCCTGACCCCAACCCACAGTGCCAGATTTGGGATTAAACTACGTTTTAGGGCCTCACAATATGAGGCGTTTCTAAATAAGAAAAAATGGACATTTTTGTTCCAATACGAATACGAGGGGCCCCTAAACATGGAAAAAAATGGACATTTTGGTTGTAATATGAATATCAGGGACTTCTAAATTAAAATAGGATGTATTCATATTACAACCAAAATGTCACTTTTTTATTGAGAAGCCCCTCATATTCGTATTAGAATATGTGCCTTTTTTAATTTAGAGGCCCCTCATTTCTGTTATAATGTGAATATGAGGGGCCTCTAAAGAATAATAATAATAAAAAAAAAGGCCATTTTTGTTCTAATATGAATCTGAGGGGCTTCCAAGTAGGGAAAAAAAGGACATTTCTATTCTAATATGAATATGAGGGCCTCTAAATAAGAAAAAAAAGGACATTTTTGTTGCAACAGGAATAAGAGGGGGCCTATATATGAAAAAACTGGACATTTTTGTTCCAATACGAATATGAGGGTCTCTGAAGAGAACAAAAATGTCCATTTTTTTCTTAATAGGAATGTGGGGCCTCTAAATGAGAAAAAAATGGACCTTTTTGTTGCAATAGGAATCTGAGGGGCCCTTAAACAGAAAGAAACAGACATTTTTGTTGCAACATGAATGCGAGGGGCCTGTAAGTGTGAGAAAAAGCAGTCCGTTTGCCCCGCATGGGGCAGTGCCGTAACCCTCGCGGGGCTGGCACAGAGTTGGTGCGGACAGCGGGGGCAGTGGTGCCACCCTGGCAGCCGGGAGAGGCTGCTCCCGTGGGTGTTTCCAGCGCCGGGCCCGAAGCGCGGTGTCCGCTCCCCGCCCCCACAGCCCGGCCCGGGCACGCACCAGGGATGGCGGCGCCGCCCTCGAGCGGCAGGCGGTGGTCACGGTTGGTGCCGACGAGCAGGCAGGCGGCATCGCCGCGCAGCAGGTAACGCAGCGCCTGGCACAGCTTGGCATAGGCGAAGTGCTCGTC
>NW_017729016.1:5828979-5829339 GCF_001723915.1 Gavialis gangeticus
CGGGCCCCTGAGGGGGTGGTGCGGTTAGGGCCCCGCCTGCCGCTTGCTATTGGGTGAGGGGGAAGAGCCCGCCCGGGTCCATTGGGGAATAGGAGGATGGAACCCGCCTTCTATTGGATGAGGGGGGCAGAGTCCCGCCCCACCGCTCTTTCCATTGGGAAACAGAGGATGGACCATTCCCCCTACTGCATGAGGGGGTAAAGTCCCGCCCCGCTGCGCGATCCATTACGGAATAAAATGGACCCCGCCTTCTATTGGATGAGGAGGGAGAGTCTCGCCCCGCCCAGCCGAGCGGCCCATTGGGGAACAGGGGGTAGGGATGGACCCCCGCCTTCTATTGGACGAGTGATCAGAGTCCCG
>NW_017729016.1:5839532-5840104 GCF_001723915.1 Gavialis gangeticus
CAGAGTCCCGCCCCACCGCACGTCCCATTGAGAAACAGGAGGATGGACCCCGCCCTCTATTGGGTGAGGGTTCTAGTGCCTCCCCGCCGAGCGTCCCACTACGGAGCAGGGCGATAGACCCCGCCCTCGATTAGATGAGCGGTCGGAGTCCCGCCCCGCCCCGCGCTCCATTGGGTAGCAGGAGGGATGGAGCCCCGCCCCCTATTGGGTGAGCGGTCAGAGCCCCGTCCCGCCCCGCCTCGCGCCCCATTGGGACGCGGGTTACAGCCCCGCCCCTCTCCTCCGCTGATTGGCTAGGTGAGCTCGCGCCGGGCTGCCGCCTTAGTTCACAAGCCCCCTCCGGGGCTGGGGGTCATGAGGGCGCGGCGAGGTCAGGGGTCAGCGCGGCGCTGTGGGCGGGGGCCGCCCGCGGCTCCTGCCCCTCCGCTGCCACGCCCCGCACGCGCGGCCCGTTGTTATGACGACACGGCCGTAAAGCCGCCATCTTGGCGGTGCGGCGCGTTGCGACATGGAGGCCGCGATGGCAACGGGCGCGGGGCCGGCGGGGCTTACGGCAGCCGGCCCAGCGGGGC
>NW_017729016.1:5840412-5849613 GCF_001723915.1 Gavialis gangeticus
GGCCCTGCCGCCTTCCTCGGCCTCCCGGCCGCCTTCAGCGACGGAGGTAACGGCGGGGGAGGAGACCGCGGGCTCATTATTTGGGGGGCAAATCCCTCAAAAACGGGGAGGAGGGGCGTCTTCCATACGACACGACCTCCCCGTTCCCCTCTCGCTCGCAGCTCTGAGGGGTGAAGGGATCCAGCACAGGGACGGTTTATCCCGTGGAAGAAGTTTGTATGCTTTCTGACCGTTTTTTTCCCTACCTCTGGGAACTTTTTGCTATCTTTAATTTTCCCTGAGCCTGAGGAAGTGCCTTTCAGAGCCCAAAAGATAAAAAAACCAAAAACATATTTTGCGGTTTCATAGCGGGTCAAATAGGAGGTGTCATTTCTGACCCATGAGTTCTCCATTTTTCACAGGGGTGTCGGTCGCGGCTGTGTTGCTCTAAGGACGCAGGCAGACAGGTTTCTTTGGGTGAATCTGATACTTTTTATTAGACCGACTTAAATAGTTGGAGAAAAAATTTTAAGCAAGCTTTTGGGTTCAAAAGCCTTTCATCAGGCTGAGGTTTCAGCAGCTGGCACATGCTTGTCCTGGATGGAGCAAGCATCATAGGGAAGGGACCTCAACAGATCATCGGGTCTGACCCCTGCCCCGGGCAGGAACAGCTGCCGGGGTTGTTCTACTGTTTTGTAGGTAGGGGGGAAAACAACGACTGCCCTATCACTAGCATAACAGATGCAAACAGCTGGGGTGTATAATCCTGGCGTGTGTTTCTAGGATTCCAGACCCCAGAGCCGTGCTCTTGGTCCTCGCGGCCTCCTTTCCCTGTTGCATGAGTGGCCCAGCGTCGCTTCTTGAGCGTACGGCCGTCGCACCCCTCTGCAGACCCCAGGCAGAATTACTACGGGAGCAAGAATACCTGATGGAGTAAATTTTTTATACCCCTGACTACCATCGGCTTCCTCTCATAGCAAAGGAGATTTAAGAAACCAAGCAGGAAAGAGTTGTTGTCACAAGGTCCTGAGGGAACGTATGTCATACTTCCAAATGTCATCGCTTCTTTCGTTTTAAAACGCAGATGAAGATGATGTGCACAAGTGCGGTCGCTGCCAGTCTGAGTTCACCTCCTTGGAAGAATTTGTTCAACACAAACTACAAAAGATCTGTCAGCGGACGCAAGAAGCCATTACTGCCACGTCAGCAAATCTTCTTGGTCAGGAAGCACAAAAGGTGACAGCAGGCTTACGCTCCAATAATTAGGATCGAACAAAGTAGCGGGGTAGATGGGAGACGATGCAAGACGTGATTTTAATGTTTCCTACTAAACCGTTATCTGTTACAGCAGGTTGTTCCTTCTGTTGAGGAATCTATAACTGTTGCTCATATAGTTGTTGAGACCTCTTCAATAGCAGAAGAAATCAGTAATGCATCAGCTATAGTAGGTAAGTTGCAAGGATTAGGTGCCTTGTCATTGGCACTGTTTTTAGAAATTTTTTTTTTTGCCACTTTTTGTAGTTGTGCTCTAAAGGTTTTTGATTGATTTGACTGGTGACCACTCTAGCTGTGGGCAGTTTGATCTAGCGTAGTCGAAATGGAAGAGTTCAGGTCTTGGTGGGATGGTGCAGGGGGCGTTATTTTGTGTAAAGCAATGTAAATTATATTTTTTAGGGAGGTAACTAGGCTGAAAACTACTGTGTATCCTCATCCCATGACAGTTTAATGGATAGAGGTCTCTAGTTTATCACCAAAATGACCATGACTCCTTTAGAAGTAATTTGAATCTTCTGGACTGAATCTTAACATTTATTTAATTGCAGTTTTTGCCTGCATTTATTTAACAAGCATATGCAGGTCCTTCCTTGAGAGACTATTTCTGCAACTGATCCTCTCTCAAATGCTAGATTTTAGTTCAAATGGAGTTGAGTTAAAATATTGATATTCATAATAACTAGTGGTGGAAATACTCATTCTCTCTCTCTCACACACTTTTTTAACGCTTATCTTTCTGAAGTCTACTTATTCCCAGGATCCATTTCCATCTGGGTCTACATTAGTAAATTCATAAGTCTTCTTTCAAAAAACAAAAAAGAGAGACTTAAATTACAGAGCGCTTGCCCTTTTTTTCCTCTTCCCATAGAAGCTTTACTTGATTAGAAAGTTTAGAATTTAGAGTTTAGAAAGCTTGATTAGAAACTTTTTGGCTCTTGTAATGGCCACTTCCATTTGGTGTATAACCACTGTGTCCCTGTCCTAGGGTTTGGCAGGAGTACAGTTCTTTTGTTCTGGCTGTTATCACAGATGACTTTTGGCTTGCACCTGTTTTCTGAATAAAATAAATCCATGCTGCAATGGAGTGGACCAGGCTACCCAACCTCTGCTCTCTCCCAGCACAAATGGTTGAGTCATTCACAAAGATCATGTGAAATTACATCCCTAATTCTCTTACACAACCATAGGCAACACCTGTCTGACTGGTTTGATGGTTGAGAGAGGTTGACCTGTTGCACAGGGATGTATGTGAGCCCTTGGTTTGATAGTTAGGAAGGCAGCATGCTGAACTCCTGCTAGGATGGGATGGGGGTAAGAATCCTGCACGGCCCCTTTCTAACTCCCACCTGGTTATAGCTAATAACTATTTTAATTTTAAACTCCAAAAGCGTTGATCCTACCCTTGGCCACCTTTGGCATAGTACTAGAAACGCAACAGTTACATACGTAGTCAATATGGACTTTGCCATACACTATTCCTGTTTAAAGGCACCTATTTCTCTTACCTTTCCGTTATCTGAAATCCTAAACGTCATATCCAGTCAGTGCTCTGAGTTAATCTTTGGTAAAGAACGTAACTGTCTTCCTATTCTTTTCCCAGGAAGTGGGCACATCAAAGAGGTCATTGTTGCAGGAGATCATGTTTTTGAAAATCCCAGTGGTGACATTGATGGTGAGATCCCTGAAGGGCAGGACAGCCCTGATGACAGAGAACAGGGTGTCTCCACAGAACTCATCAAGGTGAAGCTGCTGGTGAATAAAGAAGGGCGATATGTGTGCGAGTTGTGTCAGAAGACATTTAAAACGGTAAGGTTTGCTTTGCAAGTGCTCATGGCACCCAGTCCTTAGGAAGCCTATGCCT
The DNA here is from genome assembly GCF_001723915.1 of Gavialis gangeticus. Taxonomy (NCBI): domain Eukaryota; kingdom Metazoa; phylum Chordata; order Crocodylia; family Gavialidae; genus Gavialis; species Gavialis gangeticus. The sequence goes on from NW_017729016.1 coordinate 5,843,528, forward strand.
CGGGTTCTTTGCAGACCTGCTGGAAAATGCATTTTTAACTGCATGGTGCTAGTATTTACAGATTCACCTTACCTCAAAATAGTATCACCCCGAATAATGGAGATTCATGCTAAAACATTAACTGCCACTTACCAGATCAGAGCATTGAATCAAATCTTTATCTGGAATCCTGTCTCTAATGGTGGCCAGAGAGAAAACTGTCAAATCTCCAGAATAGTTGAGCATAATAATAATCTGCAGGGGAAGCTGCTGCTGCTTCACCTTGGTGATTGGCTTACACCCTGAGGCGCAGTGGTTTGCATCTCATTTGCATGTAGTGCATCACATCCAGTTACTGTAATATGTCCCGCATAACCTGTTGTATTAAGCTGTACATTCCAGCAGGTCCAGTTTTCCTGCATATAAGGCTAGATACTTATGAACTGCTTTAACTTTGACAGCATTTGGAATGGTTGTTCTCTGCATTCTAGCAGATGCACAATTCTCTCTTTAATGACAAATAGTCTGGTTGTTCTTGAATGTCTCTTTAATTGATGAAATTGTAAATCACTGATAAATGTTTTTCCCAATTTTTAAATGAACTTGCTAGGCCAGTATTCTCAAAGCTCACATGATCACTCATAGCAGCAGGAAGGACTATGAATGTAAACTCTGTGGAACGTCCTTTAGGACAAAGGGCTCTCTAATCAGACACCACCGGCGCCACACAGGTAAGATGCTCGTTCTTTCAGCAAAATGTTTTTTTCTGGCTGGACTAGGCTGTACTTGGTTCTTCATGGTACCTCAGTGATGAGCTGTCTGCTTTCTGTCTTCTGATCTGAGCACATTATAAATTCTGCCATATTTGGGCTTCTCAGAGGCCAAGGTTAGAACACTTGTTTTTGCAGATTATGCATGTAAATGAATGAAAGGTAAAAGGCCCAAACTGGCGCACGTGCTCCAAAAGGCCACTGAGCACTACTCGCAAAGTATGGCTTATTAGGTCAAAGCTCTTGATCAGCACTGATGGATGTCAGTGTCCAGTATGGTGATTCATGCCTTCTCCTTTTTCTTGTTAAGATGAGCGACCTTACAAATGCAAAAAGTGTGGGAAAAGCTTCAGAGAATCGGGTGCTTTGACTCGGCATCTGAAATCCTTGACGCCTTGCACTGAAAAAATCCGCTTCAACATGAACAAAGAAATAGTTGTTAATAAAGATGATTTGCCAGCAGGTCAGTGAAATGGCAGATGCATGCACTTTAAATCGGATAAAGTAGAGGTCATGTTCCTGGCACTCAAATAAAAGTGTTCTTTCCTCTGTGTTTTTAATATAAATAAAACATGTTTCTCCATGTTAAAGCACCGGCTCAGAGTGCACGTGGAGAGGCCTGACATGGATGAATAAATCTAGGTCACAGAATGCAAGACTTATTTCAGAATTTGGCAGCAGGAAGACCATTTCACTGAGCACAAAACTTAAATTTCCACTCTGAAAATGGGAAATATTGGTTGCCACTTGTACAGAAGGAGTGATTAAAGAAAATGACTCATGTTAAATACAAGTAGTAGTCCTTAATAAGCAAGATAGTGATATTCTTAGATACTTGAATAAGACCAGTGAAGTAGAACTAAATGAATATGTAGCTGGAAGCTGGGTGCTTCTAATTCTACTGCTTCTAAACTAATGTAATTGGTTTTTAATTCTGGTGCTTTTCTTGAAGGATCCTGTAGTTCAAATGCAGAGACTGTTTCATCTATAGCAAGCGAATCCATTGAGACATCTCCTGTGATTCATCTAGTGACTGATGCAAAAGGCAATGTTCTTCATGAAGTCCACGTCCAAATGCAGGAACTGCCTGTTGTTGATACTAAATCCTTGGACCAAGATGTGAGTGTTGTTTCTGTTGCATAAAACAGATAAAGGGATCCAAAGAAGCAGAAATGCTTTTCTTTGGCTTCAGGGTCCTGGAGTTGGAAAACAGCTCCGCTCATTTAAATTCTTCTTATCAGCCTCAAGGTGGTGATGAACATTGTTGAATACTCTCTTCCCAAAATGAGCAGCTACAGATGCATAGTTCAAGCTCAGATCCTGATGTTAGCTGGCAGCACTCTGAGGAACGTTGCATGGTGGTTTTATAAAGGACAGAAAGAAATTTAAAGAGGACTTATTACATACCTAATCCCCATGCAGACCTGAATAGACTAAAGCTAGCTCTGTCCTGTTCAGTAAGTACTGTTCCTGTAGACCGGTTCCAATGCCGTATGCAAGCATTCTGAGTTCAGCTGCAAGTGGCTGTGTAACTCATACTGCTGGGTGCCTCATTCCAGGACTGAGAACTGGAGGCATCTATAGCTGTGCATGTTCCTTCTTGCTACTTATTTGGAGAGGAACAAAATTCTGTCATTCAACAATACTTTCGTTATGATAAAAGAAGATAATAAGTAGTACACCTGCAGTCAGGTGAGTGTGAGGATGCTTCTCTTACCCTGTTGTGAAACTTGACTCCAAAAGCAGGTAGGAAAAAGCCTTGGAAGTAAAGTAAAAATAGTATCTAGGTGACTTCTCTCAGCTGTCCCCCATCACAGAACTGGTCATGCTGGTGATGAGCCCCATTATGCATGGAGTACTGTTGCCTACAAGATTAACTTAATGCTCCCTGTAGTTACTGTCTGATTACTTGATTTCCTGCAGCCATCTAATCCTGAGGAGTTGTCATGCGAAGGGGAAGTGAACAGCGAGAATTTGCTGAGACAGGCCATGAGGAATTCTGGCATTGTGATTGAGAGAGTCACCATGGAGGAGATTCAGAAATCCGATGAAGCCAGTGCAGCTGCTACTGAAGAACTAGAAAATGAAGGAGTAGAAGCGGAAGAAGAGCTATGTGGAGAACAGTGTATCGAAATAGAGCAAGTAGAGACTGTACGTTTAAAATCTTGTACTTTTCACAGAGCATAACTTTTTTCTTTTCCATGAGAAATATCTGGGCTCTGCAAACAGAGTCTGTTTGAGCGCTAGCTTCACTGTATCTGTTTTAGTCTTGCTAGTGCTCAACTTGCAGTGGATTAGCAGAAACTTAGAGTAACGTTTTTCTTGCATGTTAGAACATGTAGCATCAACACCATCTGTCCTGTTTCTTAACTTGTTCCTTTGTACCAACATTTGTGTGGTTTGAGTCTGACTAGCAATATGCATTTCCCAAACTCTATTGAAAGTATTTTTGTTGTGCTGTTTGTTTTTAATAGACAGATTCACAAACAACAAATGGCTACAAAAGTTATGTTTGCTCTCATTGCACCGAAGTCTTCAGTGAGGCTGCTTTCCTTGAAACACACATGAAAGAACATTTAGGTAAGGCTGCTGTGAATTCTCTTCTTGTCCAAAATGAATGTTCTGCCAGTGTCATAGCACTTTCATTCCCTCTTTGTGTGAGGTATGCTACCGTCCATTCTAAAAAATGACACAAGGATTCAGCTAGTGTTTGAGAACCAGCAAAAAAAACCAAGAGGTCAAACCCGCTGAGAAGAAACATTTTGCTGAGATGTGAAAACATTATAGAATGGCATCTAAAAGAAACGCAAAGGCAGCTCTGCATTGCAGGTGATGCAGAGGAGACGGCTTCTTTCACCTAGTGGTCATAAGACTGCGTGGAGAGGCCTCGAGCGAGTTAGTTCTAGTTGAGCAGGGTGAAGGCTGGAGAGAGACCAGGTCAGTGGATTTGGCTGGAAGAGCTCCTTGAAGGACTCTAAAAGCATATAATGGTGATTGAAGCTGAATCCTGTAGCAAAGGGGAGAAGCTAATAGAATTAGCCAAGACTGGGGCAGAGCCCACATGCTACTTTTAAATGCTGCTCTTTCCCATGTGCTTTCCCTCTGGTTCTTGGGGAGTATTTCAGAACTTCCAGCGAAGGTGTGGCGCCATTAGCAGCAGGGTAGGCTTCCTCCCTGCATGTTGCCCAAGGGGAGTCTAGTCTCCAGCCCATCTCTGCCTAGGAGGGTGCCTAACAAGGATGCTAGCTGTGGTGATCGGATTCTTTTGCTCTGCTGTTGCCGGTTGCCCAGTGCAGATCTCCCTCTCTAGAGTACAAGCCATTTAGATGCGAGGAGTGTGGGAAGGAGTTCCCCAAGGGCTACCTGTTAAAGAAGCACCAAGAAGTGCATGTCCATGAGCGGCGCTTCCGCTGCGGGGAGTGTGGGAAGCTGTACAAGACCATCGCACATGTGAAGGGCCACAGGAGGGTCCACTCGGATGAGCGCCCATACTCTTGCCCAAAGTGCGGCAAGAGGTACAAGACCAAGGTAGGCGTGGCTGCTGGGCTGGTTTGGCCTTCTGGGTTCTCTGTGGAGCCAGAGCAGGGGGACAGTTAGCAGGCAATGTCCAGTGATCATCAGGGCTCAGGGTGACAGATAAAAGCCCTTAAGCCAGGGCAGAGGAGGGTCACTGGGCTGTGAGAGATTGTTCTGGTAAATCGTTTAGCAGGATTTGAGAAGAGATTAGATGCTAGAGAAAGTTGTGACTAAGGATAAACCCTTGTGCTCATAAACGAGCTAGTCAGTTCTGGGGAAGGGGGTTTTCTTTGCATGCTGCCATATTCAGTTTCCTCTGAGTTATGAGGTGCAGGCTACTGTGAGCCAGGGCAGTAGGGCACTGAGGTCAGCCTCCTAATGAGATTCCACAGCTGACACCTAGTGCATCGCAGGGATGGCAGCTTCATTCTCTGTTAGTGGCCATTAACTGTTCGAAGAGAACGGCAGAATCCTGACCTGCCCTTAGCAAGGAGAATGGCGTTGCAGTTCATATAGCTGTAGGGAGTAGAAGGGAGAGCGACTGCCTTCCTGGTCAGAAACAGCCTCTGTCGCTGCCTGGGAGAAGAGCTCAGCCAGCAGTAACTGCCACGTGTCGTGCTTCAGCTGTTGCCCCATCACATGTCCTCTGTGCCACAGAATGCCCAGCAGGTTCACTTCCGGACGCACCTGGAGGACAAGCCCTACGTGTGCCAATACTGCAGCCGGGGCTTCCGGGAGAAGGGGTCGCTGGTGCGTCACATCCGGCACCACACAGGCGAGAAGCCGTTCAAGTGCTACAAGTGCGGGCGGGGGTTTGCGGAGCATGGCACGCTCAACCGGCACCTGAAAACCAAAGGTGAGAGTGAGGGGCCGTCAGGTCCCCAGGGAGTCCAGTTACAGCTGTTGAGACGTGTGCCCTCAATGGCTCAGTTGTTATGACTGTCCTGTGAGAATCTATGTGGTGTAGACCTATGATCAAAGACCACAGGGACTGGTCAAATCACACCGAGCAGTGTTACTGCCTAGTAAGAATGGGTCCCATCTGCCTCTCTCATCAACTGAGTGGCATCAAAATGCATAATGTTCATTCTTTAAACTGCTCTCTGAATTCTTTTCAATGTGCCTTCTTAAACTAAAAGTCACCATGAGCAGGAAGAATGAGAATTGGTCTGCGGGTAGTAAGAACTGGTCCAGCTATCCTAGTATAACAGTACCTAAAAGCAGAGCCCAAGGGAACTGAATTTGCTGATGTGTTAACTCTGAGTAGCAAAAATATCTCAGCTGTCCACTTGCTTCACAGTTGCCAGCAAGATTTAGATGCAGCCTTTTGGAAGGGAAAGGTACCATTCACAATTTTTTAAATACATAGGGGGCAAAAAGAAGGTACCGGGTAATGTGGGGCCCCTGCAAGATGTGCTAGGAAATTTGGCAGTGACACCAGATGACAAAGCTAACCTATTTAACGACTTCTTTGGCTCCATTTTCCTGAGCAGGGACCAGATCAGCCCCCACACCACCCCCCAGGCCCCCTTCAGGCCCCAGGGGAGGTGCACCTAAGCCAAGGGTCAGTGAGGATGTAGTCAGAGAACTTCTGGAGGGACTGGATGTATTGAAATCAGCTGGTCCAGATGATTTCCACCCCAGAGTGCTGAGGGAACTAGCTGAGGTCATTGGGGGACCCCTGGCACGGCTTTACGAGCACTCATGGTGCTCTGGTGTGGTGCCAGAGGACTGGAAGAGGGCCAATGTGGTTCCCTTCAAAAAAGGGAGGAAGGAGGACCTGGGAAACTATAGGCCAGTTGGTCTTACCTCAATCCTGGG
>NW_017729016.1:5854883-5868319 GCF_001723915.1 Gavialis gangeticus
GGCCGTTTACAAACTAGTCAGAGGGGACCAGCAGGCATTGGGGGAGTCCGTTCCCCTGAGCACTCCCAGGAGTGACTAGAAATAACAGTCACAAGCTGGCAGAGGGGAGATTCAGACTAGACATCAGGAGGCGCTACTTCACGGTCAGGGCAGCTAGGATCTGGAACCAACTTCCAAGCTTAGTGGTGCTGGCTCCTACCTTGGGGGTCTTTCAGACAAGTCTAGACAATCACCTTGCTGGGGTCGTTTGACCCCAGTACTCTTTCCTGCCATGGCAGGGGGTCAGACTTGATGATCTGCTCAGGTCCCTTCTGTCCCTACTAACTACGACAAACAGCTCCCATGCTGAGGGGGGCAGGGGTTGATCCATGATGGCTTCCAAGAAGCTAATCCCAGCTCACCTCTTTCTCTGATAGCAGCAGAGGGATTAAAATACAAAAGAAGCTCTTGGCTCCAGGAGCTTCCTAAATTTGGCATTTAATTACTGTAATGGAACTTGTCTTTGAGTAACTTCACTCATCAAGAAACCACTCTCCTCTTGCCTTTTTCTACAAAACACCATAACGAGGTGTGCAGCTGGCATGGTCTGCTGAGCAGATGTTAATAATGTTATGTTCAAGATGCTAGCAAATAGTGAGCCAAATGACTGGATTATCTGCAGTGGATTCTTTGTTTAAAGCTATGCTTGCTTAATAAGCCGTAATGTCACGTGTACGTGCTGGACGGTACTGGTTCTACAGGATAGTTGCACATCTGCTTCTGAAAATACATTACATAAGTAGCTGAACTGTGTAGATACAGTGGATTGTTGGGGAATCTCAGGTCTAGTCTTGTATGTTTATGAGGAACGTTTTAAGTCTCCTGTGATTTCAGTGCTCAGACTGTCTTGTGTATTCCTAGTAATTCCAGTAAAGTCAAGGCCAGATTGTAGTCTCCTATGGAGCATGACTTGGAGACGGACATTTGGACTGAAGATAACTAACTCCTCCCAGTAATGTCCAATAGAAGGTGTCACTAGTTTCATGTGATACCAAGTGGAACGGGTGCAATTCCGATGATGAAAACCTTTGCATCTCCTGGATTATCATGCAGGTGGCTGCCTTCTTGCATTGAAGGAGGCTGAAGAAGTGATGGTTTCAGAGGAAAGCCAGTCAGCTGACAACTTAGCTGCCACCGTTATTTCTGAAGATCCTCACACTGTTCTGGTGGAGTTTTCCTCTGTGGTGGCAGACACTCAGGAATACATCATTGAGGTAACGTAGCCAAAACCATTGAATGAGGAAGGACAGTGGGAAGGAGGGCTTGTTTTGCACTGAATCCAGTGCAGTGCTTGGCCACTAATGCCCACACAGCTGTGCATGTTCCTCCCCTGGCTGCTGTATTGGGAGGAGCATGGGAAATGGGGTCCAGCCAAAGCCACCTTCTCCCCCAGGGCTGCAGAACATGCAGGAGCTGCATCCCCACCTGTGAGGCAGAAGGACCTGTGTGGTTCCTCCCCTTTACCCTCATTTTGCATGGCCTTGGGGGAACTGGGGGAGGAGAGAACCGGGTGAAGATTCCAGCCAGTCCTTATCCCCTCTCAGCAACTCTAGTTCACGGCCTGGGGGAACTGCAAAGAGCTGCCCACTTCAGAAGATTATTTGACCTAGGAGAACAAGGAAGGCTTTGCAGGAGATACTTACAGTCCTAGTCCCTAGCTTCTCCCCAAACAGGATTCTGTTGTAGCATTTTAAACACCATCTTGTTGTCTCTCTCAAGACTGCCACAGAAGACATGGAGACCAGCGAAGCTACTGAAATAATAGAGGGAACAAGACATGAGGTAGGCAGGCCCTGTCACCATGCTGCTTTGCTATTCTGCCTGTTATGCACTCCCCTTGTTTAAATGAACTCTAGGCATCCAAAAAGCCACATCGAGTAAACCAAAGCCCGGCTGGCTTGTTTTGCTGGAAAGATGCAGTTTTGCAGAACTGGCTCTGTGGCCCAGCCAAAAATAGTGTACCTCCTGGCTAAGTAAAACAGCGTGTTAACACCTTATGGCCTTTGTGAACCTGATCCTCTTAACAAGTCACAGAGGATACTAAAAGTAAAGATGGAATGGAACAGGGAATGTCAGCACTACACATCCCTGCCTCGTCCCACTGTGGTGATGGACCAGTCTTCTGCTGAACAGCGTGCAATTCCCATTGTGATTTGTCCAGCCTTTTAGGTTTTTGCAGTGCCGCTATCGCTGTCATTTGAGTAACTAGTCTGTGACCTCCAACCTCAAGCAATCATTTAAGAATAACTGAAAGTATTCTTTGGACAAAGTAATTTTGTCCCCAAATGTAGGCAAAGATTCATCCCTCAATGACATACAAAGATTCACTCCTCAGTTCACCCCTCAATGAAATGCATCTCATCCTCTTGCCAAGGGGTCGTAACTTCAGGAGATGGTGGAACTAATCTGAACCTATTCAGTGTTGTCTGTATCAGCTGTAAAACTACTGGTTGGGAGTTGCATGTGTAGCTGTGACATAACTGGCAGGGGATGCCAAGCAAGCAGAACTGTCAACATTTGAAATGCTTTTTAGAAAAAAAATAAGGCTGTTTCTCTCCTTTTGCACAGATGGACAGTCACATCATGAAGGTTGTACAGCAGATAGTGAACCAAGCAAACTCTGGCCACCAGATCATCGTGCAGAACGTTACGGTGGCAGAGAACTCGGAGGTAACCACTGATGCTGCAGACACAATCACCATAGCAACTCCAGAGAGTCTCACGGAGCAGGTTGCTATGACATTGGCTTCTGCTATAGGTGAAGGAGCGGTGCTGACGACAGAGGGTAGCATTGAGACGGAGGAAGCAACAGTAACGATGGTTGCATCAGAGGACATTGAAATAATGGAGCACGCAGGAGAGTTTGTTATAGCTTCCCAGGAGGGGGAGGTGGAGGTTCAGACAGTGATTGTGTAGCCCCTGGCACAGGGTGAGTGGCAGACCCCCAGCACATCTCCAGCAGCATTTCTCTCCAGGGTGGGGAATTAGGGTAGAGCTGCATAAGCTGGCCCATCCCGGTGTCTGAGGAGTGGGAGGAAAAGCCATCTTGCATACAGTTATATATAAACCAAACCAAACCAAACCCTTTATAACCAGATGGAAGTGGCTTGAATCAAATACAGCCCTGCTATTACACTTTTCAGTTGACATGGAAATGTCAGACTCCTGCATGGTTTTACTGTGGAAGTGACTGGTCAGTCTTGACTGCCACAGACTCCGTGTTTTGTACAGCTGCCTCAAATAAATGAACGTCCTTTACAAAGCAGTAACCTTGGACCACAGGACAGTAGAGTTCTGAGATTTACCTTTCAGCATAGAAGGTAAAGCATGCGTGTTGTTTCTTGCAAGAGAGACTCCTCGCTACCTAAGCTAACTGTAGTCAGTTAATAAACTCCGAGGCATTTTTGGGGTGAACTTACCAAAGCTGGAAGGCTTCTACTTCCTGCCTTCGAGCCTCCCGTTGTAATGGTAATGCAGGTGTAGCTTGCTTGATCATGAGAACAGCCTTACGTACATGTGTACGAGCAGTACATCACTATATCCTTGCTGGGTCACAAGGCTGCTCCAAGAGCTGGCCTGTCCATGTAGAAAGCCATACTGTACATGACGTTTTTTACCCAGGTACAGATTTTTAATTGCCTCTTGTACAGTTTCAGCTTGTAAATAAAAAAAAAAAAATACATTTTTTTAAATAAAATATATTTTAAGTTGCTTTTGTTGCTCTCTGATTTCCACTGTGAGTGAAACAGTGACCGTGAGAACAGCGAGGTGTCTCTGCCACAAGAGCAGAGGTCAAAACAAGGCTTTGGGTATCTTTAGTTCAAAACCAAGCACAAATCTACTTGCTGATGCAGCTGGGCCACAGCCTGTTAGGCCAGGAAGCCTGCAACAGAGCTATGATAAGTCTTTGGTGAGGGGTTTGGATGGCTTTTCCATTTATTTTAAAAGAAAAAATATATAGAATAAAGTATTCAGCAGTCCTATACAGATGAGGTGGCAACAAGTAATGCGGTTCTTGGTAATACCTGTGAGCCACGGTTTTCTCAAGGGACCCAAGACCTAGATATAATCCATAAATCTAAGATTAGCTGTACAGCATACTAGTGCTTTGGGCATACTCGCACAGAGCTGATACGCCTACATAACTATAAGATTTAACATGTTCCTTTCATGAAGTGTCTGCTTACCCTAAAATGCACTGAAAGGGCCTTTTCAAGGACTTGTATGTTAATTTTATTACAATACTTAATACAGGTCCTTGAAGGCTTTATTTGCATAGTTTGATATATTTTTTTTCCTGCTGTGATAGTTATGATCCTGCTTCATGTTCGTTAGTTCTTAAGCACATATGAAATGTGGCTTCCCCAAGGCTAGCATCATACCTTAGCTTTAACTCTGCCACTCAAAACTTACTGAAGACGACAGAACATTTTAGGATGCATTGAGCTATAATCACATCTTAAATGGCTGCTTTCTACTGAGACCCATCATCTTAATCAATTATGTTCAGTGGAACAGATATAAACTGATTGCTGTCTCCAAAATGACTGCATTAACAACTGTATTTTACAGTTATGTTCTTCAGAACAAAATCCCTGAATCGTAGCACTTAGTGGACATTAGTGTCCTTTCAAGAGTCCTTTGTGGCCTAGGAAACCCCTGGCAGAAATTAAAGACATTTTTAAAAAGAGTTAAATTTCCTCAGGTGTTTTTCTTTCTTTCTGAGACTGTGGGAGGTTTAATGATTTCCTTTATGTTGATCCAAACTCCTTTAGAGTATGCATTCCTGTATGCAGTGTGCTTGTCGTGGGGCTGCTGCGCCTGGCAGTGAGGGCACTCGTATCTTCTCGATTTATACCACTCGTTGGATGTTTGGTTGGTGACAGCCAAGTACAGAGTGAAACAGCAGTATGCCCCCAGTACCAGAGAGAGGACTACCACAAAGCCAAGCATAAAGATGATCCTGGGAAAGATCAGGAACAGGTGCTGCAAAAACAGACAAGTAGTAAGTGGCTTTAAAGGCACAGGCCGTACCCTCTGATTTCAAAGCACTCCGATCAGTGCTGTTAATCACAATGCAGTTCAGCTCTGTGAGGGCAACTCCAAAATGAACCACTTATTACAACACTGCATTTTGGTTATCTTATCTTCCCAGTTCTGCCGGCCCACGGGCTATGCGTGTAGTCAAAGTTAACCAGAAATACACCCCTGGGGGAACCGTGTGTCTAACAGCCCTATGAGATATTTAACTTCCACTGGATGGGAAGGGGTCCACTTTGACATGTCAAGGACAGTAAACAACCTGGCACGCTCCTTTAAAAACTCATTTGTACGGGATAATGGTAACCTGATTTCTGTAGGACCATGTCTGTATGTATCAAAGCTTTATGTTGAGCTGGAATTCAGAGAAATGGATTTTCTGAAGAAACTGTTACCTACATCAGTTGTATACTTCAAAGTGCCTGTGATGACAATTCCTCTAACAATATGTCTGGGCTCCCCGCTATGAAGCCCATAGGCCCTCCACCCTTATATAAGAGAATGGATGTGCAAGAGGATTCTTAACAGATGAGACCAAATCAAACCTTTGATCAGGCTTCATACTCAGAAGCAGGTTAAAGTCTAGATACTTGGAGTTTACCTGAATAAGAAAGGGAATCTCAACCTCGTGCTCCTGCCCTTGCTCATCAATGTAACTCCCGTACATCATATTTGATAGCAGCACTACTTGGATTAGAAAGGCTACTGTTATGATTACGATGTCGGCAGCCATAGCAGTCAGAGTGAAGAGGTAAATGATGAAATATCTCATGTTGAAGGCCCCGATACAGTTGTTGACCCAAACACAGTGGTGGTCAAAACGATGTACACAGAAGTTACAAACACCTGATCAAAAAAGGAAATACAAGGCAATGTAAGTTATCTGGCTTTTAAAGGACATCGGAGATTTTTATGCAGCATGGCATAGTTCTTTTAAAGGCCTGTCCAGGACTACGATGAGCATTAGCTGTTCTGGTACAAGCAGAGGCAAGTGCCTAATCTTACAGGGTTAGGTGTGTGTGCAGGAGTGTCTGGTGGTGGTTGTGACAATCTAAACAGCCTTCCAAGTCCCTTCTAACAACCTTGTATGGTCATAAGACTCAGAGAAGAGCCAAAAAACTTTTCCAAGAGCATGTGTCACTTCTGTGTTTTTAAAGGATAAACAAGTGAAACTGCTTCAACTTGTCCATCAGTTAGAAAAACTTAACCTTAAAGAGATCAACCAAGGCTAAAACAGATTTGAAATTCAGTTCCCTGTTCTACTCGCCTACCAAGGCTGGAACTCAGAGATTTGGGTTTCTACAGCCTACAGCGGCACAGGCAAGAGAGAGCAGCTCCCTGTTCTGTTTTAGGTGATGGCAAGACCGCCATGTTCTGCAAGAGAAACGCATATCCTGAACTCAGGTCTTGGGAGGTAAGGCCTTTTCATGTCACTGCTCTAACTTCCCCATGTAGGTAGCTAGCTTGCTTTCCCAGTGTCTTTTCTACGAAGTGGAAATCTAGAGCCACACGTAAGAGACTGTGCCTGCAAGACATTTCCTGGAACCAACCAAGGTTCTAGTCTCCACAGCTGTAGTCTCAGACACCTGCGAACCTCTGTTCAGGGGGTTTATAAGCAGCCAAGCTATGGAGTTGGCCTAGTGAGCTGGAGGCCTTCCTACAAATGAACAAGAACACCAACGACCTTGTGCTAGACTTCATCTGGGGAACTATATTAAAGGCATGGGAGTGGCCATTATTGGTAAGAAATTGATTTGGTAGAAGGTTGATTTTGTTTTATATCTCAACAAGCATAACAATGACAACTCTTACTGCAGTGCTTTGACCTGGCCGGCTTTTCCATGTGGCATGTGCGACACATGACGCCTTTCCGAAACATCGCACCGTCATGTGCATAAACCCGAAGATAAGACTCTTGATTTGATTTTGTTATTGTACCTAGAAGAGAAACAGTGCCATGGAGGAGCAAACTCGTTCCCTTAAAAACATTTAGTAGAGCACAGGGCTGCTTCTGTCTTTCAAATCCATCTGTGTGTTGCCAGAATGTGGCAGGAATGTTGATGACTGTAATGAATTGCTAAGGGTACTAAGCCCATGTTTGGCACTATTCCCTATGGCAACATCTTACTGGATGGAAATCAAGTTACAAAATATTGATGTTTGCAACTTGACCCAGACCCACAAGAAACACACGGCAAACAAAACAAAGGCTATGAAATCAGGAGGATGGCAGCGCTTTGGAAAGGGGAGGAATACACTATAAATCATCCCCTCCCTTGGCTTTCCCTCTTCAACGCCTGTTCAAAAAATGCTCTCTTGGTTTCAGAACTCTCCCAGGATACTCTCTGTAGGCAGCCATTCTCCACTCAGACCCCTCCTTTCAACCAAGCCCATCACAGCAGGTAGCAGTTACAGCAGTGATGGGTGGAGGAAGAAATGGGAAGGTGAGATCATTTGACGGAAGGTGCAGAGTCAATTAGGATGCAATCCTGGCTCCCAATCACAAGAGTTGCCAGGTCCCACTCCCTGCTCTGGAAGCTTTAGCATTCCAGCCTTCGGAGCACATGGCCACAATACAGAACATACAACCAGCCTGCTCTCCTCCTTGCTAGTGGGTAATTACAAGCAAAGTGCTCTTAACATCCCCACATTCCCACCCCCCACACACACACAAACACACCATAGTTTTTTGTGGGGGAAGTGCTGAGGGGAAAGGTCAAACTGCCACTTGTCATTTCAATCCTTTGTATTTGGAGCACTAAGACACTGGGATGCAGGGAACAGTACACCACACAAGGCTGAGAGTGCTTCTGGTCAATTAAAGGATGCGCTGAGCCATTGGAGGAGGCACTAAGTCAAAGGCAAGGTGACCGTCACTCACACAACGCACCCATTTCCCCAGTAAAAGCTGCATGCCTTGGATTTCTAGCAGGACACCACGTAACATCTGAGCCTTCATTTACTAGTCACTTTGTTTTTATGTTCTGTTTTCACACAGCTGCCACGGGCGCACGGCCGGAGCTTACCTGGGTTGGTCAGAGTGCACAGCGCGAAAGCCCCCATGTTCACCGCAAGCAGCAGGTATGGCAGCAGAAGGAAGCCCGTGTTGAACTCCAGCTCTTGGCAGTAGCCAAACACTTCCCAAGTGTATTCACCGTAAACTGCTGCCTCCAAAGCTACGTGCAGGCCAGCGAACAGGCTGTTTCTGGAACCAGAGGGGAAGGGCAGCCCATTTCACAACCAGGACCCAAGTCGTGAGAGAAGCTGCGCTTGGACAGAAGGCTTCAGCAGCAAGGACTTTCCCCAAGCTCCCCGCTGGGTTCCCGGTCTCACAGGCCTAACTAGGATTTCCCAGCAGCCCGGCCAACTGCTCTCTTGCCTGGTGTTACATCATGAGCTCTCCTGAAGCCAGCAGAAAGAGCTCTCACAGCTGGAGACCCCTCCCTGCATGACCTTCCCAAACCTGCTTGCTTGTTCTAGTCAATCTCAATAAGCCAAGTACAATGTCTCATAATTAAGGGGGCCCATGTGGGCACCGACATTTGCCGTTACGACAGGCCAGGTCTCAGACAATAACACAGTGCTGGCAGAGACTTGGCATGATCCCCAGAACCGTTCTAGAAGCACTGAATAAGCCAATTCAGCACCATCTTCACTTTAAGAAATGCACAGCTTAGCAGTCCGAAGGGAAAGGCAGAAGCAGCAGGGGAACAGACAGGTGGCATTTTGGGAGGTTATTGAGGGCAAACACAAGCTCAGGCCTGTGAAAAAGGCTGCAGATGCCACTACAGACGTTTGAATTGCATGCTGTTTCTCTAACGTTTGGACTTGCAGGAGGTACAGCACCCTGAGCCCAGCAACGGCCCAAAAAATGGGTGCACCAATGGTGGAGGCTGAAGGGAAGGGCAGGTCCATTAGCTCTGCTGCTGTGTCACAAGTCAGCTGGCACCGCACCAAAGGTATCAGTTTTATGCTATCAGCAGTGCACACTTTATTACAGCTTGAACTCTCCATTGCCAAAAAGTCTCCGTTTTATGCTATGGTTTTCATGCTGCTCTTGACATCAGTTTCTGGGCAAAATCCAGAAATAAATTCCATATCTGTCTCTGCTTTTGCTGGCTCTAGCGACAGCCTGGCTGACTAACCTGAACACAGACAACTGGAGCTCTCCCAGTACCCAAAGGGATGAGAACATCCCTTACAGAGAGAACTACTGAGCTACATTATGTTGTTATCTGTAAAATCTACTTCATTCTTTAAGGGTTGACTTCCTCTCAACAGAGGAAGACGACCAGCAGGGAAAACTTTAAAGGGAATCCGTGGTAGCCCCTGACAAAGAGAGAAGTGCATTTAAGCGCAATCTAGCATGGCTTTGCGGGTGCCAGTAGGATGATCAGAAACAGGCCAGGAAAAGGGTGTTAAAGGAAAAAAAGTGTGGTACCGTGTGTGGAAGAGCCTCTGAAGCACCCTCTGCATTGCTCTTTGAAGCCGTGTTGGGACTATGAATGAAAATACCTGCAGCAAATGAAAACACCATGTCACTTGAGTTGCACTTGAGTGCTTGTTCTCCCCTGTGAAAACTTCAAACAGTGTAATATTGAATGTGTGTGTTGCACCTTCCCTCTGGGCATTCCCAAGTGTAGGACAAACATTAATAACACCTCCGAATGCCTCTGAGGTAAACATACCCATTTTACAGGCAGGGAAGCTAATGAATGGGGGGCTGGATTTATACAACGGCTATTGATGCCCCTAGATAAACAGGTAGGTGTGTTTAAAAATCCTACTTGATCTCTAAAAATTCATGGAAACTAATCCTAAGCCTATCCAATTCAACAGCTTCATGTTTTTCTGACTGTTACTTCAAAACCTGCCATATGCGGAGGAGGGAAGAGCTGCCTGCTTCCATTCAGGAACACACTTAGCTGACTCAGTGCTGCAGGACTGCTTGTCTCTTCACAAGCTGTGCACAAGACAACTTATCTCTATAGCAACACTCCACTTCATCAGTGGTGCAAGGAGTACAGCAACAAAGCAGAACAGCTACCCGTGACGAGCAAGCAAAAATACACTGCACCTCATGTCTTCTATCAGATGGGACAAGACAACAAGAGACACGACGCTTGGGAGAGATGTTACGCATAAGTCTTCTCACTGGTGTGTCTGATGGCTGTTTGCAGGAGATTAAAAAAAAGAGGCTACACTAGAGGTGTAGGAGGTGCATTAGACATAACTAGGCATAAAAACAACTTACTAGGAGTCTTTCAAAACCCGGTTTTCAATTAACAACATGGACGTGTGTTAATTGTCATTCATTGTTGATTTGAGAGCTGGCAAAAGGAAACACCCAATTTCCTTCCATGTAAAAATTAATGTGGTGTAGCATAAGGAGCTCTTTCAGAGGGCTTCCCGCCCCCCTTGAACTAAACAGCATTCATGTTAGCCAAAGCACAAAGGCTCTTGAGACTGTTGCGTTTGCCTCCAATGGTTACAGAAGCATATGGAGAGACCTGTAAATAGACTGCAACCATTTCACTCCAATGAGCCAGTGGAAGCATGAAAACCAGAGCAGTAGGATGGAAGCTGACCTGTCAGAGAGCTAGAAACAGCTGTGGTATGTGTAAGTACATCATTTTATTGCTCAGAATATACATGCAAGGTAGTTAAAATAATGCAGCCAGATCCGACTTCTACAACCTGTGGATTTATGCACTTTGGAACCAGGGGCTAGAAATCATCTTTTAAAAGATACTTTTTATCAATACTGGAAATTGCCCTGCCATTGATTATCTTGTGAGAATTTCAAATTACATTTCTCTGAAGAAACAAGTACTTCTTTACATCTTAAATGGTATTTATAATATATTTTGTGTTCATGGCAAAAAAAAGAAAAAGTCATTTTAAGTAAGAAAGGAAGGCTGATGAGTAACTTGGTCTGTGTATTGATTCAAGACCAGTATAATGCAAAATGAAAAGAAAATACTGCCAGTAATAAAAGCCAAGATCAGCTCAGTCGTGTAACTAAATGTTAAATGTGACTAGTTACTGGACTGACTTTTCAATCTTCTTTCCCTGCCTATACTACAGCATTATTACTTTCTGTTTACACAGAAATATTTTGAAGAATCTAAACTATTTGTTTCTTCTTGTTCTAAATTCTCTTCATTCATGTCATTCAAGAAACCCTGAAAATCTTTAATCCTCTTTTAAAATTCCTCACTACGCTTGTTAGCATAATCTAGGCAACCAGCACTATGACATACGTGTTGTTTAGTAACATTTGACAAATATTTTTTTTCTGAAAGGTTTACAGTCAACTTCCAGGCTTCTGTTATTTTTATTCTCCATCAAAATACAAAACAAACTTTTGCCGTTAGCTACAAATGCTGTAAAACACGAGTCCACAGGGCTTTGGGACTCTGGATTATCATGCAATACCACTGAACCAATGTCATTTTTCAATTGTCACATGCAAGTTAGCACTATTTGGCAGTCATTTCATGCACCGAGCGGTATGTTCATGTGCGCTAAATTTTGGTGTTGGTTTTGCAGTCCCAGATAATTACACCCTTCGTTTATCTGCAGAACAGAAACAACGCAGGATAACAGCTGTGCAAACTTCCCCCTGCTGGTGAACAAAGGGATTTGCTGAGTGGGGAATTCTGTGTCTGCCGCTTGTGCAGATTTTGGTGCTTCTGCTGAGACCAGCTGCTAAATATGATAGCACAATCTGACAGAAAGAGCTGTTAACTGGACAGAGATCTCACTGCAGAAAGGCCATTTAGTATGAGATAGCAATAAGTTTTGGTCACTCTCTGCAGCTTTTGAACTGGTGATTAAGACATGAAGGAAACTGCATTTCTATTCATGATGTCTGTTTACATCTACTTAGAGGGGTATGCCTTGGGCTCCATGGAGGTGTCCACATGAAAATTACGATGCCACCCAAATTCCTTGAAAACTCAGAGTCCAGAGAAGCTGGGTAGGATCAGGGAGAGAGCTCTTCCCAGGTTATCACAGGCAGGCTGACATAGGCTGTTTCTGCTCCATCCTCTGCATTCTTGGATGAAAAACTGCTCACTAGGGCGTCCCAGGGGAGGACAAGCAACAATGGCCATGAACTGTTAAAGGATGGTTTCAGGCTGGATGTAAGGAAGAGCTTCTTTATGGTGAGGGTGACCAAAATAGACTTCCCAAGGAGGTGGTGCCATCCCCAACCTTGGAAGTCTTCTTGAGGAGACTGGACAATGATGCCTTGCTGGGATTATTTGATTTCCACAGTATTCCTGCCCAGAACAGGGGGATTGGACTCAATGATCTTTTGAGGTCCCTTCCAGCCCTTAATTGCTATGATTCCTCACACACTGTCATACAGGGATCTCCCAGGAAGGGGCCAACCCACATCTTTATCATCCCTCATCTGTTCTGCCAACAGCCTCTAAACCTGCCAGGCCTGGGCAGAACTGACTCCAAGCAAATGAGTGATGAGCTCTTTTCTACTTTCCGTGCATTCTGGGATATAGGTAATGTGCCAGATCTCCCTGTTCTGTAAGGTTTAGCAAGCACCGTGCTTAGCCCTGCAGAGATGCATCTTGTGCCCATGAGAGTCAAAGACAGAGGCTCACCCTGCGCTGGTGTGCGCTCATCCTCGCACTAAGGAGATGCTGCTACTACCTGGCACGAGCATAACGGTTAATGTTGGCTTGCTTACCTGGGTTATGCAATGCATACCTCTGGCAGGGACACACTGCTTTCTTCCTGCACAAAAGCAGACTAGAGCAACGCCAGCCAGAACTAAACACACGTAAATCACGAAGAGAGCCAAAAAGTCCATCTTGAATCCTGCAACACAGCAAAAGCAGCTTGTCAAGTTTGCCTCCCACTGCGCTTCAGTGTCTGGGATTAGAAACACTGAGCGTTGTTTTATTAGACCAGTAAAATACAGGAATTGGCTCCAAAGAGTCGATTTCAGAGCACTGTTTCCTGTGCAGCTTCAACAGCGCACGTGTGGGGCATTTCAGAGCAGGTGGGTATAAAACACATGAGGACGAACGGGAATGCATGACAACGGCACTGGAAAGCTACGGATCTGGTAAGACCGCGGCACCCGAGCGGTCTCTGGGGTTGCCTGCAGCCAGGAGGGAGCTGCGCTTCCTGCTCCCGCGGGCGCCACTGCAACGCCTGCTCTCGCCCACATGGGATGGAAGGGGGTGCCTCAGTGACCCTATGGAGGTGTATGGGGGGGTGACAGGGTGACCCTATGTTGGTTGTATTGGGTCGTCGCAGTGACCCTATATGGGGTGTACAGGAGATGCTGGAGTGACCTCATATGGGACATACAGGGGATTTTGGGGAAC